>NC_142142.1:21164423-21468846 GCF_024610735.1 Ursus americanus | reverse complement strand
GTACAGTGGAAATGGAAGCTGTTTAAGATGCATTCATGATAACATGTAAGAATAAATAAGAAGGCTTCTAATTTACCAATTATTTTCAGGGAAATAGGAAGGCATTTATTGAAATTTAAAAAATACAATTAAAAAATGCTATCCATATGTGAATACACATTGTAGATTGTGACAAATACATCATCTTCAGCAATCATTTCATCCATGACCCTTAGACATTCCAAGTAAGAGAGAATTCTGTCAGTCAGCCACTTTAGGATGGGTAAGCTCCTTTTTAGTTAAGCTTAACAAAACACAGTTACTATTTCATTCCTTCCTGGATTCATTTCATCTCCCACAACCTAACAGCCACGGTTCCCACTTCACACTTCTTTCTTCACAAATCTCATTCACTGTTAGGATCTCAATTAGCACATTATACACGGGGCTATTGTTTCGAAGCTCACATTTACCCCAAGCTCCGGTCCTGTATCTGTAAATGTCATCAGGCGGTGCTGCTTGAATGCCAACTATCTCCTGGGCACTTTCTAGCCAGGCCAATCTCTATCATCTAAGTGCAAAATAAAAATATCTAGAGTTTAAATAATCTTCTCCCCACTGCATACAATGTTGCACCATTATAAGAGCAACTATGTACTGAGCCATTTAACTGTGCTCTACATATTGGGCAAGTTACCCCTTACACTGGACATCTTTTTAATTAAAAATAAATGAATGGATGAATGAATGTAGGTAGGTGGTATTATCTTCATTTTTCCAAAAAAAAAAAAAAAAGATATTTACACTCAGAAAGTTTCATGTGTCCAAGATTTCATATGACAGAGAGAGGATTCAAGTCAAGTTGATTATGATTTCGAAGTTAGAGGTCTTTCCACTTCTCACTGCCTCCAACCTTCATTCTCTTATGAAATACAATATGTAGTTAAGAGCATTTATGAGAGTCAGACTCCTAGAGTCTGAATTCTGATATTACACTTACTGTGCTTATGACCTGAGGTCAAGTTCTTTCCCTATGCTTCTGTGTTCTCATCTATAAAATGGGACTATAAAATACATACCTCACTGGATTGTAAGAATTAAATGAAATATCAAGCTCCTAGTACAGTAACTGGCACATGGTAAATTTCTTAATATATTATCCCTGGGAATCATCTAATAGTTATGCTATGTTACCAACCCATTATTTAAAATTCTCCTTTACCCCGTTCATCTTTTCAGTCCTTTTTTGTTTTTTTTAAAGATCTTATTTATTTATTTTTTGAGACAAAGTGCATGGGAAGGGGTAGAGGGGGGAGGGAGAAAGAATCTCAAGCAGACTCCCTGCTGAGCACAGAGCCCAATGCAGGGCTCATCCCACAATCCCGAGGTCATAACCTGAGCAGATATCAAGAGTCAAACGCTTAACTGACTGCCCGACCCAGGTGCCCCTGCACCCTTTTTTGTGCTGCCCTTCCCTCCACAGACACCTTCTCTGTTCTTTTCTGTCTGATTATATCCTACCTGCCTCTCCAGGCCAAGCTCAAATTTGTGTATAACCAAATTTTTCTCTGACTAATCCAACCAAAAGTCTTAATTTCATCTTCCCACTAAGAAACCAGGAGTTGACCTTGTTTAAATTTGGATAGGGTTTAAATTCCCAACTGGCCTTCACCATTCCTGTGGACCTCAAATACACATACCCTACTCTTCTCTCCACACCACAGCCTTGTGATGTAGTCGTGGTCGCCTGTCCACTAAAGGATAGATTTCTGTGATTCTGTGTTCTCATCAGGCTTTAGGAGGAGATCTCTGGATCTCCAAGGAAATCACTCTCTACTTAGTGTTACCACTCACTGATTAATCACAATCGGTTGTGGGTATGATGCATATAATTGCTAACATTGTCAGAAAGAGAGTTAGGCTATGTATTCATCAGTGTAATTAACTCTAGCTGCTGGGGAAAACAAATTGCAATAGATTAAAACAATAAAGGTTTATTTTTTGCTCATGTAACAGTCTACATAGGGGTCAGGTGATTTGCTGGGGATTTTGGGGTAGTACTGCCTTCCAAACAATACTTGGGGATATTGATTTCCCATCTTGCAGCATGATTTCCATCATCTGTGGTCCCAGACCTTTCACTTCGAGGCATAAGGTCAGAGAAAATTAGATAAGGATCTTTGGGGTAGTTAATAGCCAGGGTTTCTGTAAGGAAAGAACAAAGTGGTCAGGTTTCTACATAGTGGAAATCTCCAGTCCCTTTTTACTGGGCACTTACTGCCCAGATTTCAGTCATATGACCCCAACCCAAATACAATGAAAGCTCAGAGATTACTTTTCTGGTGTTTTCCTGAAAGAGGAAATGGAATTGATCTGCATCTGGCTACTCTGTGAAAAGTGCTGACAGAAACAACCGTCTCCTTACAACCAGTACCAATTCACGTACCTACCATGAAGCCTTTTCTTCCTTTGCTACCTGTGAAAAATAGATCAGGTATTAAGACAATTCCAGTCACTCCCAGATAATTAAATATCACTTTAATTCCAGGAAAAAACTCAGTCAAATGATTGACATGTCCAATCTGAAAAAATAAAACTGTGAAATCCCTTTGAAACCAAAGGTTCCCTTTCCTTCAACTTGCATGAACACTGTGTCTCGGGAAATCAGTTTTGGAGTAGGAAGCCATGATAAGCTTCTTTTCACTAGATGAGATTCTTGAATTCTCTAGGATTCATGTAAGGAAAGAACAAAGTGGTCAGATTCAGGAAATGCCATGCTTCAACTGTATGCTTGTGATCTGGAGCTAGTGGTCTCTGGGTGTGGTGGATGGTCAGTGATTTTCTTTTCTCCCTGTCCCGAGGCACATTTGTGGCTTCCTTAAAGATTTCTCAGTTGGAAACATCTGATTTTCACCCCCTTGATGTTGTCAGTGTCTTCCTCTTGGCTGTCCACTCATGACTTCTACCCTTTTCTTTATGAATCTAATAAACACATTTACAATGAGGCTGACTCTTGGACAGAGTCTATTTCAAAGCACTCTCCAAAGTGGCTCCCTACTACACAGTCCCCGTTGGGTTCTTGACAAATAGGCATCTTCCGCCTATCATCACTGGAAACTCAGCTGCTTCCCGCCATGGATACCACTTTTCACTCTAGTCACAGCCTACCTGGTTCAGATTTCTTTGGCATTAGTTCCCAAACTCCAAGGGATGTATATCAAGTTGCCTGAGTGGTCTTCTTGCAACCTTTCTCAATAGGCCCAAAACAAGGGGAACACACCTTTTCTTTTGTCTGGGAGCGAGTGGTGGGGAGAAAGTATCTTTACACCCTCAACTGCTTTCCTTCCAAATTTCTGTCATCTTTAACCTCACCTCAGGAGATGGCTCTTTAGTCATGTTCTTTGAAGGATCTGCCTAGATGGTCTAGCATCCCTGCAGAATTTTGGGGGAACAGGTACTGGCTTACACTGTTTGGTTGCAGCTACAAGTTTGCCATCAACCAAGACTGAGAAAATTACCAATTTAGCATGCATTTAGGTTAACAATAAGTAAAATTTTCAAGGAATGACGTACTTTGAAAAATAAGTTAGAATGGATTGGCTAAATGTCATGTCACACGCCTTTGCATTCTGACTGGGAAGAAACAGAAAGAATTAGAACTAAGCGCACTGAGAATTTCTGGGCGTCCTCTTGAGTATGCTTGAGAGATCGCTGTGAGTGTGGGAAGCTCATTGCTCATATGTGTCTCTGCAAAGTGTGTGTTGAGAGGATATGTGGAAGGGACATGAAAGTCACACCCTACTTCATGTCTTCATGGCATGGCCAGCATGCATAACCATGTGGGATATTCAGCATGCAATGCGAAATCTTTCTGACCACTTTAGAAACTGAAGGTACCCTATTATCAAAATATGAGAGAAACTGCCTTGGGAGAAGGAGATGTGTACATTTGTACCTAAAACTAATCAGAAGAACTAGTGTGACAATAGTAATGTCAGACAAAGTAGACTTTAGAAGGTGGAATATTATTACAGAGAGAGAGAGTGACATCATGTAGTAATAAAGAGGACAATTCACCAAGAACATGTAACAATCCTAAATCTTGGGGTTTACACTGAGATATTGGCAAGCCTTTGTCTCTTTGGTGAAAACTGAAAAACTGTGGGGGATGCAACTATGTGCTTCAGAGGTTTCCACATAGCTTTTGGGCCTCCTATTTCATACAACTTCACAATCTGGTAAAATATCTCTATGGAGAGGTTGGCTATGTGCTTGAGGCCAACATTTTCCCACCAGTCTTTATGTTCTCATCACCCTGAGACTAAGGGCGTTTTAACATCCCCTTCTAGAATATTTTGCATAACTCCCAGCCTCAGTGCAGCCCCAGAATTTAGGAACTATTTTATAAGGGCTTTTGTTATATTGTGTTTCATAAGAGATATATATTTGGTCTTTGTCCCAGTTTCAGGCACAAGAGCTCCTAGAATCCTTAAAATTTCCTAAATGCCCAGAGAGATAATGATATCTTTTGTTATGCTATAAAGTGACTTAGAAAGCACCTAAAGATGAGGGTGGGGAAGAGGGGCTGGTTGCCTGTGATTTGAGGGTTGAAACTTTAAGTCCCACCCCAACTTCTGGGTGAGGAGAGAGGGGTTGGAGATTGAGTTAAGTCACCAGTGGCCAATGATTTAGCCTCCATAAAAACCCAAAAGGATGGGGTTTGGAGAGGTTCCATTGGTAGACCTGTGGAGATGTGGAAAGAGTGGTGTAGTTGGAGGGGGCATGGAAGCTGTGTCCTTTCCCCATACCTTGTCCTGTGTATCCATTCTATCTGGCTGTCCTGAGTTACATCCTTTTATAATAAACTAATGATCTGATAAGTAAAATGTTTCTCTGAGTTCTGTGAGCCATCCTAGCAAATTAATTGAACCCACGGAGGGAGTGGTGGGAACCTCTACTGTTTATCTAGCCAGTTGGTCAGAGGCATAGGTGACAACGGGGCTTTCAACTGGTATCTGAAGTAGGGTGGGGAGTCTTGTAGAAACAAACTCTTATTCTGTGGAATCTGATGCTGTCTCCCAGTAGATAGTGTCAGAGTAGAGTTGAACAATAGGACACCCAACTAGTGCTAAAGAATTGGTGGTGGTGTGGAAATCTGCCCCTCCCCCACTGCCAAAACACTGGAGGTTGGGAAGCAGAATCATTGTAGACTTTGAGGTCCCTCAGGTTTTCAACTTGTTTTACACCAGCCTGGCCTGGTGGCTAACAGCTTTCGATTTTTCCTTCCCCAACAGAGGTCCTGGGCCTGAGCCACACCTAATCCTCAGCCTGAGGTCAGAATGGGGAATGACCTTAGTGGGGAACCAAGATTGGAGATCATCAGCTTACTTACCTAGGACATAAGCTTCTCTGAAATTTTAGTATACTCCATGTTCCCACGGCATCTTGATGTCTTCAAAATTAGGATTTGTGTAATTTATCTGACTTTTTCTAGGCCTAATGTTTTAAACCCAGTGGGAGTGTATGTGTGACCCAGCCTACTATATTTGAAAATAGAGATCCTTTGCTCTATTAATTTTTGGAAGTTAAACTACCTTTTATTATATTAAATCTTCCCTAATTTTATGAATAATCTCTTGAATTTGGGAATTTCTTGTATTTAGAGATACAATCACCAAGCATAGTTTATCGAAATAGATCATTTTCATTGAGGAGCAATGTAAAAGATTTCTTTGAAATCTAGTCTCCATCTGGAAACATGAATTAATATTTGCAGAGTTGCGACAATAGTATGTATGAAAAGGCTTTGGATAATGAAAAAGAATATACAAATGTGAAGTTTTTTTATTATAATGTGGAACACTCTGAAAAGTAGGATGATTTCCCTTTATATTATTTATTTTTATAAGAGCTATCAAGATATTATACCCAAAGTTAAAGTTATAGACATTCTTCTAAACAAATCTTCTCAGACATATAAATTCAAAAGAGAATAAGTGCCATTTTTGAGCATATAGTTTTTATTCAGTTATTCTCATGTACATTTTCTCATTGAATTTTTAGGCTCTCAAAGATATTATCTTCTACATTATAAAAATAAGACAATTCAGGTTGCAAAGGGTTAGGAATCTTACATAGAATCACACAAGTAGGAGACTAAAGGGCCAGCATTCAAAGTCTGAAAGTAAGTATAAACCTAGACTCTTTGGACCATACCAAAGATCCCCTTTCTTAATCACAGAGAAATGTGAAATGAGATTATAACTCAAGGATTCTCTGTAGTCTGTTCTGTTACATTGCAGCATAAAATACATAGGAAAGTTAGATAGTGTCTCCTACGATAATTATAGGGTCACCAAAGCTCATTTACCTGGAGGTTGAAGGAAACCATTTTGGAAGTCTCCCTATAGACTGATCTTTTCTCTCAACTACTAACCATGTGTTAATATCTTATGATAATGCTGGTATGTTCAAACAGCCACGGGGAAGACAGGATCCTTAGCAAAAGTCAGTTTCCAGAAGGTGGAGAGACTGTTGAGAGACACTGTTGTGAAATAGAGGACTTTGCGGATGATATAATGGATGAGTTCCTGAGGACACGGTGGAAGGATTTCGAATGCTGAGGCCTAATTAAGAAGGAGGATCACAGTAGGTGATGCAGGGCTGCAAGCAGGAGACAGGAAATGATCTGGGAGTCCTGAACATCAGGAGTTGACTCATGGGACGGAATAAAGACACAATGGAATTAGTTCTGAAGGGCTTCAGGGCTGATGACACAAGTAGGGCTGTGAATGTTGGGTCAAGAGAAGATTGAGTAGTAGGTGAGAACTGGAACTAAGACAAACAGAGTGAGTCTTCCTATGGGGAAGCCATCAGGGTGAGATATGAACCATAGAAGAGTGGGAAGACGCCCCCGTGAGGGCAAGGAACTCATGTTGACTCATGGAAGAAGGTGAATAAGCAAAGCCCTGCTCTTCAGCCATGATCTCTTTTAACTATCACTTGCAAGTCTTTACACTTGCAAATTTTCAGGCTCATAGTTCCAGTTTTTAGAGCTAGAAGAATATCACTGACTGCCATGATTAATAAAACCTAGTATTTCCCAGGTATTACTTCTTAGTAAGATGGTTTTTTTCTTACTAGGTGTCTATTAAAATATATTTATCTCTGTTTCAAAGCAGTCAGTTTAAAGCTTTGCTAAGTAATTCAAGGACACGTAATTAATGAGTCAATGATTGGAAAGTTAGTTTGGCTCCAATCACTAACAGTATGTTTTACACCATCAGTGTCCCTGGTTGTCAGACCTTCAGACTCAGACTGAATTATACAACCAACTTTCCTGGGTCTCCAGCTTGCAGACAGCAGACTGTGGGACTTCTCAGCCTCCATAATCATGTGAGCCAATTCCTATAGTATCTGTCTGTCTATCTATCTATCTATCTATCTATCTATCTATCTATCTATCTATCATCTATCAATCATCTATCTATTTATTTATCTTTCTATCTGTTTGTCTATCATTTCTCTGTGTGTCTCCTACTGGTTCTCTGGAGAACCCTGACTAATACCCCAGATGAAGTATAAAATCTTAATGTCCATAGTTTATATACAAACATTTTAAAATATAATTTTGTCTTCTTTGGTTTCAGGAAGAAATTAAATAAGTTACTATATTCGCTAGGTAAATTCAAATATGGTGTTTAGTCTGAGTAAACATAACATATTACTTTTCTAGGAAGTTTATTCTGTCACAGAATTCAACCATCCCTTACAATTAAATTAAAAAAAAATATGACCCTTGTTTTCACAGGGCATGTACTCTCCTTCTGCCTAGAATGATCTTCATACTCTATATGATTTAAGAAAGTCCTTTTAGCTTTTAAAATTGAATCTAACCATCTCCTCTGTACATACTTCCCTGACCCTCCTCCCTCTACTGCTACCATTCTGAAGTGAATTATTCCATCCTCTGAACAATTTTTGTATATATATATATACACATAATTTAATATATAATACATATTTTATATAAAAATAAATATGTAAATTATAATATGTCTTATTTTTACCATACTGCTTTACAGTTTCTATGTCTGTCTCTCAGTGATTATTCATGGGGACATATTACATCATTTTCACTTGTACATCCACAGCACCTAGCATAGTAACTATTCTCAGCATATAATCAATAAATTTTGTTGAACTGCAATATGTGTGGTCATGGACTGGCTTGCCACTTCCTTAATTTTGACCAATTTTGGAATGCATTTACTTAATAAACACATATTGAATAAGATAGAGTGTAGGATAGTGGTGAATCAGGTACGAAAATTTCCTTCGGCATTTAAAGTCTAGGGTAGAACTAAAGGCATAGTGTCTTCATTTGTGGAGGGTTTTTAAAAATTAATTGTCTGAGTTGTGAGGAATTTCTAGGTAGTATATTTCTATCCCATAACCCTCTCCTGGCTTTGTCTCCTTGATTTCATTTCTTCTGGTACTTTTCCTATCCAGCTTGAGAATTTCAGAACTGTAGAGCATGCCCTCTACATGTTTAATTAAGAAAAAGTTTTATATAAGATTGTTTCACAAACTTGAGTAAAATATAGACCTCCTTTAAAATGAAAACATTTCCATGGATTCCTAGTGTTGGTTTAACTTATTTTTATCATGATGTTACTAAAATTTGTGTAAGGATAAGACTGGGTATAAACTCACTAGCTCTTTTTGAACTGGAAAATCAAAGCACACTTATAGATTAGATACATAAATCTAGGACTTATTTAATTAGTGATAGAATATTAATTAAATGTGATAGATGAGGGGCACCTGGGTGGCTCAGTCAGTTAAGCATCCGACTCTTGATTTTGGCTCAGGTCATGATCTCAAGGTCGTGGGATGGAGCCCCACATTGGGCTCTGCGCTTAGCATGCAGTTTGCTTCAGGTTCTTTCTGCCTCTCTCTATCCCTCCCCTCTGCTCCACCCCCCCCCTTGTGAGCTCTCTCTCTCTCTCTCTCTAAAAAAAAAATAAATAAAATCTTAAAAAAAAAAATTGTGATAGATGATATCACTGCAATTTAAATACCAGTTTTGAATTTAATAGTACAAACATGCATTGGCTTGTTTTATGCTTTACTTTTGTGTACTTGATTTTGTTCTTTTGGAATGCCCGGACTATTCTTTGGTTAGTTTTCACTATCACTATCACTATCACTATCATTTTAATTTCATTTTTATAGAAACATTTTTGTCACTACCAAAACATTATTTTAGTAGGCCAATGTGATTAATGTGGTGCATTATAAATTACAATATTGAAAAATTTAAAAGACCATTTAATAAAAGTTCCTTCACTGTATATTTACCACCATACATACTGCGAGTGAACTTGTACAAGTTGGTGAGTGCGAACAAGTGACCCTCTCAGTGTATTTGCTTGCAGCCTGAACTGACTGTTCTGCCAGCTCAGTAGGAGTTCACCATGACCTGCTAACATGACGTTATGACAACTTTCAGCCATCACATAGCACCCAACTGATAGAAACCCCAAAGTAAACCTGGGCAGTGGAATTAGTGGCAGAATTGGTGTTTAATTTGGTTCTCTAGATGATTCATTTACTCCTATGTTTGCTCTCCCAGATGTCATGGGACTTCACTGCTGCATCTTGAAAGTTCCCAGGAAATTTTCCTCCTTGGGTACTGCATTCATCAGAACATTTTCTCTCTCTTGGTCATTGTTGGACATAATACACCGTATGCTTAAGAATTCATGTTATTTCTTGTCTTGAGAAAAGGAGAGGTGGCATAGTAACATTTTGTACCTAAGTACTTTCCACTCAAAATAGAGATATTGCTGGAACTCCTTGTAAATAGACCAGCTTTTCCTTTGTTGACCAAAAAGTTCTGTCTCCATTCAGTCCTATAGGAGTTTTGATACACAGTCTTCCAATCCTTGGCTGTCTCCGTGGTTGTATTCCTAACTTCCATCCATGTAATCAATTATAATTTAAGGTAGAAAGCTGCAATCACTGTAAGAGATTTTTTTTTTTTTAAGATTTTATTTGTTTACTTAGAGAGAGTGTGAACATGTCAGTGGGGGGAGGGGCAGAAGGAGAGGGAGAGAGAGAATCTTAAGCAGACTGTACTCTGAGCACGGAGCCTGATGTGGGCCTTGATCTCATGACCTTGAGATCATGACCTGAGCTGAAATCAAGTGTCAGATGCTCAATCAGCTGAGCCACCCAGGAGCCCCTGTAAGAGATTTTTTTATAAGATAAAAATGTATAAGATTTCAGATAAATGAGATTGCTTTCATCTAGGATATCAGAAAAGATATATAGAAATAAAGTAAACACATGAGAGCCATACCAACAATCATAACACCATGGTCATTTTCTGGTTCACTTCCCCCTTAGCTAGCACTCAGTTCCCTTCCCTTTTCCTACTAGAGTCTATCTGCCTGACCACCAGGATTGGGGCCCGCACAAGGTTGTATGTCAGCTCTGTGCAATTACAGACAGGTGCACCTTTCTTCTAGGTGAATGCAGCGAGCATCAGATTGTATAGTTTGGTAAGCAGGGCACATGCTGGGTTTGAGTCCCCATTTTTTTCCCCTTGGTTGGATGCCCCTGTTCAAGGCATCACCTACACAGTTGTCTATGGTGTTGACCATCATTCCCTCAGATGTTGTAGCATATATCAATTTAGACTAATAAGATACAAGGATACATAAATAGAGGCTTTCGGAAGTTAAAGTTCTTTCTTCTGTGGAAGCTACTTAAAAAGACACTCTGTCCCACTGAACATGAATAAGAAAGCAGTCTTAGTTACTGCAAGTTAGTATCATGGGACCAGGTTAGTATCTTGGGACAAGCCCTAATAAGAAGCAATATTGGTTAGGATATGACATACAAGCAGGCAGAAACGGCTCAAATACAATACAGGTTTGTTTATAACTTACATCAAGACTAAGTTTTTTAACTGCTTTCCATACTTTCAGGGATTAGGATCTTTAATATCTTTTTAACAGCTTTACGGAGGAATAATTGACATGCAATCAAATGCATGTATTTGAAATATACAATTAGATAGGTTTGATATGTAGACACTTGTAAAACTATCACTACAGACAAGAAAATAAACGTATTCATCACCCCTAAAAGATTCACTGGGCTCCTTTGTAATTCTTCTGGGCAGGAAAGCCAGTCTTACTCTCATATTCTCCCCAGGCAACCACTATTCTGCTTTTGGTTACTATGCATTAGTTTGTATTTTCTAGAAATATATATATCATACAATATGTACTCTTAATTTTTCTGGCTTTTTTCACCCAGCATAATAATTTTGAGATTCATCCATGTTATTACATGTATCCATACTTAATTCCTTCTTATTGCTAGGGAATATGCTGTTATAGGGATAAATGCCACAGTTGACCTATTCAATGGTTGATGGACATTTGGGTTGTTTCCAGTTTTGAGCTACTACAAATCTGATATGTACACCTACGTACAGGTCTTTGATGGACATATGCTTTCATTTCTCATGGGCAAAGATCTAGGAGCAGCTGGATCATATGGTTGGTGTACGTTTAACATTTTAAGAAGCTGCTTAACTATTTCCAAAGAAGTTGCTCTATTTTACCTTCCCACTTTTTTCCCCTTCCTCTCTGTGTTTATTTAGGTTAGTTTCTACTGCTATGGCCTCCAATTCACTAATAATTCTCCTGAAATTGGTTGTTAATATCATCTACTGTGGTTTTCATTTCAAAGATTGTGGCTTTCACCTAGAAGCTCTGATCTTTTTATTATCTTCTCCCCCAGTTTTATTGAGATATAATTGACATGTAACACTGTAGTTTAAGGTGTACAACATAATGGTGTGAGATATATATCTCTACCACAATAAGTTAACACCTATCACTTCCTGTAGTTAAAATATCTTTTTCTTGTGGTAAGAACTTTCAACATCCAGTCTTTTAGCTTTCCAAATATACAACATAGTATTGTTAACTATAGTTACCATGCAATAAATTATATGCCCAGAACTTATTTATCTTATAACTGGTTTTATTAATAAATTTAATAAATTTCTGAACATATGGAATGCTGTTAGTACAGTTACTGTTTAATGCCTTTGTCTGTTAATTATTTTATCTGTGTCAGTTTTGGGTTGATTTTCAATTGATTGGTTTTCATCTTCATTGTGGATAGTATTTTCCTGCTTTTTTGCATGCCTAGCAATTTTTGATTGGATGTCAGGCAATGCAGATTTTACCTCATTGGCGGCTGGTTTTTGTATTCCTATAAACATTCTTGAACTTTGTTCTGGAATACTGTTATACTAGTTAGAAACAGTTTTATCCTTTTAGGACTCGCTTTTAATATTTGTTAAGCAGGACTAAAGAAGCATTTAGTCTTAGGCTAATTTTGTCCCGCTACTGAGACAAGACCCTTCTAAAAACTTTCCCCAGTATTGCATAAATTATGAGATTTTCCAGTTTAGCTGATAAGAAGAACTTTCTAGCCCTGTGTGATCTCCAGATACTGTTTCCTCACATTCTTTTTCCAGCCTTAGTTTCCTCACACACATTTGCTGATGAGTATTTTGCTGAACACTAAAGGGGTACCTTCTGCATGTCTCTTATGTTCTCTCTCTCTCTCTCTGGGCAGCTGTTTCCTTTATAGTACTCTATCCTGTGAACTCTGGCTGCCTGGCTCCCCCAGACTCCCATCTCTGACTTCTCAATTCAGACAAGTATGCTGGGTCCTCTCAGGTTTCCCTCTCTCTGAGTGATATCCTGGAAACTCTTGAGGTAGTTGTAGAACTTACATTGTTTACTGTCTCTCAGGGATCACTACCCTTCATTGCCTGATATCCAATGCCTTGTAAACCATTGTTTTAAATATATTTTCCAGTTTATTGATTATTTCAGGAAGGAAGGTAAGTCTGATCCTTTTACTCCATTATAGTTAGAAGTTGAAGTGCCTGAGCTCCTTTCATCCTGTGGCTCCTCCATTTTCAACATACAGCTTGCAAGATCTCTGTGCT
The DNA here is from genome assembly GCF_024610735.1 of Ursus americanus. Lineage (NCBI taxonomy): Eukaryota > Metazoa > Chordata > Mammalia > Carnivora > Ursidae > Ursus > Ursus americanus. Next base: position 21,455,819 of record NC_142142.1, on the reverse strand, counting down.
CCTTACCATCAAGCTGTGGAAAGAGAAAGAACATGAAGGATTATGTGTAGGTAATTTTATGAGTCAAGTCTAAAAGTTGTTGCTCATGTCTTTTGACATTACCGTGACCAGACATGGGTCACATGCTTATATCTGACTGAAAGTCCAGTGGGAAATAGTCAAGCTATAATCTCAGGGAAAAACAGGAAATGGTTTTGGTGAATGGCTGGCCAATTTCTGCCACATTGTACCTTTATGAGCACCAAATGCCTGTAGTACTTCCTCCCACATAACAGAAGACAGTTATTCCATGTCATTTTCTATTTTCATTCCTTCCTTTCCAGCTTCCTAATTTCATAAGTTCCTTTCCAGGTAAACATGCTAATGGCTAAATTGTCATTCTCCAAGATTACATTGAAATTCTAATGGACACTTCTTAGCACAAATGCTCCAGATTATATACTCTTTGAACAATCTAATCAATGATATAAATAAAAATATTCTTTATGAGACCCATATGTTCTTCCCTCCTAGACACCTGCATAGATAGTTTCTTTTTCTGACTCTAGAAGTACCTATCGTGGGCGCCTGGGTGGCTCAGTCATTAAGCGTCTGCCTTTGGCCCAGGGTGTGATCCCAGGGTCCTGGGATCAAGCCCTGCATCGGGGTCCCTGCTCCACTGGGAGCCTGCTTCTTCCTCTCCCACTCCCCCTGCTTGTGTTCTGTCTCTCAAAAAAAAAAAAAAAAAAAAAGTACCTATCGCTGTCCGGTTGGGATGACGGCCATTGCCACTTTCCAGGTGTATCTTCCAGATGTTGCTGAGAAAGAGCAATTAGATATTCAAACTAGTAACCACAGAGGGTGAAAACTATTTTTAAAAAATGACAGGGGAGAAGATTTTGTTTGTTTGTTCATTCATTTCTTTATCTATTACTAGGCAAAGAACTTTATTAACTTTGTTTCAAACTTTATTTCCTTTGGGCACCTGGGTGGCTCAGTTGGCTAAGTATCTGCCTTTGGCTCAGGTCATGATCCCAGAGTCCTGGGATCGAGCCCGGCATTGGGCTCCCTGTTCTGTGGGGAGATTTCTTCTCCCTCTTCCTCTGCATGCTGCTCACTCTGCTCATGTTCTCTCTCTCTGTCAAATAAATAAATAAAATCTCTAAAACAAAACAAAACAAAATAAACCTTTATTCCCAGGCTTCTTCAGCTTAATTAGCTGCAAAGAATTAATTGCATATAAGCCAAAACTGGAAAGAGCTACAGTGTCCAAAGGGCTAGGGCTCAAAAATATTAGAAATCTAGATTTTATCAGATTCATGAACAAAATTTTAAAAAGCAGTCATATTATAAAATAGCAGCTCCCAGTAACTTCTTCAAGTTTTACTTTCTTCAGAAGTTGACTCAATTCAGTTTGCTCCATTCTTGGCAGCTTCGTCAAAATTCTCCACAAGATCTGGAACTTCATCCTCCTCCTTCTCCTCTCTGGTAGCAAGTGGTGCTTTTCCAAACAGCCCACAGATTGTTTGGGCAGAGCTTCAGCCAGTCTTCTTAAACTAGCCAGACTGCCCCAAGTCGGTTGAAGACACTGGGTAGCATTTGTCAGCTGCTCTGTCTCAGCATGGCCCAGAATTGTGAAAGCCTTCCTGCCAGGGATGCCTGAACTTTAGGGTTGTGAAAGTGGATCCTGTTCCTTGGTTTGGGAACATATTCATCCTTTCAATACCAAGAGGTGTTGTTTATCCCTAACTTCTTTAAGAAGAACTGAAATTTTTTATTATCTGCTGTAGCCGGTCTATGAACCAACTTCTTTGGGTGAGTGGTTCCTTTCCCACTATGGCGCACCTGTGTTTGGGGTTTGGCGAGTATCTCCTGGTTCATGATAGCTCCTTTCATCTTGTTGGAGTGGAAATGGGACCTCACAGGGGGACTAGGGTTGGCACTCTGCGAGCTTGGGAGGACCAGCTGGGATTAGGTGCACGCCTGTGGTGATGCAAGATTGGCAGCTCGACAGCCGAAAATATTTTAAATGCAAGACAGAGAAGCATGAGCTTTTTAAAATTTTTAAAGCTATCTATTTATCTAATCGGCTATGCTTGATAAATAGTTACTATTTGAATCTATTTCATTTTAATAGTAATTATAGGTAAAAAATGAGAATAAATGGATTTGTTTGATTCTATTTGCTATAGTATTCATCTTGAAATAGATCCATTATTTTGGTGCTCTAGAAATTGAATCTAACCATATATTACATGTAGCATCATATAAAGGATATTTTTATAGATTTTCTTTGTTGAATATCACGCCAGATTAAATCTTTAATTAAAAAAAAGTTGAGTCTTTATTAAGATGTGTGAAATGCTTTGATGCTCTTAAGATAAGAAGTGTTAAGTGCTAAGTATAATTAGATATAACAAATTTGCGCATGCTAAAAATTATGTTCAAAGACCACATTGATTTTTTTGTGAAATTTGCATTTTGGATGAACTCCCAAAATATATGAAAGATAATTTATATAGCTCAAGAAGACTATTTTTATAACCCCCTATTTCACTTTGGGAAAAAAAAACAAACCCACAGATGTTTTATTATCTTTTGAAAAAGGAAATGATATTTTCTTAACATGCCATTTCCTGTGATATATCAGTTCATACATATGGGGTTAAAAATAGGAAAATCTCATTAATTGTAGTGATGTTATAACTAAAAAGCTCTATTTGGGTTCAAAGCTGATAATTTGCTGAATGTTATCTTAAATATGTTTTAAGGGACAATGGATGATGACTGTTAGGAAAAAATGCTTGAATAATGTTTGAAACAAAGGAAATCCCCATTATGTAAACAATTAGAATTAAGAAATCAAGGTGCCTGTATGATATTGTTATAACTATATTTACATATCTACACATAAATATGTTCCAGAGAAATAAACGTAGAAATAAGTAACAAAATACAATGCAGTAAAATGTTGGCAGTGATGATTAGCTGGTGAGATTATGAATGATTTATCTTTTCTACTTTCTGTATTTTCCACACTTCTTGAAAATGTACTTGTATGAATGTATAATTTAAAAAATGAAAAATAATCCCTATTTGTCTCAGTGTGGTAAATGAAAGAAAGAAAATAAATTATTTCTTTTTAGTGACTACATTTTGCTCCTTCATAGAGTGGACAATAATACATGTATAGTACAGATTGGTGAGAAGAAGTTCGGAAAATTATTGCTATTAAGCAATGATTATATCATTTTTTAAAGATTTATTTATTTGAGAGAGTGCGCATATGGGTAGCGGGAGGGACAGAGGGAGAAGGAGGGAGAGAATTCTCAAGCAGACTCCCTGCTGAGTTCAGAGCCCCAGTGGGGCTCAACACTGGGCTGGGAGTGGAGCTGGTCATGGGGCTCCACTCAGGGCTTGATGTGGGGCCGGATGCGGGGCCCCACCTGGGACTGGATCCCAGGACCTTGAGATTGTGACCAGAGCCGAAATCAAGAGTCAGAGGCTTAACCGACTGAGCCACCCAGGTGCCCCAAGCAATGATCATCTTTTTTAAGCACTTAACATTTATATGCATTATCTCCATACTCAGAACGACCTGACAAAGTCACACTACTTTTATCTCCATTTCACAGGAGAAGAAACTGCGGCACAGAGAGATTAAGTATCCTGCTGTTGGTCACACAGCAGATAAATGGCAGAACCAGAATGAACTCAGGCAGTTTGGCTCCCGGGCCGACACTCTTAACCAGCATATTATGCCTGCACTTAGCAAATATCTATTATGTGCTCTGAAATTTTGATTATGCACCATTGCTTCATGGTAAGCATGAATATGTCAGACCTGGACAGTTTAAATCCCAATTCAAGTATTCACATGTAGTGTGGCTTTGGAGAAGGAACTTAGCCTATCAGCCTGAGTTCCTTCATAAATAAAAGGGATAATGGTATGATTCAGCCATAAAAAAGAATGGGCTTGCATTACATAGTGGATACAGACATGAAAACTCCAAGACCCATGGCTAAGTGATTTCCCCAAGATCATACAGATAGTGAGTGGAAGAGCTGCATTTCGAACTCAGGTCTGCTCGAAGCAAAAGCAGCATGTGTCACAGACTTTTAGAGGGGCTAGAGAATCACTCTGATTGGCCAAGTTCAGTGATGCTTTCTTAGAGGCGGTTGAATTCTTTTGGTCTTTTAGTTTTATAGCCTGGGCAATGAAGTTCTTTTAGCCCTATCATAAAGGTCTTAGAGTAGAGTATTAGTATTTAGTCTTACAGCAGAGTTCCTTTGGTTTTATAGTGTGGGCAACAGGAATACTGAGAAATCATAACTCACCTTTGTATAGTAATCTCTTTAATTTCCTAAATAATTGCTCAGTCATTTATCCAATTTGATTTTTACAGCGAGGGAGGGCAGATAATATTCATCATGTTTTACTGCTAAAGAATCTGAGGCTCAGAGAGATCCAAGGACTGCCCAAGGTCACACTGCAAGTGAGTTGTAGAGCTGAGATTAGACCAAATAATTTGTCTTTTTAAGTGGAATCTGGAGAGCCACGAATGCAGAGTTAAGATTTCCCATTGGCCTTCCTGCTTGTGTGCCCCAGGGATTCACTACATATATATGTTTCCTTCTCTCAGCTAAGATGGCTGTCACTTCACCTGGGACCCATAATTACAGGCTTTTCAGTAATGCCTCTCAGTCCAGTGTCCCACATCTTGTTTTCCCTAGTTCTGCTAACTTCGCTGCATCATAAATGCCAGGCAGCACTCGCTAATTAGCAAACAGCAGACAATGCACATTGATACATAACTTGCTCTTCCAAGGCCCCTATTTACTGCCAGTGACTTGTGACCTCACCGTGAACCCTGGTGGCAATAAAGCTACCACTGTGATTAGGGTTAGAATACATGTAATCTTCTTAGCCTTAGTTGAAACTGTGAAAATCCCTTTCATCTTCAATTATTATTTATTTGGCCCTTTTCTCTGGAGGGCAAGGGGCTGTCTAATCCCCCAGGCTGAGCCTCAGGAGTCTGTATCAGTAGGAAAGAATGCCAACCTTGCATACCAGGAGCTGGAAGACCAACGGGCCATGGATTGGAGAGGCCGTGACCCTGATGGGGGTGGAGACGGGCAGCATCGGGAGCTTGCTTGCTCATGGTTATTCTCCAAGCGGACGGCTTTCAAAAGGGCCCAAGGCAAGTTCCTCACCATGTAAAGTTTTCCTAAGTGGAAGAGAATTAACAAACTGTAAAACCTTTTATTAAAACAAAACAACAATATGTAACCTTGAGTAAACGGAGGTACTATGGAGTGACTCAGCAGTAATTCAGCTGATTGAACTGTTGCCTTCCAGAAGGCTCTCATGTCAGCACAGCCAAGAGGTGCTCATTGGAGATGCACAGATTTTATTCCAGAACAGCTGAGAGTGTTGGAAGATGCGACATCAAGCTCAGATGCCTGGATTGGATTACCTTGGAGTACCTTAACTTCAGTGAGCCAGTAGTACAGGCTTGGTTAAAGAATTAGTTCATTGAAAGAAGGAAGCAGCAGCAAAAACCACTCAGCAGTGGCTGTCACCAGGAGCTCTGAACTCAGTGGAGGAGGCGCTCTTCCCTCTCTATAGCTGTTGTAGACACTAGTCCCCTGGGTCCTGGAGTTGTGAGTACCTGTAGCCTGGATCTTCCTGAGCCTTCTGGTACCCAACAACCTAGGAAGCTGATGCTTTTTTTTTTTCTTTTTCTTTTTTAAAACTTATCATGAAATTACCAGCCTCACGAAACCCAACAGACACATCTGGGAGGCGTCTGGTCCTCCTTGAAGCTCTATTCCCTGTAATATAGGCCAGTCTGTGTAACAGTAGGCCTTACCTGGGGGAGGTGATCCCAGCTGTCTAGCTAAGTATTTCTTCTCCAGGGGAACTGGCTGAGAGAAGCCGGCTTCTGACCCAGGTACCCAGCTGCTGACAAATCTGGGATCCAAACCCTTATCAACAGAAAGCTATTTCCAAACCCTATTAAAATGGGTAGACTGGAGTCTAAACAGACCAGAGCCAAGAGGGTTTTTTTTAAGAACAACAACAAAAACACACTCCCATCCTTCCTCTTTGCCCATGTTTTCTCTTTCCTTTGAGTTCTTCCTAACCCAAGCTTCTGAACTAAAGAGGGCCATTAGATAACTGCGGAGAAAGCAGCAAAAACTAGTCGTTTTCCCTACCCCCTAGCTTGCCCTGAAGTGAGTTTAGTTCACTGAAAGGGTCCTCCAGTATTGATCAAGGCAATTTAAGAATTCCTGCTCCCCAGTGGTCATCTTTTACCTCTTTCACAAAACTCCTAGGTATTGCTGAGGCTGGGGATTGTCAGAGCTTGCAAATCTATAGGCATCATACAATTACAGTGCTAAAGACTTTCAAGTGCAGTGGGGTCGGGGTGGGGAGAGCTGGTGAAGTTTCTAATAATGTTTAGGAAGCTGCTATGAAATTGTTTGCAAAAATCAATGAAGAATACTTATCGATCAAGGTATATATTTATGTTTTTGGAAGCTGTCACATTTTTAAAAAGTTGTGGCTAACAAAGAAACTTTCAGTGGAACACTTGGAAAAGCAAGTCAAGCAAGTCTTCCAGAAAGTAAGATAAAGAAACAAAAAGAATGAAACACTAAAAAAAAAAAAAAAAAAAAAAAAAAAGTCTTAATAATGACAGTTTAGAATTAGATTTAAAAAAATTCAAAGTACTGCAAATAGATAAAAAAGATCAAGTTATCAAAGAAATAATGCAAGAACACTGCTGCCAAAAAAAAAAAAAAGGCATGGGATTACTTAGTTACTTCAACAAAGGTGTATTACTGTAAAATTTCAAAATACCAAGAGTAAATAAAAATAAATAGTATTTCGGTAAGGTTCCTGACAGCTATACGTATAATCATGCACATATGTTTGCAAGGTTGGGATGATGTTGGGGGAACGTCACTGGCCACTCAGAGCCCCCACCCCCCACCCCAGCCTGAGAATATGGGTTCTGCTTGCCTCTCCTGCTTTCAGAGGCTGCTCCAGAGGCATAGCCTTGAGATAGTTATTATATAGCGTTGAGGATAACTGCACAGTATACCTGACCGAGCCCAGTTACGACCTCTTCATAAACTCCTAAGATTTGGAGGGCAGGTGTGGGGATTCATTCATCCTGCTGCCACGCAAGACCAGCCTTCTATATAAGTTCCCTTTGCTTATTAGAACAGCCACCTACCAGCCTGGAGTGGCCTGCCTCTATTCCTCTCTTCCTGCCCTCCAAGGATGGGGGCTGGCTTCAGATTACACCTGGGAAGCTCCCAGGAGGGTTGTGAACAGACAGATGATAACATAGATGTGTTTCATGTGAAATTTCAAAGTTTGCTTTTTTCCAAATAATATCCTAAACATTACATGGCACTAAGTATTTTTTTTCTTACAAATGTGATATTTAATAGCGATCAACTATTAAATTTTCTGGATATGACATTGTCTTTTTAATCAATTTTCTATTGATCGGTACTCGGGTGGCTACTAAAACTATTGTGCACAAATCTTTGAAAGACTGATTACTTTTTAGGCTGGATTCTTAAAAGAGGAAGAGCTGGTTAAAGGCATCTACTGTTTGTTGCATAATTACGCCTATTTTCAAGACTCTTCATGTATATGGCCCGATTGTCTTTGAGATGGTCTTACCTGTTTAGAGAAGGTATTCAAAAGGAGTCTGATAGTGTGGGGTGAAGCGACCAGGCCGACCTGGGAGTTAGTGGCAGAGTCAAAAATGGAACACAGCCCTTAAAACTTCTAGTCTAGCAGTCATGGGACTGCCCCCCCCCCTTCCCTTTGCTCTCTGTGGATCCCAGCAGCAATGCTCAAGTTCCTTGTAGAAAAAAGCAAGCAGCTTATTGCATCCAGGGCTCAAAGTGGTTGGCAGTAAGACATGGCCTCACATAGTTCGTATTTTCCATTGTCATTCAAACCTTTACTGTCTGCCCAAGCCAGGACAGTAAATGCAGCCGGGTCTGAAAGAAGACAGACCTCGTCTAGAGCCCGTGGGTGTGACACGGCAGGGACTGTGCCAGGTGCTGGTAAGATATATGATCAGTAGGATGGATTGGGAGGAAATCTCCAAAAGTAGTTCTGGCAGGATGCAGAGCCGGAACGGTGTACATAAACGCTGCTGTGATGTAGGTGTGCCGGAAGGAGAGGACCTTGTTGGACGTCAAGAGGTTTATCCTTTAGGATTTGGTTTGGTTGCATAGAACAGAAAACCACTCAGGAAGGGTTAAATAAGACCAAATTTGTTACTCTCAAACATAAAATCAGTTCAGAGGTTGTGAGTAGAGACGTGCCCTACTGGAAAAAATTATTTCTGAAGAAGATTGATCTCAGAGTGGTAACAGACAGGTCTAAGAAGGGGAAAGAGACCCAAGGGAGATTTCCTGAGGAAGCAGCCACTTGATGAGATGTCAAGAGGGACCAAAATGGAAAGCACAGGGTGAGTGGGAGGTATATCGGAAGGAAGAATCAGCAAATTGGTGTCCGAGTGGAAAAGCAGGACATGAGCAGGAAGGAGACGAGGAGGATACGAAGGTTTGGGAGAAGGCCATCTCTTTAGGGGAAAGACGATACCTCCTTTCAGGCAGCTGAGCCTGGGCTGCTGGGGCAGGAGCTCCAGGACAGCATGGGGAACCGTCTGACATTCTGGAGCGTGGGCCTCATTATGCCACCCATGAAATGGTGCCATGGTTCCCCTGGGAGGGCAAACATCTCAGCACTGATAAGATCAGTGGAATCAGGAGAAAGGTTGGCTGGAAAAAGACTGAAACCTAAAGCACCAATTCTGAGCACCTGGAGGAGAGGCCTAGAAAACACTGTTACACAATGATGGCTGAAGCCTGGAATGGGGCTGCTGGCCAACCTGCTCCAAGATCTGTTTGCTGTCCATTCATTTAAAAAAAATTTTTTTTCTTACTTTGAAATCAATAATGTTCCCTGTAAAAAAATATATAGAAAAGTAAAAAAAAAAAAAAAAAAAAAAAGTAATACAGCAAAGCAGTAACCTCATCATCCAGAGACAATCTCTGATAACAAATAGATTTTCCATACCTTTTTTTGGTGGGTATTTATGTATATATGTAAAATGGAAACTAGATAGTTAGATATGCCAAATCGGGTATTATATTTTATTTTTTTTCCAATTTTAAAATATTGTGAAAAATATGATGAACACCTTTCCAAGTCATTTGGTATTTTTCTTTTACCTCATTTTTATAAAGCTTGTATAATGTGCCATTGCGTATTTATGTCATTATGATATTTAACCTGATGCACATTTAGGAAGTTCCCATTCTGTTCTATGACAAGTAACACTGTAATATGCATTCGTGAAGTTAAATATGTACAAACCTCTAATGAATTTGTTACCATAAATTCATATCAATGGCATCATTCGGTCAAAGGACACATAACATTTTTAAGGTTCCTGATACATATAACCACATTTCCCTCCAATGGCTTTTTCTCAAATTATAGACCCACCACGATCATATGATCATATCCATTTCTTTGCATCTTTGTCAGTAATGGGCATTTTTAGTATTAAAATATATTTGCTTGAAAAGTGGAGGATGGTATCTCATTGTTTAATTTTCCTACTTCTATTATTCCTGGCTTTTCATTTTTCTTGTGTGGTGGTTTATTTATATTCCTGTCCGTTTATCTATTTGGATGTTTTAAAATAATTTACAAGAGCTTTTTATATATAAACTCTATTCCCTTTTTGTCTGTCTTAAAAGTTGCAAATTTTTCCTCAGTTTGCATTTACCATTTGTCTTGCCTCTGGTAATTTTTAATATATATACATTTAAAATGTTTTTCCTTTATGAATTCGGCCTTTTGCATAATGCTTAAAAATCCTTCGCCCTCAATAATATTGAATAGATGTTCACCTCTGTGTTCTAACAGAGTGGAGTAGAAGAAATGCACTTAGGAATTTGTCCAAGATAGAATCAGAGGACTCAGATGAGGGGAGGTGTGGGTAATTCAGAGGGAGGAGTCGAGTGTGACTGAGTTTTCAGGCTTGGTAGACTTTGGTGAGGGTGGAACCACGGACCAAAACCGGGAATACAGGAAAAGGAACAAGTCTGTTAGGGTAGATAATGTGCTCAGTTTTGCCTAAGCTGGACTTGACACATCTGCCAGAGAGCCTGGCAGAAGTGCCCCAAAGGCCGTATGGGATGCAGGAGAGGGTTGGAGTCTCAAACACAGATCTAGAAATCATCAGCAGACATTTGATAGTTTAGCAACATTTGCTTTTCAGTACATATCCTGGGCCAAACACAAGGTGAGGTACTTCACTGCCTAATTTCATGCAGGTGTCCTAAAAACTGCAGGAGGTGGAAATGATTATCCTCATTTTACACCTGAAGAGACAGTTTTACAGAAGCTACATTTCTTTATGGAAGTCCTACAGCTGGTTGGTGGTGAAGTTCAAATGGGAAACCAAGGTAAGTGGGCCTGATTCCAGAGTTGAATCCATAGTCTTGTTTGCTCCATTGCCACAGAAGTGGATGAGCTCAGGCAGGGAAAGGCAGAGCCCCACAGATGGAGACTAGCACACTTGAGTGGTGGGCAGCAGAGAAAGGAAGGAGCCAGTGAAGGGATCTGGGAAGGGGGCAGAAGGGGAGGTAGAGGCTATGTGTGTACTTGCTGACCAATGCTCTAACCAGAGTGCAAACATGTCGATGGTTGGGACTTTTTTTTTTCTCATTCAATTAGCCAACATATAGTACATCATTAGTTCCAGATGTAGAGTTCAATAATTCATAAGTTGCATATAACACCCAGTACGCATCACATCACAGGCCCTCTTTAATGCCCGTCACCCAGTAACCCCATCCTCCACACCTCCCCTCCAGCAACCCTCAGTTTCTTTCCCATAGTTAAGAGTCTCTCATGGTTTGTCTCCCTCTCTGATTTCTCCCCTTTCCGTTTTCCCTCCCTTCCCCTATGATCCTCTGTGCTATATTCTTATATTCCTCATATGAGTGAAACCATAATTGTCTTTCTTTTATTGACTTATTTTGCTCAGCATAACACCCTCCAGTTCCATCTACCTCAGTGTAAATGGTAAGATTTCATGGTAGGGACATTCTTGTGGATAAATCTGAGACCCCACTCCTGACCCTGACCCTCAAAAAAATTCTGTCATGGTGCTTTGCAGATAAATATTCTTGGATCAACACTCTGTCAGTAATTTTCTCTAGTTATCCTCTGAGCGAGATTATACCAGTCCCCTTGTCCCCACTTGTTCTGGGCTGGGGGCTCACTCCCAGGAGATCCTGACTATTATTAAACCGCTGCCTTCTCTGAGAGCATCAGAAGTAGACTCCTTGTCTTATGTGCTCTATGTTTGCTGACTCAGATCACTCCCACAAATGGATAGCATGCCATCCAAGTGGAGTGCTGCCTTTTTGCCTGTGTTGTTGAGGGAGGGTGCCATGTACCCTTTCATGTTTGAATCATGCATCTTTCTTTTTCTCCTTTATTGGATGTTTCCCTCCATACTTAGGACTTTGTAAAACAGAAATAGAATCACCCCTCCCCCCCCTTTTTATAGCCATGCTATCTGGGATAATAGCAGAAACAAAGCTGGAGAAGTCTGGATCTTGATTTTACCGCATGGCCACAGGAGTGTATAGAGTAGGAAAAGCAGGGATTTAGGAATCATGAGTTACAATTTTCATTCTGTCACTTTGGACAAATTATTTAAATTCTCCGATCCCCATTTCCCTCGTTACAAAGTGGGGATACCTACCAACAGTCTGGTTGGAAGGTTAAATAAGTGCATGGTAGGTACTCAATACAAGGAAGTTGAAACTCTGAGTCATATCAAGTCATTTTGCTCCGTGTTCTCAGATGCTTGTCTTTTGGCCATTCCATAGCCTATTTGTACTCGTCCATATTGGGTGGGTTAGGAGAAAAATAAATCCCAGCTCAGCCCCATCTGTTGAAAGCAAGTCAAATGTGTGCAGCTTTAGCATATAAGTTTAGCTGGTAATAAATCTGCTGAAAATGGTTTAGGGCATAATCTGCTTTTCTTGGTCCAAACTAAATGGTGGGTTCAAAAACTCACCTGCAATCAATTTCTGATGATAACCACTAAATATTCCATTATAGTTTTTCTTTCTGGGTAAAAAGTCCAACATCAAAATTCTCATAGACCAAAGTGTATTCATTTCAAGCACTTTCCATATAGAATCCATCTTGGCCTCTCTCCAAATAGTGTGAAAAGAGTTGCCTACTTCCAGATACCTGCTCAGTCCGGAGTCGATACTGGATATAACTCTCATTGCAAGTCAGTACAGGCTTCTGACAAGCTAGCAGATAAAAGGGGGACACTTTGAAGAGAACAAGAAATTTGTTCAGCCTTAACTTGGCAGAACTATTTATTAAAATGATGATTTAAGAGATTTTTTCAAATGTCACTCTTGGTTGTGGATCTCACTTGAGAGCTCTAGCCCTCTGCTTCAGGAATAAACATTCTTTTGGACAGCCCTGGCTTGTTTCTGTGGTTTGGTGTGATTATTAATAGGTCTCCCTTTCACTCTCAAGAGTCCCTGTTTGGATGATAAATTCTATGGTAATCTCTTAGAGGCCTTTTTCAGAAGATATATTGCTTGCATTAATCTATGAAATATTACCTTACCTTTCCTCCAACAGAGTCTTTGGTACCCTATCTTGAAGTCATTTAAGTAATTCTTCAGAGCAATCGTGAAGAGCCATATGAACTAATGAATAACTCCCTACTGCTCTGTTATTGGTGAAGGCAAATAAAGTAACTTTGTAGGGACTCACCTAGTGCAACAGCCCTGGGAGGGAAACATGCGGGCCTTACGTTTATGTTCGTAAAGCAATTTCCAATCTTTTAAATTAGTTTTACCACTGAATACATGCAAGAATACGCACCCATGTTGGATAGCAAGGGAATGGAGACCTAGAGAAATCTAATTCGGTGCTTTCTGGAATGGCCTTCCATGCTTGAATTCTGAGCACTTTGTGGTCTCATATAGCTTTTACAGCCTTGAGTCATCTCCCTTCCTGTTATTCAGGAGAGGGCATGCTGTGGTGTAGCAATTTGAGGGTAGTAAGATTATCAAAGCATCACCAGAGATGCTGTAAGGGTTTTTGTGGGAAACAGGTCTCCATGGTGCAGTGTGGCTGCTGGGAGGAGCCACATGGCACAACCCCAGCTATTCTCTCTGGAGGGAAGGAGAGCCGGCTTGTCAGGATAAAGCCAGGCATTCTCCCGAATAGTCCCAAGGTATCTGAGGTAGATGGATTCTCAGGTTGGGACCGATAGGTTCTTATGGCATCCCATAATCTGGGGGTAGAGGGAGGATAGGAGGCAAGGATGGTCGACCTATTGGCTAATGTCCTTTTCATTTAGAACTACTCTAGCCTGAATCTAGTGGATATTCTGTCCTCAACTTCCTGGCTCCCTGCTTGCAGCCTAGTTCTGAGGGAAGAAAAGTTCAAAGAGAAGGAAGGGGACACAGAAAGATATGCCATGCAAAAAATGTGCTTGGAGAGCCCTTATCTCTGGGGCAAATGTGGAGCAGCTGAGGAGAGAACGGAGCCATGAAACCGGAAGAAAACCGTGGCATGATGTTTGTTTTGAAATGGCCCTTCCACAGCCTTCTCCCAAATGTCCTAATTGGGTGGGGGGAGCAGATGGAATGCAGGATAGACAACGCCACAGCTCGGGCGGAAGGTGTCTAAAAGGCCCAGAGCTCTGACATGTGAGTCAGCAGTAAGCTCCAGAGATCTTGCAACCCAATTCCCGCATTTTACTTGGGGTCTTTCCTGATTTCACTAGCTGCTAGCCTGGCAAGCTCACCGAGCCGCTTTAGTCTAAAAGATTTAAAAAATATCAACCAAGAGTAATTTCTTCCCACTGTGAAGAATTGTCATGAGACCTAAATGAATGACTCTGGAAACAAATTGCAATACTTCCTGTCTAGCCAGGGAGCTCGCTGTCTCTGGTTACCCACTGCCCCCGACAGAGGGATCGCCTTCCCCCTGGAGATGCAGGGAGGCTAAAGCTTCAGGACCTGTTCCTTAATTTCTTCTTTTTGTTTGTTTGTTTTTTTTTGCTTAAAGACCACTCCCCCCCCCCCACCCAATTTTATAAGCTTCCGGTTTTGGAAAACCTGGGTCTGGGTCTGTCTGTCCGTCACAATGAATCTCACTGCCTGGTGCTCCAACATGCTCCTGATCAGCACAGGAGACCAGGTGAGGGTGGGGATGACTCAGCTGGGACGAGGCTGGGAAAACAGGCTGGGGCCTGTGAAGCAGTTGGGTCAGGCATAATAGTGAGGGCTGGCTCATGTAATGTCTCAAACTTCAACCCCCTCCTTGTTTCCACCACTGGCTCCTTGCCCAGATCAAACTTGTCTTCAGATCTACAGAGTCAGATTTTAGGTCTGGCGAGGGTCTTTGCCATTAAAGCTCATTTTTCAAGCTCTAAGAAGGGCCTAGGGACCCTCAGGTTTGTGAACTCCCCTCCCTGCAAAATGAAGCCACAGTGTTGGCCAATACCTTACGCAGGTAGAATACTTTGTTCACTCCTTAGATATAATCTGCCTGGTGTGTCCTTGCGTGGGCGGAAACCAAAGAAGGATGTCTACCAATCTAAGTATTCACTAAGACACAAACCAGAGCAATTCCGCACACCTTCACTTCATGCCCATTATGAGCAAAGCTTCTGAGTTACCCCCCGAGGGGCTAGAAAGCTGACAAGACATGATGCTGGTCCCCAGTATTTATATCAGAGAACGTGGTGTGAAAAGCTCGTCCCTCATTTGCTATTCCTAGCTGCCATTCAGCACCTACGACAGGCTGGGCACTTTGTTACATAGCCTCTACTTCTACCACCAACCCTAGAAGGTAGATGTCCTTACTCTCTTTTGTGGATGTGGAAACTGAGGTTATGGGACTTATCCGGGTCAGGCAGCTGGGGTATCCGTCTGCTTGTGAGGCCTGTGGAGGCTGAGGGACAGCATGTGCAGCGTCGGATGAAAACAGAAAGACAGTGGGCTGCCAAACGTTCTCTTCTCTGTTTCACACAAGCCTGTATTGGAATCCCGGTTTTATCACAGTGTGGGCTTGAGAAAGCTGCTCTCTGTCTTGCTTTTCTCATCTGTAAACTGGACAAAATACTTCCTGATACAGTTGGAAAGTTGAAATGAGATGGTGGGGACGTTGCTCAGTTCCTGGCACATTCGGGTACAAAATGACTCACTTTGGTACAGGGTGCTCATCCGCTCATTGCTTAGATCTGCAAGCCACTTCCTCAGAAATGGATGTTCCTACTGAATTGTTCCCTTCTCGGTGAGGCCTTCCCTGGCCACCCTATCTAGAAGGCCAACCCCAGTCCAACTCTTAATACCTGTTCCCCTACCTTATTTTATCACTGACTAATATGTTACAAATCGTACGCATTTATTTTTGTTTGTCTTGTCTGCCCCCATCCACAAGAAGGTAAAGTTCTTGAGACCAGGAATCTTGTGTTATTTCTGTATCATCCCAAGCACAAATATATATATTGGTTAAAAGAATACATTAAAAAACAAACAAAAAAACCCTCTTTGGCTCAGAAAATTGGCTTCTAATTTGGCTTTTTCCTAATTAGTGGTTGACACTGGGTGCATTACTTAAAATATCTAGGCCTCAGTTTCCTCCTTTGTAAAATGGGAAGAATAATGGTATCAATTTTAAGACTGCTCAGGTAATAAAGTGATATGTATATAAAAACTGGCATATAGCAAGTGGTGGATAAATATTTGCTATTGTTATCACTTAAAATAATCTGACTAGTTATTGAAATTGTCTTTCAATGTTGCCCAGAGCTTTTAGGATAGGAGAGGAGGAGGCTAAAAGCCAAGTATGCCCCCTGCATTTTCAGCCCCCTGGTTGCCCTTGTTAGGCTGCTGACAGTTGAATAGGTGTGAAAGTGCTGGATGTTCTCCCTGCAAGGCAGGTGACAGGTCTGGGTTACCATTATCACGTCACCGAGGAAGAAAGCAAACCGAGGCTTGCCCTAGGTCAAATGACTTGCCCAGGGCCACTCACTTCAAAAAACCAGGGCAGAAGGAACCCAAACCTGGATCTTGTCTCCTGAAATTGTATTGTCAGCTGCCTCTCTTCCAAGCTCTCTCTACAGTGCGGGCTGGGGGCGGGGCTGTGAGCTCAGGTGCCCTGGGTTCGCCAGGCTTGTCACTTTCATCTGCGGCAATGCACTGAACTTTTCCACACGCAGTTTTCCCGCACGGAAAACATGGAAAATAAAGCCCACACCTCAAAGCTTTGTCTTCGGGATCACAGGCAAGGAGGGGTCTTTGGAAACTGTAAAGTGCTGCACAAATAACCTTTGCAACAGGCATTAAGACTGGAGCCCCCTACGTGCCTTTTCCTGGAGACGCTCCACCCCCCTCCAAGGCGGCGCGGGGAAGGAAGGAGGATTAACCCCCTGGGCGCCTGTCTGGGCGTTTCTCCAGGCGGCCGGGGAGGAGTTCCGCCCCTCGCCCCCGCCCCGCCGCTCCTCTCCCTGGCGCCCGCACTCGTGCTCCCGGAGTCCGTCTCCCGCCCAGGCCCCGGCTGCGCTCCCCAGTCCGGCACGGCACGCGGGCTGCCCGCCAGGATGCAGGCCCCGCACAAGGAGCACCTGTACAAGCTGCTGGTGATCGGCGACCTGGGCGTGGGCAAGACCAGCATCATCAAGCGCTATGTGCACCAGAACTTTTCCTCGCACTACCGGGCCACCATAGGCGTGGACTTCGCGCTCAAGGTGCTCCACTGGGACCCGGAGACGGTGGTGCGCCTGCAGCTCTGGGACATCGCAGGTGAGCACCCCTCCTCGAGGGCAGGAGGGCCTCGCAGCGGGTCTGCAGTGCCCGGGCAGGGGGGCTGCGGTCCAGTCCCGGGTGCCGCACCGCACAAGACTTTTCCTGGTGGGTTGGAGACTTGGTTTCAAAGAAAACAAAAGTTTCTCTCTTGCTAAACTTCAAGTGCATTCCCTGGCGCGTTGGGGCTGTTGCTTGAACTCCCTCGCACACCCTCCCCTGGGATCTCTCTACCCAGTGCGGGCCTCCCCAGGGACGCAGAGAGAGAGAGAGAGAGAGAGAGAGAGAGAGAGAGAGAGAGAGACTGTTGGGAGTTCTCCGTCTCCAGCTCTTTTTCCGGGCGTGGGCGACGCTGCTGGTGACGCGGCCCTTAGTGTCATGCCCGCCACCAAGGGGGAAGCCCTTAGATCGGTTAACAGCGGGAACCAGGAGCGTTCCAGGCAGAGGGGCTTTCTTTACCCATTGCTCTTTTTAATCTCTTAATTTATTCCAACTCTTGCCCCCCTCTCAGTCAAGCGAGTTTGAGGTTCTCAGCTTTGAGGAATCCAAGGATCTTTGTGTGTATGTATTGGGGGTATCGTGTGTATGTATTATTTCTGTGTTTCTCTCTGGCCTCTGTAATCTATGAAAAGGAGCCTGTGGGGACGCCTGGGTGGCTCAGTTGGTGGAGTGTCTGCCTTTGACTCAGGTCATGATCCCGGGACCCTGGGATGGAGCCTGGCATGGGGCTCCCTGCTCAGTGGGGAGCCTGCTTCTCCCTCTCCCTCTGCCTGCTACTCCCCCTGCATGTGCTCCCTCTCTCTCTGTGTCAAATAAATAAATAAATAAAATCTTAAAAAAAAAAAAAGGAGCCTGTGTACCTACCTTAGGGGCACTTTTGTCAGAGTTTGACATTAGCCATAAGATTTCTTGATTTGCCTTTAAAATTTTCACTGAGAGATCTGGGAAATGAGAAGCTTCATTACAATGTTTGAAACCAGAATTTGCTTCTGAGGGTTTGTCCCCCCCCCCTCCCCCCCACCGCCCAGTTGGGCGGGGGGAGTCAGGCAAACGTGCGCCTACTCCAGGAGTGAGTCCTTGGACTGGAGCTGTTTGCAACCTGGGCATGTCCAACCCTTCATTACAGATCCTGGCTCTGCCGCTCAGGAACCTGCTCCGTGGCTTCAGACAAGTCCCTTCGGCTCACTTGCATCCCTGTTAAGTTGAAAGGGGTTGGACATGGCAGCTCAGAAATCTTCCTGCTCCGAAGTTTTCAGGTCCTTTGGGATTCTCTGTGAACAGTGCCACTTCACCTTGGACTGTTTCATGGCTTGTGGTACCAGGAACCTTTATAAGTGCTGGACCCAAACTGGCCACTTCTCTTTCAGAAAATAGGTTCCTTTTTAGCTGGTGTATTTGACTGGAAACACTTTATCATGGCTCGAAGCAAGAACAAATGTGGAAAATTTCTGAAAGGGCATTTCTGTTTCTGGGGACTTCAGTGCCTCTTTAATCATGAGCTGCCTAGTCTTATGATAAAACTTTTGGCGTTTGAACAGATTCCTACATCTGGAGTCATCTTCAGCAGCTCCAGTGGCATAAGGGTTATCAGAGACTGGACGATGTCATCAGCCACTATCCGATTTGGCTTTTCATCTAGAAAAGCCACTGTGAGTCTCTGCACTTTGGTTGTTGAATGTTTTAGCGTCTGAAAACTCTTCTGGTGCACTGATGTATCCAGAACTCAAGTTTAGAAGGAGCTTACCGTTTCAAAGGGGATGTAGCTATCATTCAGACTTTTGTGTCAAATGCAAGTAAGGATGTGACCTCAGGCATGTTAGAGAATGTCCATGAGTCTCAGTGTCCTCACCTAACAGAGAAGATAGAAAAGTATGGTAATTAAGAGCCTAAATTCCAGAGTCGAACCACTTTTGACTGTATCCCTGTTTTACCCCACATGTCCTGGATGATTTTAGGCAAGTTCCTTAACCTCCTGATCTCAGTTGCTTTATCCATAAATTAGGCAGAATGCTTTCTCCCAATAAGTGAGAAACGAGCAACCAACAAATGCCAGCTAAAGGTGATAATGCCTACTGTCTAGGAGAACTGCAAGGATTATTATCACACTAACATGTATAAATGCTAGGCAAGACGGACATGATATGAACGTGCTGACCAAGTTGTAATAAATGATGAGTCCTATATTACACCTGTGATATGTTCCAAAATACCCATTTTACAGCTTTATCCATAGTACAACATGCTGTCATGAGCAGTTTAAGTCCCAAGTTTAGAAATGCCTCCTGAGGCTCACCCAGGTATCTTAGTTGGTTAAGCATCTGCCTTCAGCTCAGGTCATGATCCTGGGGTCCTGGGATGGAGCCCTGCATTAGGCTCCCTGCTCAGCGGGGAGTCTGCTTCTCCCTTTCACTCTGTGCTTTCTCTCTCTCTAAAGTAAATAAATAAAATCTTAAAGAAACCCTACAACAACAACAAAAGAAATGCCTCCCAAGCCATGGTTCTGGACTGAAGTTGCTGTGGAGGCTATAGCGACGGAAGTCTGTGGAAGTAAGATATCCAACGAGCTTTGGGAAGTCAGTTGGATGGATACAGTGGCACCTCCGTAGGGGAACTTCTTTTTCCCAGAGCTCTGATGTTCAGTGGTAACCTGTCTTTGGCAGCCTCCAGCCCAAAGACCCTGGGAGCTGAGTTAGAAGCTGGGATCAGGCACCGCTCGTTGTGGGGAATTTGGGCCCTTGTGGGAAGGATGATTGGAGCATCATGGTGACATGATTCAAGCTACAGAGGTAGCCCTGTGAGGAGTGAATTCATATGAAATCCAACCTCAAGTGCCCACTCAGACTCTAGTCAGTTAAGTGTACCTTACAGCACCTTCAGATCAGCCTGTCTGTGCAGACATAGGAATGCTTCTCTCCCTTCTTTGGGCTCAACTCTGCTGTGTGTATGGAAAGAACAGGTGAGACTAAAAGGTGAACAGATGAACCTCACTTTGACATGGTTGGGAGTATGGATGAGATAGAGGGGACAGGCCCTGTCTTGATAGAATATCAGATCCATCTGCCATGGAGGGAATTTTGCTCATTAGATTTTTGATATTCATTCGATTCAATGCCAACTCAGGGCCTATTTGTCCAACTAAATTCCATAATATATCTCCTGTAGCCACTTTGGCCAGTCTGTTCCTGAAAGACTCCAAAAAATACCTCTCAGGGGGCGGCTGGCTGCCTCAGCCTGTAGAGCATGCGACTCTTGATCTCCTGGTCATGAGTTCCAGCCCCACATTGGGTTTAGAGATTACTTAATAAAAACAAAACAAAACAAAACACTTTTTTTTTTCCCTTTTTTTAGATACCTGTCAGGGCTTGTGAAGTAGGCCTGAAAACCAAAATGGTAAATACCACAAACCTCACTAGGAATGGCAATTGTCCTGAATCCCAAAGATTCCATCATAGAAGAGCAGCTGGGTCAGCTCTGGGTTCCCATGCTCTTGATAGCGTCAAGAGAAATTAAGTCACTCCATCCAAGGCCACCTACCTATTAAGTGGAAGAGCCAGATTAATATAGTTCTGTGTGACTTGGAATCATGCCATAGCTCTTCAAGACCACAGGCCTGTGAGTGCCTGGGGCACAGTTGGCCCACTGGGCTTATACCCTCCTCCCCTTTAAAGGTGTTGCTTCTTTAGATTTACTTACGGTTATCCTTGCCTTCTTCCTATTTCTAACATGTTTTTGGTTATTAATCAGAATGACTGTGCAGGTAGTGGGAGGAAATAGAATGAAAATCTATTTCTGAAAATTTGATTCTTGGCTATAGGGTTTTTAAAATAGATTTATCAGGAAAAAAGTAAATAAAAGGTTCACATTTGAGACTCTCCTATTCCTCTTCAAATCTGATACTATAATTACTCCATTAACATTTTCAAAGAGAACTCTACAATTTTGTCTAGAACTCTCAGTGTGCTTTGGGACCCCAGCTGCAGGAATTGGGGCAGTCACAGTAATAGTAGCTAATATTTCTTAAGCATTTATTCTTACAGTTGTCCACACATACTTAATTTTGAATTCCCCAGTAACATAGCTGGGTAAGTGGTAGCGCTGGAATTTAAAATTTGGCCATGGAATCCAGTACCCAGTTTCCTAACAGCTTTGCTCATTCCCACAATTTAAAAATAAAATACTTTTGGGGTGCATGGGGGGCTCTCTCAATTAAGCATCTGACTCTTGATTTTGCCTCAGGTCATGATCTCAGGATTGCGAGACTGAGCCCTGCGTCAGGTTCCATGCTGGGCATGAAGCCTGCTTAAGATTCTCTCTCTCCCTCCCCCACTCTTGCTCTCTCTCACTCTCTCTCTCAAATAAATAAATATTTTAAAAATTTTAAAAAATTTTAAAAATACTTTATTTTTTAAAGATTTTAATTTATTTATTTGAGAGAGAGAGCAGGAATGGGGTGAAGGGCAGAGGAAGAAGCAGACTCGCTGAGCAGCCACCGCAGAGAGCCCAATGTGAGGCTAGATCCGGGGACTCCGGGATCAGGACCCAAGCTGAAAGGCAGACACTTAACTGACTGAGCCACCTAGGTGCCCTGAAAATAAAATACTTTAGATATATTCTTTTTTTTAAAAAGATATATTTATTTATTTGAGAGAGAGAGAGTGCATGAGAGCAGGGGGGAGGGGCAGCGAGGGGGTGGGTAGAGAATCTCAAGCGGACTCCCTGCTGAGCTCAAGCCAGGCATGGAGCTCAATCTCAGGACGCTGAGATCAGGACCTGAACTGAAATCAAGAGTCGGATGCTTAACTGACTGAGCCATCCAGGCGCCCCTAGACATATTCTAAATATATCTTAAAAATATACTACTTGATGTTGGACAAGCCGTGGGAGATTGCTAGACCTCAGTTGCCTCATCTATAAAAGGCTCTTGTGTCATTCTCCTGTGATAGCACATATTTGTATTATGTAATCTCTTGCAGTTTCTGGCAGTTCTAATATATTTGCTGTGTGCCCAGGTAGTATGGGGCAGCTTATTCCAACTTCTTCCCTTGTTAGCTTTGGGTCTGGTGGGAGTCATGTAAACGTCTGTGCCTTGTTTTCCTGTCTGTAAACTTGGGACAGTCGCAGAACATGCTGCTTAGAATTGTTAAAAGAATGAAATGAGGTAATTCATTTGAAGTTGGGCCTGCCTGACACAGAAAACATGCTGAATAAATGTTAGCTATTACTCTTGTTCTTAATTGTTATTACAAACTACCTGCACATTCATTTTCCTGCTAGGTCTGCCCAGCATCGCTAAGGATACAGACAGATCAGGTAGTATTGCATCTATTTTATATTAGAGAAGAACAAGAATCAGAGAGGTAAGGGACTTGCCCATTGTTGCAAGAGTTAGCAAGTGGCAGAGGAGCAAAGTGGCCGAGGAAAAATACTGTCCTCAGGGCACATCGATGCTAACTTTCCCTGCCTAAACTGTGCGACAAAGAAACATTGGAGGACATTATCCAATGGGCAGAGCGATGGGAAGGAAGCCTGGGCCTAGAGTCAGGAGCCCCGGGACACTGAGTCCCCATGCCAGTGACCATGAGATTCATCTGGATCACAGTGCTGTGTTGTTTCAGGGTTTATAAAATGCTTCCGCATTGTGAAATTCAACGGCGTGGGGGGGGGAAGGTTTTGGACTTGACTATCTCTGCAGTGTCTATTTCTAAAAGACTGTAATTCTCCAAGGATTTTTAGAAGAAGGGTTTTAAATGTCAACATAATAGATCTAGAAATGTAGAAAGAGCTAAATTTGGCAACCGCATGTCAAGCAAAAAAAAAAAAAAAATGCATGTCAAGTTTGGGCCACTCTCTGGTGGGCAGTTTATTGCCTTATTTCTAGCCTGGCTAATTATAGATTTTCTAAATACCATGTGGACTAACATGGTTTGTGCTCAGGGGTAAGCAGTATGTACACGGAGCAAGATGGGGAACTTTCTAAGTAGGGTGAATGATGTGTGGGCAAAGCACCTCAGGGCTTTTTGCAGGGCAATCAGTAGTATCCCTGTCACAGACACAAGAGCATTAGGCCTGTGGGACATATCCACTCATCTAGGTTTTAGAGGACTAGTTCTGACAGGAGGGCACAAGCAGTCTGACCAAGGAGAGCTAAGTCATTTGAGAGAAGGATGGCATGGGGAGGAACAGCTCTAAGGGGCGTGGCTGGTTTCTTCAGCACAGATGTATATGAAGTGGCCAGTGTGTGTTAGAGACTGTTCTAGGTGAGGAGAAGACAAGGAAGGATAAAGAATTGAACAAGAGCTGGTTCCTGACCTCAAGAAGTTCACGGTTCAGTGGGCATGGTGGCATCAAAGCAAATCACTGTAACAGCGAATGAACTGTATCAATAGGCCACTCCAAAATATTCTGGTGGCGCAGAGGGGGTTCTGCCTGCCTGAGCTTAAAACTGAGGAGGTGGGATAAAACCTCTAGCTCATGGGATATTTCTAGTGCTCTTACCCAGTACCGCTTACTCCCTGTGAGTGATTTCAGGGCTGTGCAGCTCGAGGCAGAAGTTCCTCCTCTGGCTCTCTTTAATTCTGTCTCCTCTTGAGGACCTTACATGTTCCCATGGTTTTAAACTTTATGCAGGTGACTCCAAAAATGTGCATCTAACCTTGACTTCTCATGACCTTCAGACCTACAATTTGGTCTCCCTGCTGACCATCTCCATGATGATCTCTCACATATATTGCAATATCAAAATGTCATAGCAAAGTGGCATAAAAAAACAAAGATTGTTGTTTTTTCTCTATTAGTGAAGTAATATATGCTCAATATAGAAAGATTGGAAAGTAGAAGAGAAAACAACAGTAACAACAACAAAGGAATACAGAGAACATCCACATTCATCCCTATTAATGATAAGTAGTAAAGGATGCTATTTGTAGGTCTAAACTAGGCATCTTTCCCCACTCACTGGGCTTGGTATATACCTTTCCTGTAGTCACTTGGACTTTAAACCTCTGCCATCTTTTCTTCTTTGACTCCCCCAGTCAGATAGTGATTATACTTCACCTGCCACTGCTCTAGACCAAGGACAGCACTATTATTACTTCCCTGTTCTTCTGTAATAGCCACTTGGCTCGTTCTAGTCTCTTCTTCCTTCAGTTGTTATGTGTACCAAGGTCAAGTTCATCTTTCCAGAACATCACCTTGGTGGCTCCCCATTGCCTATAGATTATGTATGTCATGAAAAGAGGAATTAAAACACTAGAGATGGAGTGATAGGAGGGCTGATGGCTAGAAAAAGGACAGATTTCAAATCATAGAGCCATTGAGGGAGGAGTTAGTGGGGTCCTAGCAAGTAGGAAGTGACTGCTGGAGTCCTTGAGGTCTGACCAGGTCAAAAGGAAACCCAGGATCCATTTCACTTTGGCTTGTCATGAGGACAGCTATTGTCATTAAGGGTTGAAGCGGTACTTAAATACTTGTTTTTGTTTTATTTTACTGAATTTTATTTAAAAAGTCATTTTAAAATTTGAGCATTTGAGAAGTGTAAGATTTTACCTAGGAAAATTTATTCATTCACTTGATAAGCAGAAGGACTTAGGGATAAACAAAATGTATCAATTTTCGCACTTACGGAATCTGATAGTCTGGTGGGACATAAAAATATTTAAAACAGAGAGATAATTATTTAATCACTGTTTTAATGAGTGTTCTGAAGGGGAGTATCAGGTGCTAAAGGAAAGTCAAAACAGGACATCTACCCTAGCTGTGGTGTGGAGGTGAGGAGACACGGTGCGGCCCACGGTAATCCGGCATAAAGGTTACAACATGGGAGGAGGTGTTGGTGAGGGAGCAGCAGACAAACCATGAAAGGACCTATATGCTAAGCTAAAGGTTAAAAGTGATCTCTTAGTTGATCAATTTGCCAGGGCAATTTTTGCAATTTAAACACCACAGTGATTGTGACAAATAGGTCTTCTTATTTCCAATTTTGGAGGTGAAAAACCTGGGCTAAGCCCAGGTAGAACATGGTGCCTGGTACATAGTGGCTGCTCAGTGAAAGTGGTTTGATACTGGCGTCATCACTCACCTGAAAAGTTTTTGAGAGTAGTTGTTTTGTAGAAAGGCTTAGAGCCCTTTCTCTCCCTCTTCTGATGATTCACTCTGGGGAATCCTGCAAAGCTTTCAAGTCCTTAAGAACCGCCCTGCCCCCCACTCCCCTTTTTTTCTTTCTTTCTCTTGATTCTGAGATGGAAACTCCCAGAGGGATATGCTGGCCCTGCTACTCCTGGGGTGGAAATCCTCTTTATTCCATCAAGGCAAGATCCTCATGTTCTAGGTTGGTGTACTAGTGTCCGACTTGGCAAGGTCAAGACTGTAACTGTAGCCTGGGTTTCACATTACTGAGTTCCACTTTTTTTTTTTTTCCAGCTGTTTGAAAATTTAATTAAGAAACGATATGATCTTAAATTACTCTTTGAAAAAAAACTCAGGTTTTAACTTCCACCATTCCCCACTCCTTTTAGTTTTTAACTCCCAGGTAGTAATCAAATTCTATCTCTTCTGTCTTGAAAACTAACTCTGTCTTATTCCTCTATGAGTGGCCTTGTCTTCACGACTCATCGGGACTACTGTAGCAGCTTCCGAATACCCGTCCCTTCCTCAAGCTTTTCCCCACATTGGTTTATAACACATTCCAGTCTCATCTCTCAGACCTGATCTTGACCATTCCAGGCTCATATGATTGTCACTGGCTAAATACACTTTCCTCTTTTTCACTTAGATGACTCCTATGGATTCTTGGTCACTCAACCCATCTCACATCCCTTAAGAAATGTCTATTGAGCCCATGTGCCCATGGGAGGCACTGTTTCTCTGCGCCCATAATAGCTATGCTCATCCTGGAATAGAAGCCTTCTACTACCTCACTGGAATGTCTTCTTCTCCCAGTCTGTAACCCTAGATCCCGCGTAGTTCTTGAGAGTTAGCAGGTCCTCAGTGAGTGTTGTTCATTCAAAGTTTTCTAGTCAACTATTTCGTCATTGCTTTAATTCCAAGATATATTATTGACCTAAAAATTTCTCCAGTAAAACAAAGCAAAACAAAAACCCTTTGATTTGTTGATGCCTGAGATTTCATAATTTTATGAATATTAATGTATTAAAAATATATACACTGTAAAATTAATAAATACAGTAGTCACTTTTCTGAAGGTGGCATTCTGTTTCAGTTTTTCATCATAAAAACTGGGGAGTGACCTTAAAGACCATTCTTAAAAGCTGCACTTCATCATTTAACCAAGTCCTCATAATTTAGAATGAAGTGTTATTCATTTGGAGGTCAAATGGCAAAGCTGTCTTTATGATATTTTGATATATTAGATGAAGTAATAATTTTGAAGGGTAATTTTCACAGTTAAGATCTTGAGGGCTCATCAAACCAAACTGTTCCTTTTACAGAAGAGAAAGCTATGCTCTGAAAAGGGGTTTGCATTAGTTTCTCAGGCTTTTAGAGCTAGTCAATGGTAGGCCTGGAACCAGAATGCAGGCATCTCTGGTTTATTAATAATGAGATTTGAAAAAAAAAAAAATAATGAGATTTGAAGAATTAAAAGCTGATTTTTTCACACTAGATATTTTGGTGTAGTCTTAAGCACTAAGGCACAAAAGTGATTGAATTTAGTGGGCACCCAGCCCTCTGAAAATTCATGCAATGAAGAAGAGAGGGTGATGGGACTGGGAGCGCCCAGAGACATACACAGTCTGGCTCAAATAACATCCCTAATATTGGGATGCCTGCATGGCTCAGTCAGTTAAGCGTCTGCCTTCAGCTCAGGTCATGATCCCAGGGTCCTGGGATCGAGTCCCACGTCGGGCTCCCTGCTCAGTGGGGAGTCTGCTTCTCCCTCTCCCTCTGCCTTCCACTCCTCCTGCTTGTGCTCTCTCTCTCTTTTTCTCTCTGACAAATAAATAAATAAAATCTTAAAAAAAATCCCTAATATTATTTTCCTCTGCTCTCCATTATGAGGCTGAAAATTTGGCTATTGAACTCTTGCTTTCTTGTTCACACCCCATGTTCATTGCCTCTGTGCCTTTGCTCCTGCTTTTCTTGCTGGTTCACATACCCTTCCCTTTATTTCCACATATCCAAATCCTATGATGTGTAAGATCCATCTAGAAGGGCAACTCCTCTACAGGCTTCCCTAATTCTCTCATTCTTCTTCCCTTGAATCTCATGCAACTTTTTTTTTTTCTCCCTGTAGCACTTCTTCCTTTAGCCTTATATTAAGAGTTACTTCCAACCTTTCCAGATATCTCTGGTGTGGTTTAGCAGACCTTGCCACAGGTTGTGACATGATTTAATGAAATGACTGTGGAGTCAGCAAAGAGGTAGAGAAGGAGAAAGCACGATATAAGGGGAGAACCAAGCAAGGGCAGGTTTTTTTGGAAGCAAAGGAGAAAGAATTTTAGGAGAGGTTAGTCAATAGTTTCAAACGTTTGAGAGAAATCAGAATTATTTCTTTTTGCTCTGAGTCCCTACTTTTTGCAGTCTCTTTGAGCCCTAAACATTATCTAACCTTTCTTCCTCATCAGCCTTGCACAGAACTGCTCTCTCAAGAAAAGTGATGAAAAACTTAGCTTCTTATGCAGTTCCTCAGCCTAATGTGGACAAAGAAATATCCGTAGTGGGAGGGATCCACACAATTTGCAATCTAATTTAAAAGGGCAAAATTTAAAGGAAATTGACAAATTATTTGTTGGGAAGACTATCTTTCCCTACAATGTAATGTGTTATTAATCGCTGACATTGATGGAGCGTCAGGCATGGTACTATGTGTTTTTATGTATCATTTCATTTATTGCTCACAATGAGTGGCTCTGGTAGGTCCTGTTACTATCCCCATCACAGAGCCAAGAGAACTATGCTTAGACAAGCTAGAAAACACATAGTCAAGGAAAAAAAACCACATAAAACTTTTCAAAAGTCATACAGGTCATGAGGGATAGTGCTGGGTAGGAACTGAGATTTATTTGCTGTTTTCTAACTACTTCGTTCTACTGTTTCCTGAGTGATACAGCAGTGCAGTCTGTTTTCACATTCCAGAGATTAAGTTGCATTTAGAAGATGCACATTATTTATTTTAAAGAAATAATGTACTTATTTTTGTATCCTTATGCTTTTGGATAAAGCTAAGAATTAAATGAGCTTGAGCTGAATTCTTTGCACACATCACCTCTGGGACCGTGGGGTTGGCTTGGCTTAATAACAATGATCTTTCTTTCTTTTTTTTAATAAAGATTTTATGTATTTATTTGAGAGAGAGAGAGAGCATGAGCCGCGGTGGGGGTGGTGGCAGGAAGGAAAAAGAGAGGGAGAAGCAGACTCCCTGCTTAGCAGGGGGCCCAACACAGGGCTTGATCCCAGGACCCTGAGAGCATGACCTGAGCCGAAGGCAGACACTTAACCAACTGAGCCACCCAGGCGCCCCCCCAAGTTCTCTTTATTAAGTAGCTAGCACCAAACAGTTCAATAAGTATTATGTTCTAACAACTTAGTAGGTATTTGAAAAAAAATTGGAACACAAATTTAAAAAAATTTAAATTTTGTTTTTAATAACTATAATTATTTATTATTGGAAGACGTGTGCCTTTGGGCCATGGAACAACATCTCAAAATTTTGAGTCAGAGTAGACATGACCACTCTCATTTCCTGTTTCACGTTGATTTTCACATGATTCTTGCTTTTTATCATACAAACTGTGAAAACCTCAGTTTCAAAAGGATAGGATCGCATCAGAAGGAATGTAGCTTGGTCTAATGTTAAAATTGTGAACTATCTCAAGCGAGTCGTCCCTGAGGTGTTTGATTGGCTTGAGTACCACTGTGTTTGCCTTGAAATTTTAAAATATCCTATTTATCCTATTGCACCCGTGTGAGTTCACTGACACACCCCAGAGCACCTTTGTACATGTTTTGGGAATTACAGCTCTAGGAGAATCTGGAAATTCTTTTAAGAGTGAAACCCTTAGAGTCTAGTCCTGAGTCCTGGACTTCGGAGCTATTTGTAAAAGTGTTATACCTTGTGAGTTTTTTACTGTCTTGTGAGTTTTTTATGAAAACATCTTTGAAGGTTAGTTAGAGGTGATGTCTCACATGCTAAGTAATTCAAACATACCTTTTTCTTAATACATTTGAGCTTATAGTTCAGTGGAGATATTTTTAGGTTGTTTGTTAGGTATTTGTTTAAGTTGAAATTAGTTTAAGTAACAATATGGGATGCTGATTGTTTTACCTTGATTCATGCTGACCTCTCTTCTGTGACTTGGTTTCATTCCTTCCCACTCTCCAGTATTGGACATTACATTATTCTCTATTCAAGTGAATTATTTCATCTAAGCTGAGTAGTGTCGGACCTCAGTCAAAATAAATTCTGACAGAAAAATCTGGGATACTGGGGTATTAACTGTCTCTTACTGTCTCTGTCTCTGTTTCTCTCCCTCACACATACAGCCTGAAATTTAAATATAAATATAGAATTTAATTAGATATTTTGAAATTTATTTTAAAAATAGGTCAATTCAATTAATCCATCTGTCTTTTCTATAATGTTATTGTTTATGACACCTGAAGAACCAATTGTTACTTTTTATGTCGTCTTACTCTTGCACGCTTCAGCTTAATTCAGTGCAGTGCCTCCAGATTTACCGTCTTGTTGAATAGAG
The DNA here is from genome assembly GCF_024610735.1 of Ursus americanus. NCBI lineage: Eukaryota > Metazoa > Chordata > Mammalia > Carnivora > Ursidae > Ursus > Ursus americanus. The sequence goes on along the minus strand of NC_142142.1, from coordinate 21,426,219 downwards.
GTAAGATTGGCCTATAGGAGATGACAATCAGTAGTAAGGTGAAATGGGGGAACAAAAGAAGTTGCAGAAAGAGCTTGAGTGGTTCTGAATTGGGGACAGATTTTTTTTCCAAAGTGAATCTTAAGAATGAGCAGTAGTTTAGTACGCAGAGAAAATAAATGAGTTGGATCAAGATCTTACTTTATTCAGTTCTCTCCTCTCCCTGCTGGGGTTCCCCCTCACCAATAAGAAATCAATGTCAGTTGTTGTTTCATTACATAATGAGTACTTGTATTATAGTTCCCTTCTATTGTGCAGGTTGTTGTGAGCGTAGCCTACGAGCCTGCGAGTGTGTGTGCAATGGAGACATAAGGGAACGGCACTTGAGTAATTCAATAGTGGGCTCAAGGAGGCTCAGTGCAATCAGGGACATAGGCTACAGAGATCTGCAGCACATAAAAAAGCAGTACAAGGCAGGGATGGCCTGCATAAGTGGGGGGACAAGTGATATAGTCAGTGCTAGGTGAGTATAATGGAGGAAGAGGTGACTGTGGGGCCAAGTTAATCAGAAAGCTCCAAGAAGGTAGGGCTTGGTACAACCTTGAAGAATAGTTAGGATTTAGTTAGGTAAACAGTAAGGAAATGGGTCTGTTCCGTTGGGAGTGGAGGGTGCCATGGAATGAATGTGAATGAAAGCAAGAAGCAGGATTTAGAGGAGCGCCAGGCAAGGCATAGTTTTGGGCTGGACCTTGACCTCAGTCTGAGGATTATTTGCCTTTAACTTGTAGATCAAGGTGTGCAACTTTGAAAATCCCATAGGACCCCAGAGGGTAAAGTAAATGAACTCTTTTCTCTACCTGGGGACTTGATCCCAGGATCCTGGGATCATGACCTGAGCCCAAGGCAAACACTTAATCAACTGAGCCACCCAGGTGCCCCATCTGACTCTTAATTTTGGTTCAGGTCATGATCTCAGGGTCATGAAGCCCCATGTCAGTCTCTGCACTGAGTGTGGAGCCTACTTAAGATTATCTCTCTCCCTCTCCCCCAACCCCTGCTCATGCCCTCTCTCTCTCTCTCAAAAAACCAAAAACAAAACAAATATATATATATATATATAGTCAACTTGTTCTTCAGGATTTTACAGTGCTATGGTGGAGACTGAAGCATAGCTATATAGCATGATAAATGTGAATAGGGTAAGATAAAGAAAATGCTGTGGGGTGGTGAAAAGGATTCATTAGTTTCAGCTGGGAGGCCAGGGGAGGTTGACCCAATATAATGACATTTCAGGGCACAGTTGTAGCATGCACAGCATTTCACTGAACAGAGTGGGAGGAAAGATGGGGAAGGAATTCTGGCTTTGGGAGCAGTTGTATAAAAAAGCAAGAAAATCCAGGGAGTAATGGAGGATGTGTTTTAGAAAGAGTAGTACTCCAGTGTGGTTTGGCCATGGAGCATGTTGAAGGAAGTGATAGGAGGAGTTTGGAAAGATGGTCGGAGCCAAAGTCTCCTTGTGTGTTAATATTGAAGGTGTCTCTTTCGAGCATGTAAGAGTCATTGAAGGGCTAAAGCAGTGGAGCATTCTGGTAATGTTTACATTTTGAAAGTGGATTCTGAGAGAAGTAGAGTTTTAAGACTTCTCCTAGGGAGTGCTTAAAAACAGATTCCTGGGCCCCACACAAAACTAGCAGGGTAAGAATCTCTGAAGAGCAGGGCCCAGGGAATGGGTATTCTATAAATACCTAAGAGGAATTTTCTTTCCAGCTTTATTGAGATATAATTGGCATATAACATTGTGTAAATTTAAGCTGTACAACGTGATGGTTTGATATATTTATATATTTCAAAATGATTACCACGATAGGATGAACACCTCCATCACCTCACATGATTACCATTTTTTTGGTATGTGGTGAGAATATTTAAGAGCTACTCTCTTAGCAACTTCCAAGTATATAATACAGTATTATTAACTATAATCACCATACTGTACATTAGATCTCCAGAACTTATTTATCTTATAACTGGAAGTTTATACCCTTTGGCCAACATCTCCCTATATCTCCTACTCCCAGTCCTGGCAACCACCTTTCTAGTCTCTGTTTCTACAAGTTTGGCTTTTTTTTTTTTTTTTTTTTGAGAGAGACAGAGAGACAGAGAGAGCACATGAGTGGTGGGGGGTAGGTGAGGAAGGGCAGAAGGAGAGGGAAAGAGGGAATCCCAAGTAGGCTCCACACTGGGGCTCCAATGCGGGACTCGATCTCATGTCCTGAACTGAAATCGAGAGACAGACGCTTACACGACTGAGCCACCCAGGTGCCCCTACAAGTTTGCCTTTTTGGATTCCATATGTAAGTGAGATCATACAGTATTTTTTTTCTCTGACTTATTTCACCTAGTATAATGTTCTCATTGCTTTTGCCCATGTTGTTGCAAAAGGCAGGATTTCCTTCCTTTCCATGGCTGATAATATTCCACTGTATGTATATACCGCATTTTCTTTATTCAGTCCTTTACTGATGGACACTTAAGAAGTTTCCACATCTCACTCCTTATGAACAATGCTGCAGTGAACATGGGGGTTCAGATAGCTCTTGAAGATAGTGATTTCATTTCCTTCCAATGTGTGTCCCTCTGGTGGTCTCTTATGCTGCCAGAATGTCTGAAAACCTGTGATTACATTTATTTTAAGGGAAAGCAGGAGCAACAAGAGCGGAGATGCTGAGAGCCTCAGCTGGGGAGCTGTCAGGGCTCCAGGTGAGGGCCCGAATGGGAGCAGTAGCAGTGCTGATGGAGGGGCGGGGCAATCAGGACCTGCTTCTGAAGAAAAAGCATTGGTAGAATGTTGGAAACCCTTTAGGCAGAGGTGAGGAAAGAGTCAGAAGATGACTTGAAGGTACCGCTCTGGGGGGCAGTGTTACTATTGATGCCAAGAACTGGAGGGAACACCAGGGCGTAGCAGGTGGAGAGCCAGACGCCTGCATCCGAGGAGGTTGATGAGAGGGGTTCCCAGAGGCAATAATGAATTTAGTTTCAGGTATCCAAACCACTTTCTCTGTTTTACCAATGAGGAAAACTGAGACTCAGAATGGTAGAGTGACTGCTCTGAGCTCACAGAGCTAGTAGGTTAGTGGCGGAGTGGTAAAAGAATGGGCCCAGTTTAACAGAACACCCAATTCACTGCCTCCTGTTGTTTCTATGCTTATGTAGAGGATTCCCAACTTGGTTATGCCCACTGAGAACATCTCTAAAGTACTAATTACCAAGTGAAAATACCATTAAATACACATTAGGACTATATTACCTGTGTATATTTTTAGCTGAGTCTGTGATACCAAATGGACCCATTAAGGCTGTTGGGACAGAGGCCAAGCATTAATTTACTAGGAATATTTTAACTCTAGAAGCAGGAAAGCAGGAAGGGACTTTAGAGGTCAGCCAGAACAAATTCATTTTACAGGTGAGAGAACCGACTCTCAAAAAGAGAAATGGCATTTGTCTAAGTCTGCACTGGTAACCAGCAATTAAGACTAAGACCCATGTCTTCTGGCTATTCAGTTTATTGCCTTCTGCAGTAAGATTGTCCAAATGATTGCTGCAGCCATTGTATTAACTTTTGTGATTCAGTTCATTGCTTTGTCATTTAACTTTCCTGAAAGCTGGACACTGAATCATGAGTCATATCGACATGGCCATGGATGTGTGTGCAGAGTCTAAGAGAAATGGGAGCCTACATGGAGAATTGTATCATTTTCAGCGCAGGCATCTAGCATGACACGTCTTAGTTTAGAAGTTCCTCAAGGGCAAAAAACTATGTATTTGCAGCACAAAACACAGAGCCTGAGCCATATTAGCTATTCAGTAAATGTGTGTTGAATGAGTGATCTAATCCCACTGGAAATTTTTGAACTATGTTTTTTTTTGTTGTTGTTGTTTGTTTGTCTTAAGTAAATTACCTATAATAAATTCATCAGGTCTCTACATTGCCCATATGTAAGCACTCATGAAAAGTCACATGGTTCTCATTCTTTTAATAAGAAACAGCAGGGAAAGCTATCAACTGACAAAGGAGGGATAAAATGTGAGCTCTGGAAATGCCCTTGTCTGAACGTGACCTCTTGCTGGAGCACCGGAAATACAAACTTTTCAAGTCTCCGGGCCCAGTGACCTCAATATACAAAGATCACTTTTTTCTCCTTGTTTCTGATCTGGCACACTTACCCTCACAAACTCAAACACGCACAGACACATACACACAAACACACAGATGGTCCTTTTTGAATTCCTACAAAGGTGTTAAGCCTATACATTGCTTTTTTGCATAGTCTTAAAAACGACGCTTTGCCATATATTTGAACTGTAAAAATATTTCTTCTTGAGGACCTCCTTACTCTACTATGAAAACCTCTGGACAAGCAGATTACTGAATAACCCATGACTTTGCCTTTCATCTGATTAGTTCCCTGCAAGGGATCATAAGACAACTGCACAAAGCCCAGAGGCCGTCAGAGTCCTGCATGATCACAGAGGGCTTTTTTCCCCCTATCTTCCTGAAATGTCATGGCCATCCTGAGCAGCATCAAAGGGGATCACTGTTTGTATTAGGAACTAAAAAAGGAAAGGAAATAAAAGAAATTTAAAATTCATTTGGGAGAAATGAAAGTTCATCTGCGGGTTGTGTGTCATATGAAGAGTATTATACTACTTTCTTTCATTGGCTAGATGATTGTGGGGGGACAAAGAAAAGCTTCTGTGGTAAAACCCTGTAAGAAATGTTTTAGGATCGTCATGTGCTGGCCCTTACAGAATGCTCTTCTGTCCAGTGACACCCACTAGGACGACTAGGGCAGAACCCTGACCTGCATCCATTTTCACCAAGTGCTCATGGATCATGACCTCAGAATCTCCAGTGCTCATGCCCATGTGACTATAACAACCTGCAAAAGAGTTGTTTTTTGGGTTTTTTTTTTTTTTTTTTTTTAGGATTTACTTCTTTATTTGACAGAGAGAGCACAAGCAGGGGGAGTTGCAGAGGGAAAGGGAGAAGCAGACTCCCGGTTGAGCAGGGAGCCCAATGAGAGGCTCTATCCCAGGACCCTTGGATCATGAACAGATCAGAAGGCAGATGTTTAACCGACTGAACCACTCAGGTGCCCACAAACGAGTTCGTTAACATGAATAAAAACTCAGCATCACAACACCTTGTGCTCAAAGTTAAGTGTGAGGTGTCCTCAGAGATGATGATCTGGATGTTCTTCAGTACCTGCCAGTTTTGGCACTTTATTCTTTTTGCAACAAGTTGGCTTATTAAATGTGCACTTTGCTTTGCTTTAATTTATATAACTTTAAAAGACTCTTACCATAAATAAATGACCAAATCAGACTAAAAGGCCTTTGTTTGGTCCTACACTTCTGGAGTTTTGGGTTCAAAAAATACAAACCGAGGCTTTATTAGCTCCTGTCTTCAGCTACTACCAGTGGCTTGAGTTACAGACAATAGGATTCATTTCATTTTGTTAATCGGCGGAAATCCCAGTAATTTTTTGCCATAAACTCTGCTCTGAAACACTACCTACATCATATTGTCTTTCATAATTTTTAACATGCTGGAGAAAGGCAGGGAAATCTCAAGGGCTAATTAGTTCTAAGGTCCCGTGCTGGGTGCTTTCTGTATGTTCATTCATTTCATCCACACGACAGCCCTGTGAGGTACACATTATCGCTGCCATTTCGCAGAGGAAGGCTAACCTATTGTGTTAACAAACTGGCCAACATTCACTTAAAAAATTAAGAATCAGAGCAAAAGTGATTCTAGGTGATTGGTCTAAATAAGACCAATGCCTGCCTCTCCCTCGCTCTTTCTTTCTCTGTCCAAGGGGTTTTCTTATCCAGTAGACTGTAGAGCACTTAAGGCCATCTAGTTTACTGTTGTATTCCAAGCATGTAGTCTGGAGACTGGCATTGATATAAATACCTGTTATCTGTTTAGTTGAGTTGAGTGGGACACTCTTGGTACATAAGCCTGGAAGAGAGATAGTCTAAGACTAATGGTTTAGTAGTTGAGAGTATTCAATGTCGGCAAATGACTATGGGCTTGGATTCAAAAAGATCTGAATCTCAGTTCAGATTTGAATTCCAACTTCAAAGCTCACCAGCTGTATGATTTTGAACAAGTTACTTAGCCTCTTGAGGGCTCAACATTCTCACTGTAAAATGGGGGTAATAATTGTACCTTCATGATTATTTGTGTAAACTGCATTTTGATGGTTAGTAAATATAAATAAATGCTAGCTACTACTACGCTTAATTGGAATTGACTGGGGGCGCCTTTTAACATATTACATAATTTAGTTATCTTTATTACGTTTATAATATATAATCTATCACCCCACTAAAATGTAAGCTCCATGATGGCAGGGATTTTCATGTTTTAATGGTCGTATCCCAAGTGCTTAGAGCAGTGTTGTCCAGGAGAGCATTCAGGGATAATGGACATGTTCTATATCGGAGTCGTCTACTCCTGTAGCCACTGGCCAGACGTTATACCACACACTTGAAATGTAGGTAGCTAGAGTGACTGAGGAACTGAATTGGAAACTGTTTTTAATTTTAATTAATTTAAACCTGAGTAGCCATGTGTGGCTAGTGGCATTCTGTACTAGCACAGTTCTAGAACATTACATGGTATACAGGAGTTTCAGTAAATACATACTTGTTAAATGAATGAATCCATTCTGGATTCAAAGATCCAAAACAAAGGGGCATGATTATGTAGTCCGCTAACTCTGTAAAGATGAGCACTGAAGCACTTTCCTGAGCGATCTGCTCATACTGGAGGCCTCATGAGGTTCCAATATGTGATTCCGTTTACAATCGTAATAAGGTTTTGATTTCTATTTCTTTTTGGTGATAGGTCAAGAAAGATTTGGAAACATGACAAGGGTCTATTACCGAGAAGCTATGGGTGCATTTATTGTCTTCGATGTCACCAGGCCAGCTACATTTGAAGCAGTGACAAAGTGGAAAAATGATTTGGACTCAAAGTTAAGTCTCCCTAATGGCAAGCCAGTTTCAGTGGTTTTGTTGGCCAACAAATGTGACCAGGGGAAGGATGTGCTCATGAACAATGGCCTCAAGATGGACCAGTTCTGCAAGGAGCATGGTTTCGTAGGATGGTTTGAAACATCAGCAAAGGTAATGTGACCTTAAAGGAGAAACTTACTAGGCAAGATGCACAAAGAAAACAATCCTATAATCATTGTCATCATCATCATGATAGTAATACGTGTTTGTCCAATGATTTGTAGTTCCCAAATTGCTTGAGGCTCTTTCTCATCTCAAGGGGATGAGTGGACAGGGCAGAAATTACTATCCGCAATTTAGGATGATTTTGCTTAAGAGAGCAAAAAGCGACTTGTACATGGTCTCAGTGATAATAGCTAATAACTGTGTTTGTTTATTGAATACTTATTATATGTCAGGCATGTTTTATATGCATTTTCTCAATTAGTCCTCATACAACCCTATTAGATAAGTGAGATTTTAGAGTAAGTGAAAGAAATGGGCCTCTCATTCAGTGTCACTGCCTTATCCATGTATTAATTTACTCCATCAATATTTAATATATTCTTCTGTATGCCGGGAATGGTGCTTTGCCCTAGAAATGAAAAAATAGCAAGAATGTGGAGCTATCACATTGGGAATAGTGGAGTAGTGGAGTGAGAGCGTAGACAGCAAGTATAATTGCAAAGAACATTGTGTTGTTCCACACTGCTCACGCTTCTGGGGGCAGAGGAGTAGCAGGGTGTGGGGCACAGTCAGGGCTGGAAGACGAAGAGCCCGATGTGTAATGATAAGGAATTTATTTTTCCCATTATGCCCCATGCTGCTATCTCATTTGTCCGAGGCATGGTTTTTTCTCTACTTCCTTTTGTTTTTGCTTATATTTTTGTATCTCAGTATCAGAGAGAGAGAAAAAAGCTTTTATGGTAAATTTTGAAAGTTAAAAAAAAGCATAAATTAAAGAATAAATGTTTCACTGTATTTTTCTTCTATTTCCTGTGTGCATGTATTTTACATTAGTATATTTTAATATACATATATATTAAATAAAATATAAATATAAAATATATGAAATAATTTATGTTTTATATTTATAAATGAATTGTATACTGAAATATATTATATATTCATATAATATGTATCTATTTTACATATAAATGTATAAATATATTTTACATTATTAGTATTGCATTCTGCATAGTTTTATATCATAATTTTCCCATTTTTATTTATTTGTGGAAAACATAGTAAAAACTTATGGAGCATGGGCCCTGTGCTAGTTGCTTGAGATTCAGCTGTGAATAAGATAGGCATTGTCTCGGTACTTACAGGTAGCACACTCAGGCCTTATTGTAAACATTTATGCAATCATTAGAGAATGGTTTGAAAATATAACATGAATGGACGTCATTCAGATAGACTGAGGAGGAGTCTGTGACCCATTTTATGCTAGAGAGCCATACCCCAGGTACTAGGGGAAGATAGACAGGAGGCATGTCAACCTGGAGACAGAGTAACGTGGTAGTCGTTGCATTCCTATGGGAAAATGGCAAGGCTTTGAATGAGGTAAATGCTGTAGGGATTGGAAGGAAAAACCTAATTTGAGACTCTCACTGCAGTTTATTTTTTTAAAAGATAATTATTTATTTAGAGAGAGAGAGAGCACAAACAGGGGGAGGGGCAGAGGGAGAGGAAGAAGCAGGCTCCCCGCCGAGTGTATAGTCCAACATGGGGCTCGATCCCAGGACCCTGGGATTAGGATCTGAGCAGAAGGCAGACACTCAACCAACAGAGAAACCCAGGCACCCCTTGTTGAAGTTTAAACACCAGTGGATATTAAGCAACTGCATGGGTTGGGGGATGATGGAGATGGAGAAGACAGTGGTGGTGCCACTTTCTCAGTCATCGTTAGGATGCTCTTTTGTTCCGGCCACGTGACCTGGATGGTCTCAGTGTCTGCCTCCTCTCTCAGTGGTGTCTTTGAGCTGGCCTGTGTCTGGAAGTTGCTACTTTCAGAAGTTCCTGGGTTTTTTGCCTTCCTTCTTGGCGCCACGGCACACTAGTATGCTTTTCTCCTTCTCTCTTCCAAAACCCTTTGTTTCCCCTATTTCTTAGGATTTTTCCTTTGATTCATGACACAGTATCCATCATTTGCTGTTGTCTTTCTGCTTTTCTTGTCAATGAACACTTTTGGTTTATTCATTTGAGGGATGATTCCTGTAAAGAGAGAAATTTAGAGCAAAACTCACAGGTCTGATGAGGTTACAGAAATTTGAGAAATATGACTTTGTTTTTTGAATGCAGGGCTTGAACTCGTGACTCTGAGGTCAAGACCTGAGCAGGGATCAAGAGTCAGATGCTCAACGGACTGAGCCACCCAGACACCCCAGAAATATGACATTTTTTATAGTTTGATTTTTGGACGTTAGTCTGGCTTTTTTCATTTTTAGTGGCAAAATGCGTGTGAATTCACCTGCTCTCCTTATTCCTTAGCTCCGCACTGTTTCATTCTATGGTTTCTGCATATCCCTTCAAATTCCTTTGTTTCCAAAGAATTTCTCTCTTGCCTGGGAGCTCCAGGTACAGGGGTACAAGAGTAGGATTTTAGAGAACTCCTTCTCTCAATAGGTTACTTTATGTCTGAAGGGCAAACTGGAATGAATGACTCATATCTATATGGGTGAGGGAGTCTTCCATCACTCACTCACTCATTCATTCATTCATTCATTCATTCAACAAATGTTATTGAACAGCTGTTCTGTACCAAGCTCTGGGAATACAGAAATGTATAAAACAGAATCCTGACTTCATGGGTAATGATAACAAACAATAAAGTATAAGTAAAATATATAGGGTGTTAGATAGGGGAAAAGTGTTAGCGAAAAAAAAAAAAGAGAGAGAGAAGAAAAGAAAGGAAAAGACCTATGAATTTGTAGGGAGGACTAAACTTGCTTGTGGACCAAAGAACCTCTTGGCCATTTTCTTTCACCTCACTCAGACATTTCTTGCTCAACGCAACAGTGAAACTCTGCTTAAGAACATGAGGTTCATTAACTTAAGGCCTGACTGACCCACTGTACTTAGATACGGGATTTTTAATCCTCCAAATCCCTGCCAGTGTAAACTTTGAAGAGAAGCTTTGTGCAGAGAGGGTGGAGGGATTTCACAAGCCTGAAGTGCGTTGAAATGCTAAAGAGGGTACAAGGCCTCATTGTACTGCATTCAACGTCTTCTTCCCTCCAAATGTACTGCTATTCAGATTGTCCTGAATGTCTTAATAATGAGCATGTTTTCCCGGTGCCAGGTTAGTATTCAAAGTTAACATCTAGAATCTCAGGAACAATACTGCAGCGTTGATGCTGGAGTGTCAAACTGCTCCGAAAGTCTTTTTAAAAGATCTCTGATAAAACTCTGCTTCACTTCTGAGGTTAGTATCACAGCATTTACAAAATAGAGGCCCAGATCAGACTGTCTACATGAAGACAAGATGGCAGCATTTGGAGACTGCGATCCACTCCTCCTTTGATTACAAGGTTTGGGATCAGGGAACATTTCCCATAGAGATCTTTCTCTTAGAAAGTGAATCTACTGGGGCGCCTGGGTGGCGCAGTCATTAAGCATCTGCCTTCGGCTCAGGGCATGATCCCGGCGTTCCGGGATCGAGCCCCACATCAGGCTCCTCCACTAGGAGCCTGCTTCTTCCTCTCCCACTCCCCCTGCTTGTGTTCCCTCTCTCGCTGGCTGTCTCTCTCTATCAAATAAATAAATAAAATCTTAAAAAAAAAAAAAAGAAAGTGAATCTACTAATAAATAAAGTCCTTTTGTGTGATGTCGTAATCATTCAGTCTGGTGATAAACATCTGATTTCCTTTTTTTTACATCTCTAAAACTTCAGATGTGCCAAAGAGACCCCATAGCCACGTCTTGCGGCAGTCCTGTGGCTTGGCCATTTCTATTTTATGTATTCCTGTGCCCAAGGCCAGTCTTGACAGTACATTTTGGTAGATTTGTCTCTTTAGGATGAGAAGCTTGGTCTATTCTTGTTGGACCATCCCTGGTGTTGGGAGCCCTATCTTCTGGGGCTTTCTCGGTGGCCGACGGGGCCCTGCTACCTGCTGACCCATTTCCCTGATATATTGTTGATGCCCATGGCCTGAATCTCTACCAGTTGCTTCTTTAAGATTCACTTTTATGGCCACACCCACCCACCTTCTAGGGTTGTCGAGAGCATTAAGTGACATAATGTATGTTATGCCTGATTACACATATACACCATACCTACCCTTCCAACATAACATTCCTGTCATCTGTTGCCACAGCCCGTCCACTGGTCTGGATGTCACCATCCGTACTTCGCTCTGATGCACACAGCAGCCACACTTGGTGGAAGAGTCTGTTTCTATACCTTAGCCCTTTCCAGGCTGTTCCATCCTGCTTTTATGGTGCATTGATTCATGCGTGACTGTGTTTAGAAACAAGACACCAGGGAAATGCCTGGGTAGATGGGAAATAGTGGAAAAGTAATATCTATCCAATGGTGGTGACAGGAACCAAGGTCACAGAAAGAGCTGCAGTGCCCCTGGCTCATGCTCCCCTCCACCTTGTGTGCTACTCCTGGCAGATTTCTGTTCTATGTATAGTGACTTTTTAGGTCTGCCCTCTTTCTCAGAATGTTCTAAAATCAATGGATACCCCAGGAAGAAACTTTCTTATATTAAACTCCAACCAATTTTAGTGTCTTCCCTGCAGTTAAAAATAAAAATGTTGATGTGTGTCCTTCTGGGGGAAGGAGTATACTCAGCAGTAGCTCTCTATAAGAAGTTATTCATTTTTTACAGGGAGGAGTTGGTTGTCCTCCGTGTAGTGGATATTTTTCACGTGTTTTGGATTTCTAGCGATTATTACACGTTTGCTATTTTGGGGAACTTCTAGCTATAGCAGGCTTACCTCCCCAGGAAGAACCCATAAAACTTTCTTTTTTTGCTCTCTGCAGCCAGAACACAGGCATATGACCTAGATTCCACCAGTCATACTGATTGAGCAGCTAGACGAAGAAGGTGCAATATAAAATCCACTTTTTAGTGGGGGTGGGAGCTAGGTGGAGGCAGAACAGACCTCCATCCTTGGGAGACAGCAAAGTTTGCAGGGTCCTGTGCTTGACCCAGAAAGAGAATCACTACTGGCCCTGGGGACAGTTGCATTTAAGTTGAGCTTCTTGAAGCTTTGTGGATTTATAGGACCCAGTGCTCAATGGTGGCTGGCAGCTGTGTCCTCAGCAGGCCTGTTTTATGTGGGGTTTTAGTTTCTGGAAGCTTAGGCTTGAGCCTGTTTCTTTAGACTGCTGAATTGTCCTGCAAGCTACACAATATCTCTTAAGTAAGCTATTTCATATTTAACCAGCTTCAGATTCTGTATCTTGCAACCGAGAACCTGGATTAATATACATGGTCAAATACATTTGAGAAAACCAACCTGAACAACAGCTTCCCTTGCTGGGGGACTTCTTGGGACTTTGATATTCTAATGTGCATTCTGAACCTCCAGTAAGAACCATGGCTGTATTTCTTGCTGTTTTCTATGTGGGAGCTTCATGCGAAGATTTTTATGCATATGAACTCATTCAATCCTTAGCATGAACCTATGGAGTAGGCATTATTTACCATTTGAAAGGAAAAAGTTGAGAGGTAGGTGACTTCTCTAAAGCTGTATAACTACTACCTTATTTTTTTTTATTCTAACATACTGTTTATTCTTTCGTATGTTAACATTTCAAAATCAAAATATGCCCTAGAGCCAGTGTAGATTTCTAAAATGATGGTGTGTCATACAAATAATGGCTTTTTCTAGTATCTTCTCCAAGAGGGGACTGGACCATGCAGAAGTTCCTAAATATATTTGATTATGTACAATACTTAACAAAATATGGGACATGCTTAGGAAATGCTGGTCTAGAATTCTCATTTAAAGTGAAAGTTTTCCGCATTTCATCGTTTACTGAGCTCTTTATTGTTATTATTGTTATTATTATTACTACTACTACTGCTGCTTTGCGGGCTGAAATATGCAACAGTTAAGAAGTGGCTAGTGTTTCTGGAAGCTGCTTGAAGAGTAGTATCACATATCATTTATTTTCTAGGCTTCTAGAAAATAGGCACTTAGAAGCATAATGTCCTTATACAAATTGGAAATGCATAGATAATTGCACCTGAGTATGCGTAGAGAGTTATTCTAATTCATTTTTTAATGGGTTAAGTATAGTACACCATTTTTTAAAAAAAAAACCCTTTTGTTTTTAAATTGGGCAGTAGACCATCCCCGATTATTCCCATTTTTCAAATATCAAACCATGAAAAAATTCTTGACAGTCACTGGTGCATTCACTGATTCAACACAATTTGTATTGAGTGACTGTCCAGATCTGTGCTGTGAATGATGTATGTTAAGGCCTTTCTGAGTTCAGAGCATGCTATGATGTGCCAGTTCTTATTCTTAAAATGTCAGAATTTCCTATAGGAAATAGATATTCCAGGTTTTAGGCATCCGTCTCCAAAGAATTTAGATGAGGTTGTAGGATGTGCCTCTACTAACTTACTTGCTCCCAGCACATTTAACCTTGGATTTTTAGCTGATTTGATGAGAGCTGTCTGTACTTAAGGACATAAAAGGAAGGGCCCAATCTGAAATCTAAAATCAGAGCAAAGTTGTAAGACATCATTTAAAGGAAATGATGGCGGGGTGCCTGGATGGCTCAGTTGGTTAAGGGCTGACTCTTGGTTTCAGCTCAGGTCATAATTTCAGGGTCCTGGGATTGAGCCCTGTGTTAGACTCTGCGCTCAGCGTGGACTCTGCTTGAGATTCTTCCTCCCTCTCTCTCTGCCTCTCCCCCTGCTCTTTCTCTCTCTAAAATAAATAAATAAATAAATAAATAAATAAATAAATAAATAAATAAATAAAATCTTTAAAATTATAAAAATAAAGGAAATGATGGCCGTGTTTAATGGTCACAAACATTGCATATGATGAACTCCAGTCTGTAGTACAACCATTTGAATCATTGCTTCTGACAGATACTTAATGCCCTACAATGAAAGGTGGAAATTGTTTCTTAAGTTGAGAGTAGCATAAGTGCAAGAGCCTCAAACTCAAGCTAGTTATCTACTTAGGAATCAGTCTAAATTAATAATAATATTTTAATTTTTATCTTTAACTAAATTGGTTCTCCAGAGGTTTTCTAGGTCTATGCTTATAATTTCGTAGATAGTCTGAGATCCAACTGTGACTAAAACACTATAGGAAAGTAGATATGGATGCTCAGAGGATATCATCCTAGCTTGGTGTTCAGGAGGCAAGGTGTGATGTATGTCCTTCTTTCCTGTGTGGTTCCCATTGTCATTACTTAAAGCTTAGGTCTTTCTTGTCTTACACTTGGACAATTTTAATAGTCTATCTCCAGACTTTGCCCATGGTAGTCTGTACTGTATGGTGCTAAAACTCAAACTACCCAAGATAATTCGAGATCTTCTCCAGGCTCAACTTCTTGATTCAAATTTAGACACCTTAGAACAGGGGTCAGTGAACTATAGCCTGCAGCCCAGGTATAGCCTGCCCCCTATCTTGTAAATGAAGTATTATCAGAACACAGCCATGCTCATTAATTCACGTTTCTCAAGTCAGCTTTCCTGCTGGATCTTGATCTCCAACCAAGACTTCCTTCCCAAACTTCAGACTTCATATCCTTCTGGATCTCTACCTGGATAGCGCCCAGACAACTCTTCAAACCCAATACATTTGGAACTAAATTCATCATCTGATGTGGAGACCTAATGGCCACCTGGACATCTAAGCCATGGTCCCTTAGAACCAGGTTACTCACCCTTCAGAAATACCCCATTCCTGAGCATAGAAAACCCCACAGTGAGGTTCTTTCTTGCCCCTCCAGGCCTGTCTCTGGCTACCTTGTCCCTCCGTTTGTCCCCTAGAGATACTAAATTGCATCACATCCCCTGTTCGCATTTAGCTATTCCCCCTGTCTGGGACATGCTTCCTATAGTTATGCACCTGTCTCTTGATTCTTCCCTCAGGACTCGGCTCAAGCACTCTCTGTTACTGGCTCTTAGGTAGTTTCCCTCATCTCTTACCACAGTTATGTTAAGGTTCTTTTTCTGGGTGCCTGGCCCCTGCACTGCACTGGGAAACCCTTCCAGTCATCCACCAGCTCAGTGGCTTGTACATGCAGTGGTCATGTTGTCAGTGGTTATTGGACGGAACAGAACTGTTCGCTGCACTTCTTTTCAAGGACTCTTTCAGGAGATTCTCTTACTATATTATTCTTTTCCCTATCCTTTGCGGGGTATTTCTGTCCTTAGAGAGCTGTGCAGAAGCAGAAAAATTAATTTACTGCTGTATTTCCCAGGAGGACTCCACATTATATAACTCCTTTCATCCAGAAAGCTCTATAGACACTTTGCACAGCAGGGAGGTTGTAGTGCCCTGCAGTGTGCAGGAGGAGCAGGGAAGGAAAATGAAGATGAGGGAAATGACCCCCCTTCATGCCTTGGGCCCTAGACAGGAACTGCAGGATTGTTTGCTTGGCCATGCCACATAGCAGCCCGCAAGAATCTCCCATTAGCCTGTGGATCTTATTATCCAGCATATTCCTCCTTCACACCCCAGGACCACAATTTAGCAATGTTCTCCTCATTGAAATTCCCATCATTTTGTTTACAGGCATCTCTCATTTTCCTCAGTTACTGTCATTTGAGCTATCAATGGCTATCATATTGATTTTTTCTAACTACTAGTAAAATGGAGTTCCAGAGAGGCTTTTCGATGATTTTCATTGGAGAAACCAGGCCGAGACTTCAGATCCAGTTCAGAACTCAATCCAGTTATTTTTTTTTTTAAAGATTCATTTATTTATTGTGGAGAGAGATTGAGAGAGCACAAGTCGGGGGGGGGAGGGAGAGAATCTCAAGCAGACTTCCTGCTGAGCATGGAGCCCAGTGTGGGGCTCAATCTTACCACCCTTAGGTCATGAACTGAGCCAAAATCAAGAGTTGGACGCTTAATTGACTGAGCCACCCAGGCACCCCCAGTGACAATGATTCTTGAAGAGCTGTACATCAGGAACTCCTGAGGAGCTTGCTAAGATTGCACACAGCTCAGCCCTGCTCTGAGGTGTCTGGAGGGGCACAAAATGTATGTTTTCAGAAAATAGTCCTTTGGTGATTTTGATATGCACCCTAGTTAAATGCCTCGTGTTATACTTTGTTCATTCATTCACCCATTTATTCATTCATTCATTCCTGAAGTATTCCTTGAATAGCTACTATGTATTCAGGTAGGCACTTTGCCAAGCAGTGGGGCACTGATGCCAAAGGGCACAGATTCTTCCCATTGAGAAGTTCCCAGTCTCCTGGAAGGAAACTCACATAAACAAATACTTATAATACAGTATCAATTTCTATAAAAACTGGCAACTCTTTGCAAGCTGTGGGAACACTTGAAGGAAAGGCTGTTACCTCTGCCCAAGAGCGAGACAGCTTCCTTGTCACCAAGGATGAGAGAGTCCCCAAAGGAAGACCCAAGGGGGACTAGTGAGAGGAGCTCCTTTTTAAGGGATGCTATGCAGAGGGGCATTAGAAGCCACTGTTGGGATATTCTTAAAAGTGAAAACAAGCTTTTCATCTTTATTCTAATATTTTTTTTTAAGATTTTATTTATTTGAGAGAGAGAAAAAAAAGCCATGAGTTGGGGGTGGGGCAAAGGGAGAGGGATCAGCAGACTCCCCAGTGAGCAGGGAGCCCGCCCTGGGACCTGATCCCAAGACCCTGAGATCATGACCTGAGCCGAAGGTGGATGCTCAACCAGCTCAGCCACCCAAGCGCCCCTCTGAGGTATCTTAAGTAAGAACATGCTGCTGCTGCAGAATTAATAGCTTTATCACTCAACAGAAAATTGTCAATACAGGACCACAAAGAATCTTACTATGAAGGATAATAGTTAAGCTTTATATTTATGAAACACACTCTTAACTGTTCATACCAGAACTTGTCCTAAGTGCTTTATTTGTTTCATTTACTTTTCACAAACCCTTATGACTGAGATGCTGTTATTACGCCAGTTTTACAAATTAAGGAGCTGAGGCTTAGAGACATTGAATGATTTACCCATGATCATATAGGTAGCAAGTGGCAGAGTCGGAATTAGGATACAGATCCCTCTATTCAAAGCCCTTGTTCTTGAAAATCCACTACATTATCCATTATGTTCAGGTTTCTAAAACTGTGTCGAAATCTCTTGAATGCTGCTGCGCATTTTCTCATTCTTTTGATTCTTGAGATTCTAATTGAAATATTGTGTTTGTTTGGCATCGTTTTTTCCGTGTTTTGGTAAGGAAAGGGAGTACATATATTCCCTCAGTCTGCGTGTTTACCTGGAAGGTACCCGTGCTCATTGGCCTTTTGTTGATTGTCTACTTCATTTCTGACTCAATCTTAGTCATTATATAATTTAACTCACTAGTTTCTTTTAAAATTAGGGTTATTTTATCCTCATTTTGTAATGTGGAAACTGAAGCATAGCAGAATTTAAGTAACTTACCCAAAGTCACACAACTAGTGCGTCTCAGAGCGAGGGTTTACACTCAGGTCTGATTGATTCTGGATGTGCCTGGTGTTTTCCATACCAGCGTTCTACCTTGAAAAGAAAAACAACAAGCACAAGCTCTGTCTCCTTTGTTGGAACCATTGTCAGAACTTCTGGGAAGGGTATGGGTTTTGTTACTAAGACATATTTGCCTTCCCCCTCCCTGTGTTACTTCATTTTTCTTTCAGTATTGATTTTGTTTGTCCCTGTTTTGTGGTCCTTTACCTTCTTTGATGTGTCTTGTTTGCCATCTTTGAAACAAGTGGCCTTAGATTTGTGGGCAGTAGCCCTGCTCTCCCAAGGCCTCCTGTTTCATCTCTGTCTGCTTCACTGACTAGTGAGGTATTGATTTCTTGGGCTAGCCTGCTGGGATTGGAGGAAAAACCAATATCCCATTAGATATAGATGAGAAGCAGCAGCAGCTTCTCAGCAGCCTGTTCATTGACCTAACATGCTAGACACTATTCAAAGACTAGGTTAGCCTGACGTGTCCAGGGATATCTTGAAGTGATTAGATTGTCCTAGGTATAAGGTAGAAAAGCCAATGAGAAAAATCAAGCATTGTAAATCTATTTCCTTGAACTAAATGAGGTAGAATCATCTTTCGAGAATCATTTGCCTGTCAAAGTTTGCTCCAGGGGAAGGAGATTCTCTATGGAGAACTTTTCTAATTCTTGATCCCTTTGAATTTTCTAGGGTAGGCACAATCTTTGTGAACCATAAGGCAAGTCTTCTGGTTTTCATCTTTCCCAGGGTTCCCAAGATAAAAGACAGGGTGTCAGCAATGGGGTGCCTAGCATTACCTATAAAATATGTTTCTGAAACATTGTGTGTAAATCCCATTTTTAAAAAACACCCCAAGAAGCTCATTATGACTGCTCTCCCTGGGTGAGTCCCTTTGGAAAGGAAGAGTGCCTTTGGAAAGAGAATTATCACCCTCTCGTTCATCTGGTTATAAGTTTAGTTCTTATGTTTCAGATTTTGTAAAGGACAGACATGAGAAGTAATGTCAAATGATCAAGGTCTAAAGAGATCTACTGTTACCACAGTAAGAGAAGCCCATACTTAACCCCCAAATTATCATGTCCTTATACCTTTCTCTACCATTGAACAGAAACATAGGGAAAGTAGATCTGGAGAGTACTTCAAAATTATCTTGTGGTAGAACTACTTATTTTAGAGTTTCATTCATTCATTCTTCAAATAGTCATTGAGCACCTCTTTTCTATGTGACAGGCACTGTTTTAGGCACCAGAGTTATACCAGGGAACACGACAGATAAAATCCCTGCCTTCTTGGGGCTTGCATTGTAATGGTGGAGACAGGTAATAAAAAGATGAGTAAGTGCAATGTATAGTTTGTCAGTGGAGCTAAGTGCTGAGGAGAAAATTCAAGCAGAGAAGGAGTATAGAGCTGGTATGGTCATATGCATGGGATACAGGAAAGAGTTCAAAGAAAAGAAGGCACTTTTAGGCAGATGACCAGGGAAGGTTTCACTTGAAGGGGTTTTGTTTTGTTTTGTTTTGTTTTGTTTTGTTTTGTTTTGTTGTTTTGTTTTGTTTTGTTTTGTTTTGTTTTGTCAGAGAGGTGACTAGGGTCATGCTGAGTCTTTGGAGCATTGTAACAACTTTGGGTTTGCTTTGACTGAGATGGGAAGACACTGCATTTGATGAGATATGTGATATGATTTGATTTAAACAATCATTTGGGCAGTTAAGTTGAGCCTGGATGGTAGTGGGAAAAACTGCAAGCAGGACGTTAGTTAGGGCTCTATTGCAGCATCTACTGAAGAGAAAATTGTGGGAAGTAGTGAAACTTGACATGTAGTTTTGAACAGGTAGCAGATAGGATTTCCTGACAATTTGGATGGAGGTTATGCAAGAAAGAGAGAATTTGGGGAGGGATCCACAGTTTTGGGCCTGAACTGCTAGAAGAGAGCTGCCAT
Source organism: Ursus americanus (assembly GCF_024610735.1). Taxonomy (NCBI): domain Eukaryota; kingdom Metazoa; phylum Chordata; class Mammalia; order Carnivora; family Ursidae; genus Ursus; species Ursus americanus. The sequence goes on along the minus strand of NC_142142.1, from coordinate 21,406,583 downwards.
TTTCTAAGGTAGGAATCCTGAGATGTGGAGGGGTCAGTGCAGAGATATTGAGACTTAGGGTTTTTTTTTTAATTGTATTTATTTATTTGTCAGAGAAAGAGAGAGAGATACAGCACAAGCAGGGGGAACAGCAGGCAGAGGGAGAAGCAGGCTCCCCGCTGAGTAAGGAACCCAAAATGGAACTTGATCCTGGGATCATGACCTGAACCAAAGGCAGCTGCTTAACCGACTGAGCCACTCAGGCATCCTGAGACTTAGTTTTATATATGTTAAAATCTAAAGACATCTAAGAGCCGGTGTCCAGTAGATGGTTGTGCATGATTCTGGAGTTGAGGAGAAAAGTGCAAGAGGCAGGTCAGAGGACCAAGTACTGATCTCTGGGTACTCCCACATTCAGATGAGAAAATGAGACCTATTTTCAGAAGTAGTAGAGGGCACGGGTATTTTTTGAAAAAGCTAAGATTGGAACTCAGTGAACTTTTCTCAGTGTAGAAACCTAATAAGATCACATGTAAGTAGCCTGAAATTTCCTCTTCTTTTCCTGTGCTATTCTCAGTAATAAGGTGGGAAAATGATAGACAAGAGAAAAGATTACATGGCATAGGCTTTCTCCTGAAGGCATCGGACTTGGGTTTACTCGCTTTGTTTCCGCTAGTTGGTGGGTCTAAAAAGCAAAGGAGGAAAGTGATGAAATGGTTTTCTGCCTCAATGCTATCAACAGTGCACTTTCTTCCAAGTTACTGGGCAGTCTAACCTAAGCCATGGTGTCCAGGGTATGATTGGAGTGTGGCTTTCACTTGGTTTTAGAGAGGTGGGAGATATTCAAATGGACCTCTGAGAGCAATGATGCAAACTTAGGTTTCATTTACAAACTTTGTAAATTAAGTTCATCATGTAGACTGCAAGCCAGCTTTTATTTGCCACGAATGTTCAAAATGATGATATTTAACATTTGAATAGTACTTGCAAATTTAGGAAGTTTCTAACATTTGCTTTCTAAATTGGCTTTCACAAATCCTCTGAATTTTCACTCTTTTGTGAAACTCTTTTCTAAGAACTCCTGCTTGTTTTCATATGAAATGGCTTTAAGAACCCTTATCATTCTGATTCCCTACCTGGATGCTTTGTAATTGGTCCATCTGCCTTTTTTTAGTGTAGTTGCCAGGGCTGTTGATAACATACCAGACAGACTGGACAGAGCATGGTATAATGAAGCTTTAACCTACCTTGCTTGCGTCACATTTTAAATTTTACATAGTATTATATTGCATTAATTTATTTTAACAGCTGTAGCAAGCTGTTGACACATGCTATACTCGTGGTCATTGAAAAGCCTCCTTATTTTTGCAAATGGTGTGCTGTCAAATAAGATATTAGGCTACTGATTTAAGCTGCTGATCATTTAAGCCCAAGTGTCGAATTTTATACTAATACCTATTAAATTTTCTTCTCAGGCTTTAATCTATGATTCCAGTTTCATTTTTAATCTATTATTTTTGCTAGAAGTAAAGTGTCAATTTCAGTTAAGGTTATGTCCATAGTCGTTTGGAAAAGACCCTATAAACAATGACAGATGGCTGTTGACTGGGGGTTGCTCTCAGATTGTAGAGGGTGACGTCAGTTTCTAGCCACGTGGCCTTTCACAAGATGGCAGTTTACCTCTCCAAGGTCAGAAGGAGAATCTCTCCCCAGTCATCTACAGTGGAGTCTAATGCAAGGTAACCTAATTAAGGGAGCGAGTATCCTATCATATTCATAGTTCCTAGCTCTACTCAATGGTCATGGACCCCAGGAGGTGGGAATCTTGGGGATAGCTTAACTTCTGCCTGTTATCCCGGTTTCTAGACAGGAACAAGTCTTCTGGATAAGTTAAGGGCAAAAGACATGTAAACAATTGAGTTTGCCCACCCCACCTCCTCTTTTTTAAAATTCAGGAAACAATAGTTCTACCAGAAGTTTACCAAGTAGACCTCTGTGTATATTTTAGTCATAATTACCCTTAGCACAAAGAAGCCAGGGAAATCAAGTTTTTTGCTACCTACCTGTAATCAGGGTTCTGTTAGAAAGGAAGAGGAAATACCGTATAATATGTAGATAGCCGGGGCATGAGTGGAAATGCCAAAGTTGAGAAAGTAAATCTTACCTAGTTTAGGAAAAATGGGACTTAATGATGAAAAACAAAATCACACAGAAGCTCCCTCCCAGGATTGATCACTGTTAGTATCGTTTCCTGATTGCATCATGTTATATGCAACTTTAAAATTTATCATGATCATTTTCCATGGCAAACTCTTTGTAAATGTAATTTTTAGTAGCTGAATAATATTGCATCATAAGGATGTGCCATAACATCCCCTCTAATTGACCCTCCTTTTCTTATTCTGCATTTAGGCAGTTTTCAGTTTTCACTGTTATAAATAATGTCCTATGAGCATCTTTATTCATAAATTATTTTATGTATTTAAATTTTTTAATTGGGTTTTATTCTTAATAGATTACTAGATCAAAGGGAATAAATGTTTGTATGGTTCTGATTACATACTTTCATATAGATTTTCAAAAATGATGAGCTAATTTATATCTCTATAAGAATACTCTAAAATCCACATTTCATCACATCACTTCTGTCTCTTACCTGTGGGTCTAACAAAAATTTGCTCATTATACCTTTTATGACTTCAACCAAACTTCTGATAAAAATGAGGCTAGCTCCCAATAGGGGTTTGAGCTCGGTGCCACTACCTACTCACTTTACTTCGGAGCCAGTCCATAGCCACCTTGTTCACAGGATGTGATGAGGGGCATTATAATAAACATAACATTTGAAAGGCAGGCTCCAGATTGCTCAATCTGAAATCATTATTATTAGAAGAGAAGGAAGTGAGTTGGTTATGTTAGGTCTGCCTTCTCTGTGTCATCTGTTAACCTTGCATCACGTTATTTAAGCATTAGGCTTTCCCTTCATGGTCAGTGCTTTTGCTCTGAATAAACCCCAATGCTGTCTTCTTCTGCTCTTATCTTTTTCTCCAAGCATGTCCTTAGACTTGGTTTGTGCATCCTGACCCTATTTGAGTGAGTTCAGACCCCCCTTGAATCTGTTCTGAGTTTACTTCCCTTCTACCTGTTTTACATGTTATTTTTAAGCCTAATCTTAGCTGAGATGTTCCTGTAGTCAAACTGGTTTCTTTTCTATCTCCTTCCTCTTTCTTTTTCACTGGATTACTCATGACTGTAGAGTTAGAATGTATGTTTCTGAGCTTCTCGTCCTTATTTTTCTCCAGACTCAATCTTATGGATTGCTTTTCATCTGTGAGAAAAACCTATGTAAGTTTCCATTCATTTGCCATAATTTTATTTTCCAGTTCATGAAATATTTATAGATGTGCTATTTCCTTCCTGTTGTGTCTGGGCTTTGAGAGTAAAGTAAAGATATTGGGACCTACACTATTCATGGTTCAAGATCAATCACTCCTCTGTTCCACACCTTTGAATGTGAACACTAACATGGTATGTACACCTTATAAATAACTTATAAAGTAACCAGAATTATAAAATAGATGAATAAAATTATCTATAATCAAACGGCCAACTGATTTCACTGTTAACATTTTAATCTGTTCCTATTAGTTAGAAATGGGGTCTATTAAAAAGAACTCCATCCTGGGGCGCCTGGGTAGCGCAGTTGTTAAGCTTCTGCCTTCGGCTCAGGTCATGATCCCGGCGTTCCATGATCAAGTCCCACATCGGGCTCCTCCGCTGGGAGCCCGCTTCTTCCTCTCCCACTCTCCTGCTGTGTTCCCTCTTTCGCTGGCTGTCTCTCTGTCACATAAATAAAATCTTAAAAAAAAAAAAAAAAAAGAACTCCATTATCTCTTTTAGGCTATACTTACTCTTAGATTGTCAACACATAGAATTGGCTTATTAGCTGTAGACCTAAAGCGGCATATACACAATACCAGCAGAAGAAGGAAGAGAGAAAAAGTAAAAGGAACCCAGGGTCCGTAAGAAAAGCTAAGTTGTCTTCTGAATCATATTTTATAATGCAAGAAAGCATGTAATACACCTCAAATGGTTCTCAGGAACACAGTTAAGATTTTTAAAGTTTGCATTTGAAACAGAAATGTTCTTTACCTGGCAAAGTTAGTGTCCTTTTGAATTGACTTAATTCAGTGGAAATCTTTAAAAATAACCAGAAAATCAGAACTAAGGTTAAGTCTTCAGTTCCAAGAGCCTCTTTTATTCCTTTAAAAAAAAAATTATTAAGCAGCTACTTCATCCCTTTCTGAAGAGGTACTTCTTTTCAGATCATGTGTTTTAACTCTACTTACCTCTTTGTGCATGTCAGTTGTGCACTTATTCTGCATATGTAAAACTTATCAGATGCCACTAGATATGTATCTGCTTAATGCGTAACGTTATGGAAAAAGTATTTTTCTGTTTCTTTTTAAAATCATACCTTGCTTATATCCATCTACAATGTGAATACATACATTAGCGTAAGGGATTATAAATGTCCATAAAGCTGTATAATAAATATAACAGGGAGTTTCCTGATTTTGCAGTGATTCCTCCATGGCCAGTTTTGGGGTTTCTACTCCCAAACATCCCCTTTCAGGTCCCCCCACAGGTCATCCAAATGGAAGTTACCATTTCCTGCAGACTCTCTCTCTCTCAAGCCACTGTAATTGGCCAATAGTGTCCACATGACCTAAGTGAGGCCCCTCCTGGGGCCGTTCTCTCCTGGACTCGGAATTGCTTTAGTCTCAAAATCTTGAGTGTGAACAGGTGACTGAAGCCAGGCTCATCCGGGTTCCTCCCCAGCACTCCTCCAACTGAGTTTGGGGTTAAGAGGCCCTTTCCTTTGGGGGGCAAAGCTGTGAGGATGTAAGCCCAGAAGCTGCTGGAAGCTCCACTTTCTATTCAAAAAGCTGCTGGGCAGATGGAGAAAAATGAAGCTGACCTGATGGTGTTTGAAAGCCTAATTTTATTTCCGAAGCTTCTTGGATTTGCCTGGATCTTTCAGCAATTCTGTCCCTCCTGGGAGCTACCCTTCAGATGACCTAGGCAATTTGATGGGTTTTTGATTTTTTGCAACCAAAAATTTATGGCTAATCATGTTGATAGAGTGCACTTGCTCTAGTAAGTGATTGCTTAAATAAACGTCTTGTTCTTAAACTCTCAATTTGAGAAATCTTTCCCATTAAGGGAACATTATTCTTAGACTCCCACCAGTTTAACTGCATTAGTCAAGGGCTGGAGATAGTCTCGAGTCACCTTCAATCCTGTTTGGAAGAAAGGCAGAATATAAATTCTGTCCTTTCACAGCTGATGAGACTGATGCCAAAGAGAAGACTCGACCTGTTCATAGTGAGTAAGCTAGTTTGTCGCGACATCAGGGCTAGGACCCAGCTCCCTTAATTAATTATCTGTCTAATGCTGTCCTGAGTTTAAAGAAAGTTCAGTATAATTGACTTCAACATAAAAGATATCACAATATTTTCTTGTGATTTTAATTGGTATTAGTCCATTTCTCTTTCCCTTTCACAGCTCAGTTCATTCATAAATTACTTGGTGAGCACGTAGTGCCAACAGGCTCTATATAAACTGCTGCTTACATTCCAAGTTTATAAAAGTGCCACTTCTGCTCTCAGGAAGTTTAATATCTAGTGAGAAGGTAAGCTGCTAGATGTCATTGCAACATGCATGATTAAAGCTACCGTACAGGCTGCTATAGAAGCACCTAAGAGACCTATCCAGCATCGGCCAGGGAAGGCTCCTCAGAGGGGATCATGTCAGGACCTTATCATCACCAATCAGGCCCTTTGTCTCTAACTTTATTATAAGCATTATCTCTCTCTACTCTCTTAGTCATATTTTTAAATACACAAACTTCATTTGGGGCTAAGCTCAGAAAAAGGGAAAAAGGGAAAAATACCTAGCACTACCTAGGTAAAGGTAGAAAACCACAAGTATAACACAGAGTCAGTTACTAAATGTGTCTATCCACTCCACCCCTTGGCCATCCGCAAATGCTTCTAGCTATGCCACCACTACTCCCCATCAGTAATTGCCAAATTGTGCATGGGACAACACTAGCTCTGTAAGACAGAACATGAGATAAGACTTCTGTGATCAGATGAGTTGATGCAATATTGCATACTTGTTCTCTACTTGGAGGTGGAAGAGGAAAGGGGAACTGCTTGTTTCTCTCCAACCTTCCCATTCCAACCTGAATCCACCTCTCCTAGATTCACATTATTGTTGCAGACTTTTAACCTCTGCTCCTGTCTGCTGTGTTGCTTTGGTTCCCCTCTTGTCCTCCCATCCAAGATGCCAAAACTCTTCTCCATTTAATGCAAGAAGTTCAATCACATGCCACATTCTGTGAGCTTCTAGGACTCTGAGGAATCCAGTGATACTGAAACATTTTTGAATTATTTTCAACTTGACTTTTCATAAAATTATTTAACCATAGATGCCTTTTTTTTCCTGTACCATGTTATGAAACTTCAGAACCCACTTTGACATACCTTACTCTAATAAAGAAGTATGTTATGTTTGTCCTTCCAAACATTCTCATATATGACTTAATATTTAAGCAATGTTGTGTTATTCCTCAAGTGTTCCCGCCAACCCCCTCCTCTGCCCCAGAGCTTTTATTTGCTGACACAATTGCTGAGTTCTTTCACATAGCTCACCTGGTTTTATTAACATCTTCAGCAACCTTGTGAAATTGACATTATTTTTCTCACAATTATAGGTAAAGAAACTGAGGCACCAATCATGCATGATTGCATGCGTGGTGATTTTTGGTGACTTTCCTGCAGTTACATAGCTAGCAATTGGCAGAGGTAGTTAGTTCTGAGTCCTCTTACTGTATCTTTCCTCTTAAATAAATAAATACACAAATAATAAAAATTCAAGGTACTAAGAACTTAGATTCTAAAACTGGGAAATGTACCCAAATTTCACTTAAAAGTTCGAAACAGAATAAAATGAAATCCTTGTGAATCAGCTAGACATCAGTAGTTACTTATTTCCAAATGAGCTATGTTCACTCTGTAGGCAGAGGGCCTACAGATAGAGGAGTAAGAATAATCCAAGCAAAATCACATTGAGAGAATGGCTTGTGGCTTAGTTCAGTTGAAGCCCAGCTAATGTAAGGGGCGCCGGTGGAGATGAGCCAAGAGAATTAAGTTGGAGTGCTGTTCGTTGGCTCTCAGTTTAGTGGTTTGGACTGATTCTGATTAGGCAATGTGAGCCAACAAAGTTTTTTGAGCTGCGAATCAGGGTGAGGTATGACTGTCACTACTCTTTAGTTAGACTAGTTGGGAGACAGTCTGGAAGGAACATGGAAAACAATTGCCATAGGAAGAAAAGTGGAGGCATGAGACCATAGAAGAGACTACGTTGGTCCTGGCTTAGAGCACAGTGTGCCCTAGTGACTGTGAGATGGAGCGCTTCACCATCATTGTTTCTAAGCAGAGGCAGCAGAGGCCTGGACTAATAAAATAATCACATGATGACTGGTGCCATAGTGTATTAATGTGAAGATTGTAGAGACTCTGATGAATAGTGCCTTGTCCATGAAAAGGGATCAATGATTATTTGCTGAATAATTATTTCATTTAGTCATATGATATTTCAATATTATATGATATTTCAATATTATATGATAAGAACCACGAAATGAAATATCTCCTCCTCCTTTGCTATTACAAGTTTATAGAATGAAGGAAAGGGTAGTGTTTTTCTACATCAGAAAAAAGAAAATTATATAGCACATGCTAAGTGCTACTACAGGGAGATTGCTGAGTCTAAGAATGACTTGTTATCTGACTGTGAAATTTAGGAGTTAGACACCAGAGAGATGTAGGGAAGTGTAGACTTAGGTCCTTGGGTTGAGGACAGAGTTCTGATAGTTCACTAGTAGCATGACATTCAAACATTAAAAAGGTGCTAAAAGATGGATTTGTTTACTTTTATCAACACATCACCTTTTACACATAGTCTTTTGCTATATGTTTTCACCCAAGCTAATGTTATTCTAACAATGGTGGTAGAAAGAGTTTCATTTATGCTATCTTGAAAAGCAAAGGTTTCAAACCCTACTAGAGAGTTAGTTGAGGGCTGGGCAAAAAGGCTGTATTAAAAAAAAAAAAAAGATAAAGGACAGGCCTGAGAAGTAATTGTGAAGCTCGAATTGACCATTCATTCAGTTTCATAAAAGTTCTTAAGAAAAGATGACATTAAAATATTCACATATAATATATAGTCATAAATATATATGATTTTGCCCAATTTCTACTCCTGCCCCATATATAATTATTTCTAATCCTCATAATTCTGTCAGGTGGGTGCTATTATCTTTATGTTATGGATGACACCCGAGAAAAGTTAATATTTTGCCCAAGTTCGTCATCTAGTTACTGAATAGTGGAATCCACTTGAAATAGTTTTTCAAACATCAGGGTATAAAGACTTATTTTTCAAAGAGCAAAATCAGCATCCAATGTAGGTCTGTTCAACTGCAAAGCCTTTAGTGGTTCAGCTTGATTTTTATAAAATGGTTCAGTCAGTCTTCCTTCCATTTCACCCAAAAAGAATGGTGTCAAATCATAACTGGAAAACAAGATAAGAACGGGCAGTTAGACTTGAGAAATAAATCCTGTGATGAATATGTTTTCCTTTTCACTCCCTGCAAAAATTGCCCACATCTAAAATTGTTTTCAGGTTGAAACCTGGACTTGGTACTCTTTGGAGGGCCCTTGTTAACTTGTTCATTCATTCACTTGTTAGAATTAAGACATTTACCCAATATCTTTACCAATATCTTCCAAAGATATCTACTCCCAGAAAATTACCCAGTATCTTTCAGGTGCCGAAGGTCTGTGAGCCACTGTGCTACACACTGAGGTGTAGCCATGAAGCCCACAGGAGCCCCCAGTGCCAGGGAGGATACAAACTAACAAGCCATTACATACTGACTGGTGGCAGGTGCCAGAGTAGAGGGGTGCTTGTCCCCAGCCCAGGGGAGTCAGAGGCAACCTCTAGTGAGAGGTGATCACTGAAGAATGACCTGAAGGGAGAAGATGAAAAGAAGCAGACACTTTGGGGGGGGCTTGTATTTATCTGAGGACATATACGTAATGTCTAAATGCTTCCCCTGTGTGTATCATTTAATTCTTCAATTCTAACAAGACCCCTATGATGTTTAGTTATCATTAGCCTCATTTTACAGATGAAGCAGGAGAGACTCAGGATTTGAATCTGCCCTTGGTCCCCCAATCAGTGACAATACCAGATTTTAAAGCTTGACTCCAAAGCTCATTCTCTTTCCATTATATCCTGCTGCTTCCTGGGACAACAATATTCCACTCTCCATCCTCAGACTTGGTACATGGAGGTGTCAGAATGAAAGCATTTAATTATGCCAAAAATGAATTATTAAATTGATAATTTCTGCTCATAGTTAGCACTCGATAAATGTTACTTTAACTTGGAATTGAATAAGTCCAGCAAATCCTATGGACACACAGCTTATCCTATATGTGTCCTGGTCTTCTAATTTGTAAAAGAGATTAGAAATATATCCACCTTCCAGCATGTATTCAGGGTGAAAAGAGGTTATTCATGAAGGAAACATACCATAGTACCCGAATAAGTGTTCAATACACGTTAGCAAGTACTACTATTAATATTTTGTGTCTAGTGGGCCATTTATCTTCTCAAACTGATGTATGAGAAAGTATTGTAACTGAAGGCTGCTTATGTCTTCATTAACAGAGTTTATAAAGTCTGGCCAAATGATAGTTTTTATGCTTATGTTTATTCTTTGTTTTCTTTTCAAGACTCATTATTGGGTACTCTGCCACTGTTTCAGTATGGGACTCACAGTGAGGGAAATTTAAAAAAGAAACAAAAAACACTGTATTAAAGCCAAATGTTAATAGCGGCCAAATCTAGGAATGCTTTGATTCTTTATAGCCATTAGCGGTAAGTTATACATTACACATTGAATTTGGCGATGTATCCTGGGAATGGTAAACTCTAAGAAAGATCTTGGGAACTGTGCCTGCCCAACAACTAGTGTTGTCAGTCTGATGTGGGAGAAGAGACGGGGATGGTGAACTCACATTCCTAAAGGAGCCAGGAAGTTAAGGAAATGAGTAACGTAGGGGGCAAACTGGAAAGTGTGCATATGTGTAGATGAAAGACATTTACAATTATAAATAAATAAATAAATACCTGTAGGCCAAACGTACCACGTTGCAACTGCTCATTCATAATTTTTGAAATTTAGAAAGAAAGCACTGGCTATCCAGAGAGGAGACTTGCATCTTCATTCTTTCCACAGACATTTACAGAGAGGAGTGTGGCGCAGTGGGTTAAGAGTAAGGACTCTGGGTTCCGTTCAGGCTTTCCTGTTTAATAGCGTTGACCTTTCAGGGGTCACAGGAGAAGGGTCTGAGCATGGGCTGGGGAACCAGATGCCAAAAGTTTGGCTTGCTGGCTGTGTAACCATGGGAAAAATTTTAAACTCTCCATCCCTCTGTTTCCTCACCTGAGTTTTTGTGAGGATTAACTTAGTTCATTAAGGGGAAGTATGTAATGGTCACTAAGTTTCCACAGGTGTCAGCTAACTGACACAGATGGACACAGATGATAGGCACTGGTAAGTGCCAGGTGGGTAGAAAGTGCCAAGGAGCCCTGACAATACATTTCATAGTGCTGAGAGAAGGTACTTGGAAGAGATAATGTTTCTAGAGACAAGGAATGTGCAAACAGCAAGAGCTAAGAGGTAGTCTGTGTGATGCCAGGCAAGTCACTTTCCTTCTCTGTTGCCTTGATTTCTGGATGTGTCAAAGAGGGCAAGTTGAATTAGTAATAGCTGATTTCCCTGGTAATTGGAAAGCCTGGGGGTATTTCATGGCTGAAGTGGGGTTCCTGAGGCTGCTAGAGGGATGACAGAGAGATCAGGGAAGAGATATGTAAAGTACGAGGTCCCAGGACTACAGAGGAGGGGAGAAATGAGGTAGGAAATGAACTTGGACATCTAGTGCCTGGAGGACAGGGGCTGAGGCAGGGCTATGGTGGGGCGGGGGAGCTTGTCGGAGGGATACAGTCTTTGGAACTGCTTTTATCTGTGAACTTTTCTCTTCTTCACCAGTATCTACATGCTGATATTTTGACTCTGTCCTGTCATTGGAATCAGTGACAATTTGACTCGATCTGCCCTTCCCAGTCTACCTAGTTAGGTAGACTAAAAGTAACTTTCAGACAACAGGACATCACGAGGACCTGGTTTATCCAAAGCACACTGTCCAGTGTAAAACCATGGGGTTGGGATTCAGGCAGACTTTGCTTGGGCACTAACCAACTGTTGGTCATAGGCTCTAAGAAGTCAGCAGGGAGAAGGAAAGAAAATACAGAGCCTCCAAGGATTGGAGCTGGAAGCCAGGTTCTGTCCCTTCCTGTCCCCGACACTTTGTGTGTGTCATTTAGCCTCTGTGCACCTCTCTTACGTCATCCGTAAAAGAAGGGCAATGCCTCCCACCTCAGCTTTATTGTGAAAATTAAATGAAATGCCAACTTCTGAGAACCACATCTGAGATAGAGGGCTCAGTTTAGAGGAGCCCCAGTAGAAGCTCACGATTGGGGGGAAGCAGTTACAGGAAGGATGGGGGGAATGATATTAGGGGTGAGGAAGGAAAGAGGCACAAAGCAAAGACACATCTGTCTGCCGTGCCCTCCCCATATTAGATATGAACTAAAGCAAATGAAAGCAGGCAAACTGTTTTAGCACTTATGTGTTCTATAAACAAGTACTGAATCTTAGAGAAAGGATTTGAAAACCCCTGTTCTGCATGAGACTTCTTTCAGTGGTGGTGTTATCCTGGGGGCCATCTGTTCTAATTAAAATTTCACGGGGATGAGGAATTTAGTGCCCTCACCTCAGAGCCTCTGGTACACTTGGTGTTTTGTTTGAGGTTGATGCATTTGGAAAGATTAGAGGAGGATGAATTCTTTGCCAGTTTCTAACTAGGTAGATGTGAAGGGTTTCTGCTAGGATATTTTTGCTCTCTGGCACTGGGGGTCAGAGATTAAATAATTTGCCACCAGACAGATGTTCTGAAGAGCTAATTAAAACACTGACAAGTCCCCAAAACCTCAGATAGTTAGATTTATATGCCATCATCTACAGGAAGTTCACAATCACGGCAGCCTAAAATCACTATTAAATGATACTTCCAGAAAGTTCACTTCTGAAATAAAAAGAAGTGCCGTTAAAGACATTCTTAATTATACGAGTGTGTCTCAGATCTGGATGCACATTTTAAAGAAATGGAGCATCTTTTTAAAAAATATCCATGCTGGGCCCCATCCCAGACCAATTATCTCGATGTCCAGGAGGAGGGCCCCAGCAATAGATTTTTTTTTTACTCTTCAAATGATTTGAATATGCAGCCAGGATTGAGAACTAGTGATTTAGAAATAAAACTATTTTAATATCTGTCATAATCCTGGAGATACTGCAATGTAATGTATGGGAACAGGATAGGAAGTGGAGTTAGGCCAATCTTGGCTGGCAAAAGATAGATTGACCAAGGTCATGTACTGCTCTGGGTAAGTTACCTAACCTTGTTAAAGCTTGAAGTTTTTTACCTTTAAAATCTGGCTGTTAACTTTTTAATAGATTTTTATGAGGATTGGATGTGAGCATTATTTCATAACTAAAGCACCTACTATATGCCCAGCATAGAGTCGATGCTCAATAACTGTAATAGTTACTACCATTGGTTTTTACTAAAATGCTTTGTTAGGAATCTTAAACCTTTTTCTCAGGCGTGTTTACTGACGTGAATGAAAATGTTCTGAGCAGAGGCACAAAGACGGGCACACATAAACCTAACAGTCTGCACAATAGACCATCTTGTCACACTGCAATTTGTAAATAAATCAGTCAGATTCAGTCTAAGTGTACATATCTTGAGGGTCATGGACTATATAAATTTCCTCCTGGAGATGTTACTACTCTCTAGAATAAATGCAAATAAAATCCCCAGGTCATATTTTGCGATTAAGCCAGCAGCTTTGTTTCTTCACAACACCTAGAAAATGTGGACTTGGCTGTGTCCGCTTGAATGCCAAGGAGCTCAATCAATTATATTGCAATGTAATTGCCCAAAGGGTCTGAGCTTGTAGTTCTACCAGGCAGGCTTTAGCGATCCATGCTAGCCCTGGACAGAAGGAGAGAGGAAGTTTGCTCTGTCTTGCCATTCCTTCTCCATGTTTAGGACCTTGGCTGTGACTTCAATGGTGTATAGAGAGACAGTAGGACCAACAATACTGGTCAGCTTTACTGGAGGCCCTGACTGAATGCTCTTACTTTTTTATGCTGGAAAATTGTGCTCAGACCATACTGTTCCTTATTTATTTGGGGAACTATTTTGGAGGAGCTAAGATGAGGGTCTGGCTCCAAGCCTGTGCTCTCAGCATTTTATACCTTGCTTTTTGTAGTAAGCATATGGTAACTATTGTGGTAGGTATTCCTGTTGACTCTTCTCCCTGGACTCACACCTGGCCCCATATTTAACTAGCATGTGTCTTGAGGTCAGCCAAGTACCTGGTCTCCTCAGGTGCAAAATGAAGAAATAGAATACACACAGTCCTGTGTTCTCCTGATGATTAGATGAGAATATTGTGATAACATTTATTGAATGTGTATGCTATGCCCTTGTCTGAGTACTTGTCTGACTAGTTCACATGTTGTAAATTAACTTACAATCACCTGTAAAGTAGATATCTTAGTTCTCTGTTGACAGATGAGGACGCTGAGGCATGGAGTGGTTAAAGTAATTTTTCCAAGGTCAAGTTTGACATCATGCCTGTGCTCAAAACACTACATACCAGGCCTTTTTGTAGAATGCATGTGGTAAATAATAGTGTTTGCCCCTCTTCTAAGTTCCCTCTTTCAATTTCTAATCTGAATTAGGTATGCCGTGGCAACAGCGCCATGGTTCATCCGATAGGTACTTATTAAATACTTACTGATAGATTAATAGATCAAGCCAGGTGCTGAGCGTCTGCACAGTCCTGTGTAGTAATGGATGCGCATCATATTGTGTATATTGACACTTCATCTGCAGAAAACCCTCAGTGCCTCTACCTGGCCCTCTTAGCATTCAAGTCTCCACTGTGATCTAGCGCCAGATGCCCTTTCCAACCTTATTGTGTACCTCTGCTGTTTACACAAACCTTGCTAGTGTTTACACTCAATTAAGGATGAGACTTATTTTATCGTCTTTTTCTTTGTGTGTCTACTACTTAGTGGGAATCTGAACAATAGCAGTTGAATGGGCGAAAGAATGTCGCTCAGCCATCATGAGCGGCCATGTAGTCCATGTTGTTCATCTATACGCCACCTGCAAGCAGGCACTAACACTCCGTGGCTCTGATGGTTTCCTTTGTCGACAGCCCCATCCCCCATGGACCCATGTCTTAGTCCTGACACCAACTAGCCTCCACTAGGTGTGTTAAACTTCACAAACAACTTCAGCAGCATCATCTTATCTTTTACTAAAATGATCCTGCTGGGCTGCCAGTAATTGGGCTTAGGTTTTTGTTGTCTTTCTGACAATACTGATGAATTTTCGTAAATTTATCCACACTTGCATTTCACTCACCTCATTAGATTTTGTCAATTTGCACATTAATGAAAGAAAACTGTACTTAAATGGCATGTTAATATATGAGTGGAAGTTTAAAGAATTCAACAGATTAGTTTAACTTAACATTGTATGTGAAGGGGGGCCCTTTTTAATGCTTAAAACTTGTTTTTCCTTCCACACAACCATGTTTTTCTTCTAATGTATGAAAGAGAAAAGAACTAAGATTGATTTAGCATCTACTGGGCCTAACACTGTGGTAAGAACTTTTACTTGTTATTGCACTTGATCTTCAAAACAATCTTGGAAAGGAGTATAGCATGGTAAGAGCCATGCTTTGATGTCAGAAAGACTTAGGCGTGAGTTCTGGCCCCAAGCCACCCACTGTGTGATCTTGGGGAAGTTTCTTAATGATGCTGGCAAGAGAGTGCTTCAGGACCAGCCCAGAGGGTCTTTGGCTGTGCATAGGATGGATATCAAATGTGAGCCAATAGGAGGTGTGAGCAGAGTTTGTTAAAGATACAGAGAGAGCAGATACAGATGGAGTGTCTGGGACACTCGGAAAGGAAAGGAGCATGAGTCTTGAGGTCAGTGCTCTGGCGTATGTGCCCTCTCAGGCATCCAGGAACCAGTTAGAACAAAGATGAGGGCCCAGGTGTCATTCCTTGGAGCCAGGGGTCCTTGGTGTCAAGATGTCTGGAATATGCATGTGATAGCTTTGACTGGTCATCCTCACCTGGTCCTGTCCTTAGATGTGATCTATTCTAGAGAAATCATTAACTCCTTGTCCCTTACAAGGAGGACATACACTGTATTCATCTTGAGGCATGTGTAAAGTGAGGTGGGGGTGCAGGTGTTATCAAGAATAGAAGCAGGAAAAGAAGCACAAAGCAGATTTTTATGAAGCCCTTTAGTTTCCCAGTCTCATTAATCTACCTAAACTTAAGATTTCTTATCTGTAAACATATATAATGACATCTTATGTTTGGTATTTGAGGTGAAATTTTGTTGGCTCCTTCCCTACACGCAAGCAATAGCCAAATGGGAACCCAAGTGTTGGTTTATTAATGGCTGGGCAACCACTCAAATGTAGGGCTTCTTCAGTGTGATATGCTGGCCCGTGAGGCCAAGGCCTGGAAGGCTGAGTGAGGCTACCCATTCACATTTTCCTAGAATTAGAGGCAGTAGAGGACCTGGAACAGGCTTCTAATTGGTCACATAAACAAGTGACTGGGCTTAAGAACAGACGTTGAGCTGGGTCTCTGCCAAAGAGCCAGGCCCCGTCCAGGTCAGATTACTGCCTGAGAGAAGATAGTCCAAGTGTGACCCCTGAGCATGACACCAGGCAGGGGAAGAGTGACAGAAGGCATGCCAAGCATGGGCAATGACTTAAAGGCACAGTAACCCACCCAGTATGAAGCAGCAGAAGGTGGCTGATCTCTGTGGACTGGCTTCCATGGAATGAGGCACATATTTGATCTAAAGGTAGCAAGACCATCCCCAGGCCCACCCTAACAATAACAACAAAATCAGTAAGAAAAAAACAAACTCATACCATATGGGGCTTTAAATGGGATTAAGTAAGATTATGTGTCTAAAGTACCCAGCATGTACACATTGTGCAAGCACCAATGACTACTATCCCTTGTAATAAGAAGCAATTTTTCATTAAGTAAGTATTGTCATCAAGGCCATTGCATAGATGAGGGATGGAAGGCTCAGAGACATGAATTCTGGTCTGGTATAAAAACCACCACCAACAAGGACATGACAAACAAGCAAAAAAAGCAACTAGAATTTTACCTTGTTTTAAATTTAGAAAAAACATTTTCTCTAAGGCTCTATTAATGAGAGAAAATAATCAGTCTATTTCCTGGAACTCCAAAAATTACCTTAAGCTTTTGTAGCAGGTGAACTCAGGACTGGACTTGAAGGATGAGGAACATGCTAGTGACAATTTACATCTAATGCCATTAGCCATAGATAACATTTGGAAGCATCACTACCTCTTACATTTTCCATGTAGTATGACTTCATGCAGTGATCTCAAAATATATCAACAACTGTGACATACATACAAAATTCAGAGATAAAGTAGTTATACTTTAGACTGGACAAGGTCTTGTAGTAAAACAATTTGATAAAGTCCTTATCTCTTTACATTGACTATGAGGAAGCACTCAGAGAAGTTCTACAAATTTGACTTTACTGGAGATTGGGGTTTTTTGTTTAGTATGCCAGTAGTAAACATTCTGTATTGCTCAGTTTTTTGATTAGCAGAGGTAAAGAAGCAAGTTAATCTAGAGTAGCTGAATAAACAATGTATTTTATTTTATTTTTTTAAAAGATCATTTATTTATTTATTTGAGAGAGAGAGAGCACAAGCAGGAGGGACAGAGGGAGAGAGAATCTCAAGCAGACTCCATGCTGAGCACAGAGCCTGACGCGGGCTTGATCTCCCCATCCTGGGATCATGACCTGAGCTGAAACCAAGAGTTGGATGCTTAACTGACTATGCCATTCACGCGCCTCAATAAACAATGTATTTTAGATTTAAATGTTTGCTCCATATTTTCTCCAAATTGAAGCTTATTTTATTCTTGAACACATATTCAAATTTCTATTCATATTTTCCTTTGAAGAGTTATATCCATCTGGATTGTCTAGGTAATATCCAGTGATGACTCTAAATCTCAGGGGCTTGAAACAAGGTCATAATTTTCGCTCATGCTACATACATCATCATGGGATACTTGGCTCCTCTTGATCCTCATTCACAGACCCGGGCCAAGAGAATTTCCATCTCTGTGCTTCCATGATTGCAGAAGCAGGGAGGAAAGAACATGGCAAAGTAAGCATTACCCTTTATTACTTCTATTCAAAAGTGAGACATGTCATTTTTCCTCACATTTCATTGTCTGATGAAAGTCACATGTCCATGACTGACTTCAAAGAGGTCAAAGCAGTGCACTCCTACCATTTGATCAACAGGCGGCGAGCCAGAAAATACTTGTGAAATCACTGCTGACCACTAGAAGGGGTGTATTATTATTCCTATTTCCTATCAAGGTCACAAAAGTAGTGTGTGGCAGAGGGCAATTATGAACCAAAGTCAGCATGAAGACTTATGTGACTTACATAATATTTTGCTATAGTGTAAGAGTATGTAAAAATAAGAAAATCGCCCTCTAACTTACATTCAACCTACTAAAAGTAAGTGAGACCACCAAACGCTATTTCGCATGAGGGACAAAACAAGTATGTTTGCTTTTGTGAAGGACTAAAAAGTAAGGTCTTGGAAGGAATGAGAGTGAGGGGAATAGAAAGAGGATACATGGAGAGGGTATAGAAGAGGTATTTAAGTGAACTGCCAAAAAATATCGCCCTTTGCCACATATAGGTCTCTGCTCTAGCATTATTTTAGAATATTGATAAGAAAAGTTGTTTGTTTTTTTCCCCACTGTAGGAGAATATCAATATTGATGAAGCCTCCAGATGCCTGGTGAAACATATACTTGCAAATGAGTGCGACCTAATGGAGTCCATTGAGCCGGACATCGTGAAGCCCCATCTCACGTCGCCCAAGATTGTCAGCTGCTCCAGCTGTGCCAAATCCTAGGAGGCTTCTTTGCTGGCATCTGACAGAAATAATCCCATTATCTCATGTCTCAATTCTTACCAATTTGAGTAAATGTCGGGATAGGGATACACATGCGGCAAGCATAGCCGGTACCTTTCCTAGAAGAGAGAAAAATAGCAAAATTTCTTTTTTATGTTTTTCCCAGCATCAGCACAGTGTTTACAGGCTTGTTAAATATTTAGTCTGTTACAGAATTCTGTCTTGGAGCCAACCACGATTCTGCAGGGCCAGCATCGGCCCTGTTACTTGCTTCTTGGAATCAGCCAAGGCCTTGGGTCTTAAAGAGAAAGGGGAGAGGAGCGGACTAGTTGTCAAGTTAAGCGCTGGCTTTCACTTTGCCCCTAGTGCCTTTGTCCAGATTTCAGTACATCCTCTGCTGGGCTGACAGGCCTATTAAGTAGAAACAGTTTTTTTCTCCAGAGTTGACCTCCATTTTCAACAGACCGAAGAGTCGTCTCCAATTTAGCCCGTCAGAGTCATGTACGCTGGTTTCCTCTGCTTTTGTGGCTTTTATTGTCAGTCGCCATGCCCTAAATGTTGGTTTAACTGAAAACTGTATGAAAAGACCTGCCTCCATATGTGCCTTTCTTTTAGCTTTCTCTGACTCAAGCTGTGGGGCTCTTCTGTTCATGTAATATATATTATATATATTTTCACAAGTGGAAAATAAAACATTAAAAGATGCTGTTTCCCTATTTCTGAAAAGGCTGTAAGTGTCTTAGTGTTGTGATTTTTTTCTTTGTGTATCCATGGTTCTCAAGACCCATTTCTAAAATGTTGTTTCAGAAAGGGGATGAGAAACACACACTTAAAGGAACTTCTGAGCACTATTATACTGAGATGAGTCTTTGTATTGTTCATATCAGCATTTAGGCCAAGCAGTATATCTATATTTTCTTGGTTAAGCAGAGGAATATATTCTCTTATCTTCTGATCAAGAAAGGTTCCACACCCATCGACATGGAAAGAAATAACTAAAATATGCATGGTAACATTTTGGTTTATACAATGGCTATGGTGCTGATATGCTGTGGGTAGCTACTACTTTGTAATGGCATTGAATGGCAGCATTGAGGGGCATCTGGGTGGCTCAGTGGGATAAGTGTCTGACTCTTGATTTCAGCTCAGGTCATGATCTTAGGGTCATGAGATAGAGCCCTGCATTGGGCTCCTCGCTGAGTGTGGAGTCTGCTTGGGATTCTCTCTTTCCCTCTGCCCCTCCTCACTCATGTGCTCTCTCTCTCTTTTTTCCCTTGTCTTTCTCAAAAAAAAAAAAAAAAAAAAAAGAATGGCAGCACTGATATTCATAATATATTACAGGAGCTTATCTTTTGTAATATGTTTTTAAATGTCCTGTCCATATATTATCTTGGCATTCACTGTTTCTAAAAGCACCAACCACTCGGCTTCTTGTTATAAGTGTTTGTGATCCAGTGCCTGAGGCATTCTCTGGCCTCTGGAGTACTTGACACATGAGGCAGGCAGGTGAGAAATTCCAGGAGTTAATGTCTCCAGGAGCAGCTCTCAACCAATGATAGCAGGATTGGGGGATGAGTACCCTAGGTTCCTTGTCCCTCCGGAACAACATTCTGAGGCATGGTTTATGAAGTCTCACAGAAGTCCTCAGTGGGTTTAAGCCCCTGGTCTCACAGGGGAAATCTTCCAGCTGACTCATCCTGTACAGCCTTCCTTTTCTTTTTTCCTCACTTCCTCTACTGGTCCTTCCTAGGTTCACTTCCCAAACTACTTTCACTCAAGTCCTTGTTTCAAGGTCTTATGGGAGAACCCAAACCCAGCCTAAGTTAGCTGGGACAAAGATGGCCTAAGAAGCAGATTCTCAACACCAGCTTCTCGAACCAAATCATTCAGCACCCAAGTGGTAGCAAGGACCCCATTGCTGGTAAACAATGAGGTGGAGCTAATCCCCAGCAAACTGCAGCGCCATAATTACTAAGACATCATCAGGTGGATTAGGATAGAATATAGATGGAAAGAAAGTCTGTTGCTCTTGTGTTCGAAAGACATGAGATTGTAGAGTCAGTTAACTTCCAGAAACTCTGCAGGAGGAAACCTTATAGGCTTGAGTCAGCCAATACTCATCTCAGGATTTGGTGTAAAAGCGTGAAGATCTCCAAACAACAATCAAAATGATCTTCATTTCCTTCAGCTACAGAATAGACAGGATGGATGCTGAAAATCAGGCCTAAGAGTTGATTCTAGGAGAGGCAGACTTTTAAAGGAGACTGACTTCACAAAGCTAGCAAGTCTCCTCCACTAAAATCAGAATTCTTGTAGGAAAGGAGTCAGACACTGAAATATAGAAGGGGATATTTGGACAGATGCTTTTAAGAGTCTTGACCCCAAAGATTCTTCTGAAACTGTGGTCCAGGAAGAAAAGGCCCTTACCCTTTCCTAGAGGAGAACAGTTTTTTGCCACATCAATGTTCCACCTGAGTAGGATGTTTTATAAGGTGATGCTTTTCCTTCTCAAATTCTGCTCCCATCTGCCCTCATTGCTTCTAGACAAACAGCTAAGATCAAGTCTCAGTATAAACTGAGTAGAAAAGTAGCAAAGTTCTATGTTGCAGGATGAAATGGATTATTAATCAAATGAACTACAGAGCCTGGCTAATAAGTACTGGTAGGAATCTGGAGAATGTTCCTGATTTGGTCTTGAGATGCAATCAAGGAGGACAGAATGTAGCACCAGATGATAGATAATCTATTTCTTTGAGAGCACTCTCTAATGAGTTAATTTTTAATATTCTGGCAAGTGAACTTGGAGCTGATCCCAACACGCTACTAGAATAGTTCTTTGAAGCTGAAAAACAATGTTGGCCTGAAATAAATGATGTGGAGATGCCAGAACTACCTTGGCAAATTATCCGGGGAGAGTTCCAAGGTCTCAGAGAGGACGGCATATTATAATGTATTTATTTTGTGATGTCAGAGAAACTACCAGCTGATTATGTTCTCAGGAAAGCCCAAACACACTCCCTTCACTAAAACAGTAAGAAGCATCCCCACAAGAGGGATACCAGCATCAATGAGAAGCTCTGTGGTGACTCTGTACAGATTTGATGTTGTAAGTATGTTGCTGAGTTTCACTGGGAATGACACGGACATGGTTAAGATTCACTATGTGAGGCTCGATCTCACATCCCTGAGATCATGATCTGAGCCTAAATCCAGTTGGTGGCTTAACTGATGGAGCACACTGGCACCCCAAGAGATTTTCATTTTTGATTGAGCTTCAACCACTAATAGTTCTTAAAACATCAAATCATCCAGGCAATACTTTTCATTACTGTTTAATCTCTTTTTTTCTTTCTAAACATCCACTGAAATGTGATGTCTAATATGCATGATGAGATTAGAACTGCCTTCTAGCCCTAATCCACCACAGAAAATTGTGATTTACACAGTCTTCAAAATGAGTATCCATTGATTTATTGATTCCCTTACTCCCCCAACAATTATTTATTGAACGATGACTTTATTCCCAGTACTCGGCTAGACACTTTTCTGGAGATACAAATGACTAAGTTGTGGTCTCAGATCTTTTTATTTTTATTTTTTTTTGCAAGAAGATCCTATAATCTTTAAAATATGGAATGCTTCATGATTTTGCATGTCATTCGTGCACAGTGCCATGCTAATCTTCTCCGTATTGTTCCAATTTTAGGATATGTGCTGCCAAGTTTAGCCCCGTGTCTCAGATCTTAAGGTAGGAACTCAAATATGCAAACAATTTACCATGTATCAGGAGAGAAGTCAAATGTCCAAACCAAGATTATATCTTCTAAAAACATAAGTTGTTTTTAAATGCAGGGACTGCAGCTCCAATTGTGTTTAGGGAAATAGAATGTATGTGCCTCCCATTCTCTTCCTAAAACACCGGGATTGTAGCCACACAGACTGTTTCGTTCAGCTAGTGCTTCCTGCTGTTTACAATATTCTTTGCCTTTTTTTGGCCTGGAAATCCTACCCATTCTTCAAGGATTGGCATAATGGCACAGCCTTGTAGCCTTGTAGGTCTCTATAAGTAATTCAAATCTATTTCCACACTTGCTTAGCTCTTGATTATCATCACTCACATGCTACATTATAGTGATATATTAACTGTTATTTATAGAATACATACTATGGGACAGTCACTGATATGTACACTTTCCTTTATTATGTCATTTAATCCCCACGACAACCCTACATGGAATTATACATCTCCTCATTTTATATATGTAGAAATTGAAGAACATAGATACTGAGCAACTTGCCAAAACTCACACAGCTACAGACTGATAAGTCAAGGAGTCCAACCCTGGGAGCCTAATCACAATGTCCCTGCTCTTAACTGTGACGCTAAACTGTCTCCTCTTAGATTTCTGGACAGGGCTATGTTGTGAATGCAGAGCACAATAGTCAGCCCAGGAAATGCTAATAGAGCTTACCATATGCCAGACACTGCTAAGCGCCTCTCTTACCTACTGGGAGAGGTGGTGTCCTTTTGTGATAATACATGAAAAACACTTAGCATAGTGCCTAAACCATAGTAAGTAATTGATACATGTGGTTATTATGATACTATTCTGTCTGTTTAGTTATTTATTAAATCCAATTAGTGGGAATAAAGCTCTCAGATTAAAATGGCAGATATTTTTGGAGGTATCAAAATTAGGACAATAATAAATCTATAGAGATAGAAAGAAGATTCATGGTTGCCCAGGCCTAAGGAGATTAGGCGTGACTGCTAAAGGGTATAGGTTTTCTTTTGGTGTGATGGTAATGATCTAAAATTGATAGTGGTGATGCTCACACAACATTGTGAATTTATTAAAATCCATTGAATGGTATACTTTAAATGGGTGAAATGTATCATATGCAAATAAGTAACAAAGTCGTGATAAGAAAAAAACTAGGACCATAGGAGAAAGCGGTATGTGGTTATCGTTTCCCCCAGTGCATGATCTTGACACTCCATGGAGAATTGTCCTGCTGTTCGTCCCCCGGGAGGAATCTCACGAGGTGCCCTTTACCACTGCTGGCATCTGCCCGGGTAGTCATCACATCTGAATTCATGACTTGGTCTCAGATATTGGAACTAGGGTTATACCTGGATTTGGATTTGGCTACATCTGAGCTGTTGGGGTCTGAAAATATCCTTTGTTTTCTGGGCTCCCTGGGCACAGAAAATTCCCCAACATTAGAAAGGAGTGTAAGAAATCCCAGCAAAAAGGTCAGAGGTGTTGATGGACTAAGCTTAAGTAACTCTCAAAGATGAGGGCAAAATAGGTCTGGGAAGTAGATACACACCATCTCACTTGATGACTCTGAAAATTTCCATTTCAACAGACCAACTTATTTCGTTCAATTGTGTTGATTTTCAGAATATTAATCCCCAGGCCCAGGACTTAGTATATTTCTAAGTGCAATATACTCCTTGAAACTGTAATTAATAGTAGACATAAGACTCTGGAATTCAAATTTCCAACTGGCCCAGATTATGTTAAATGTTCTATTAAAACAAAATGTTCTTACAAAAGGGCTTAAAGAAAGCATATGAAAGTATTTTTCCCAAATATGAAATATTGAAGCATTGTATTGCTTGTAATACAATACACTGTTTTCTGTTTTTTCTTGGACTGCACTTTTAAGAAGTTACTTTATACCAGATGTATTACATCCTCCAATTTGTATTCCCTGAACTCTTTAATCAAACAGCTATCAAGTGACTGCTCTGAACAAGTTGCTGCATTTGATGTGTTTAAGTAGATCCCATGTCAAGGTCTCTACTAAAATGCATAGTGCTTATTATATGTTAGTTTCTTTCCTTCCTCTGTGATAGTTGTTGTCATGGAAACATGAAGACTAAAAGTCATGGGTCCATGCTCTTTAAGTTTTGCTATTTCCTTGGGGAGATGGGGATGGGTTAACAAGACAGGCAAAAGATATGGTTACAGATAAAAAAAAAAAAAGAAAAAAGAAAGGTCGTTTTTGTCCACTACCTGACATTCTTCATTTTTATTTTATTATTAGAATAAATGTTAATAGTTATTTATTGCTCAGGTCTTATATCTTTTCTAAACAAAATGCCATTTCATCATCGTGATCTCCCTAGGGGGGCGAAGGGTGATTTCATGATTTATGGATAAGAAAACAGGATGATAGAGAACAATGGTCATATATCATATGATTCTGGATGGGACTTTTAGTCAGTGTATCTGCCCTTTTGGCCACAGTGGGCTAATCAGAGTACCTCATTCTTCCTGGCTAAAGTAACAGATATAGGGGTATGCTCGTGATTCAGCTAAACCACTCAAAGTTCTCTCTTGTGCCTTCCCCTCCAAAGCTTTAAGAAAGGGTCCATAGGAAATGGTCATAATTTTCTCACACCATAGAACATGTGACAGTTAGGTGAGCACATGACAATATGGATAAAGAGTCAAGAATGAGAGAAAGGAGGGCAGGAAGAAATGAAAACCTGATCTGTCCCTTAGCCCAGCTGTGCCTGAATCCTGACTTAACCTTTAACTAGCATGATGCAATAAATTCCTCTTTGGTTTCTTTGTTCCTCTGTTCAGGGTAGGTTAAGTTGATATTCTGCCACTTGTAACTCAGATGCCCCCAACTAATATGGCCACATGGTCATTAAAAGTGGAGCTAGTGATGTTGAGCATCTTTTATGTATCTGTTGGTCATCTGTTTGTCTTCTTTAAAAAAATGTCAATTCAGGTCCTCTGCAATTTTTAAATTTGAATTATTTGTGTTTTTTGTGTGTTCAGGTGTATAAGTTCTTTATATATTTTGGATATTAACCCTTTATTGAATATATCATTTGCAAATATCTTTTCCCATTCAGTAGGCTGCCTTTTTGTTTTGTTGATGGCTTCCTTCACTGTGCAAAACTTTTTATTTTGATGTAATCCCAATAATTTAATTTTGCTTTTGTTTCCCTTAAGAAACAAATCTAGAAAAATGTTTCTATGGCTGATGACAAAGAAATTACTGCCTATGTGCCTTCTAGGATTTGTATAGTTTTAGGTCTCACATTTAGGTCTTTAATCTATTTTGAGTTTATTTTTGTGTATGGTGTAAGAAGATGGTCCAGTTTCATTTTTTTTGCATGTAGCTGTCCAGTTTTCCCAACATCATTTGTTGAAGAGACTTTTTTCCATTGTATGTTTTTGCTTCCTTTGTTCTAGAATAATTGACTGTATAATCATGAGTTTATTTCTGGACTCTCTATTCTATTTTTGATCTAAGCGTCTATTCTTGTGCCAGTACTGTATTGTTTCAATTACTAAAGCTTTGTAGTATGTCTTGGAATCTGGGATTGTGATACCTCCAGCTTTGTTTTTCTTTCTTAAGATTGGTTAGGCTATTCATCACTAATTATCAGGGAAATGTAAATTAAAACCACAACAAGATACCACTTTACACCTCTCAGAATGGCTAAAATCAAAAACACAAGAAAAAACAAGTGTTGACAAGGTTGTAGAGAACAAGGAATCCTCATGCACTATTGGTAGGAATGCAAACTGACATAGCCACTGTGGAAAACAGCGTGGAGTTTCCTCAAAAAAATTAAAAAAAGAATTACCAATTGATTCCAGTAATTCCACTACTGGGTATTTACCCAAAGAAAATGAAAACACTAATTTAAAAAGATATGTGCACCTCTATGTTTATTGCAGAATTACTTGCAATAGCCAAATTATGGAAGCAACCCAACTGTCTATTGGTAGATGAATGGGTAAAGAAGATGAGGTATATATATATATATATATATATATATATATATATATATATATATATATATATATAATGGAATATATTCAGCCACAAAAAAAGAGTGAAATCTTGACATTTGCAATGACAGGGATGGAATTAGAGAGTATAATGCCAAGCGAAAGAAGTCAGTCAGAGAAAGACAAATACCATATGATCTCATTCATATGTGGATTTAATAAAATAAATGAACAAAGAAAGGAAAAGAGAAGACAAACAAACAAACTAGACTCTTAAATCCAGGGAACAAAGTAGTGGTTGTCAGAGTGGAGGTGGGTGGGGGAATGGGTGCAAGAGAACATTAAGAGTGTACTTATCATGATGAGCACTGAGAAATGTACAGAATTGTTAAATCACACTGTATATCTGAAACTAATATAACACTATATGTTAATTATATTTGAATTAAAAAAGGGGAGTTAAGACTTGTACCCAGTGTTTCTGTGTACATGGTCCTCCTAGTCCATGTTCTTGACCATAATGTTTATTTACAATAACAACTCCCACTTAAATGGAAGACTCTGGTATTGGAAGCTTTACTCCAAGTATTCTTCTAGTAGGGAAATATGTAAAGACATAGTTGTTGGAAGAACAGGTGTTTTATGCTAATAATAACTAAGCAGTCAGTTTCCCCAAAATAAATAGATAAATAGTGACAAGTGGTTTACAGAATAAAAATAAAACACATAATTACTTTCGGGGACTAGGTGACATTGTGAAATTACAGTTGAGGAAGTTCTAACAGACACATCATACCACATGTTGCATTTAAATTAACATTTAAAAATTAATATAAAAATACTTTAACCAGATGGTGTTTGCCTATAAAAATCAGGAGGTAGTTGTTCTTAAAAGTCCGTAAAGTATGATCTGGGAATCTCTCTTTCAGAGAGAGAGAGAGAATATTGAGTGGGATCAAAAAAGGATGGAAAATAAAAGACTCGTAAAAACGTAATGTGGGGTCATAGAATCTCCCAAAAGAAGCGTAAGAAGGAATTTGAGAAATGCTTTAAATAAAGATTAATTTGAACGGAAGTGATATTCAACTATAATCTTTGGCAAAAGAATCAAAGGGAGAGAACAAAACTTAAGCTACATTTAGAAATGCTTTATTTAGACATAAGTACACGAAGATCTACAGTGAGGCTATGGGGGACACAGCCACTTGAATATGACAAGAGAAGGAAATAATGCTCAATCACAGGTACTGAAAAATCCTCATAGTGGATTATTATTTAAAATACCATTTATTTGGTACCTATTTTTTTTGCCAAAGATGTACATATGCTACTTAATCTCCATAGCAACAGAGATATTTAGAGAGTCCTAATCAGAGAGATATTTAGAGACTCTCCAAAGGTCACACAGCCAGCAAGTGGCAGAGCAAGTCCTCAAACTCCAGACTAGCTTACTCAAAAAACTTTATTTTCAATATGCTTCTATGTGACCATATTTTATATGACTATAGGTTTAGATGGCACTGATTTTCAAGTTGTATATTTCGTGTATGTATCAGTTAAGGTTCGGTAGAGAAACAGACATTATACAGTAAATTGAGCAGTGAATATTTAACATAAGGAATTATTAACTAGCAAAAGCAAATTAATTATGAAGAGAGTTAGAAAGAATCCTACAGGAATAGCAGGTATAGGGAAAAGCCACTACTGTGGCTGAAGGAGAGCATCGAAAGAAGGAAAACGCTTGGCAGAGCCTGCCCACTTCCAACCTCTTGCCTGAGACCTACATCCAGACTTCGTTACAGAAGGTATTGCTGATGCTCACTGGATGGTGGAGGAGTTCACTTGGGTGCCTCATACCTTGGCTGATGAGCAGAAGACCACTTGCTGGGAAGTTGCTTAGTGGTGTGCTGCTGAAACTCACTGGAGGGTGTGCACGAGTAGGTCTCCGTCATCGCCAGTGCCTCTGGCAAGAAACCTGTCTTCTAGTAGGAAGGTGACATCTGGCAGCACTGGTTCCAGGAAAACAATCCCCTCCTTCCTATAGTATTTTTCTAGCACCCTGCACTGGCAAAGCCATTACACTGTGCCTGCTGGCAAAGGAGAAATGTTTATTGTGCCCAGCTGTAGAATCAATATGCCAGGAAAAGAGAGTGGATTTGGAACACAGAGGCAATAAGCTGATAACTGGTCAAGTGTATTAATTAGGATAAGTCATGATAATTGTGGAAATAACTACAAACCATTAATGACAACATAATGAAGGATCACTTCTATTTAAATTAAGTCATGATCTGGTCCCAGGTGACTCTGCAATGCTACCCTTCTACAAGCAGAAATTCAACTATTTTGGCTTCTTTCCTTGTGTGGCTCCACCACTTTGGAGTCCTCTGTTTCTAGATGTGCAATAGGGGAGAGAGAGAACATAAAAGATTGAGGAGCACACTCTAAAGCCAATCCTATAATTTGCCCAGGGTGAACTGACCAGAGCTTAGAACCTTCCACAGAGTTGTAAGAGTGGCTGGGAAATGTACTGCAGGAAAATGAAATGAATACTGTTCATTAACAGTAGGCTTGTCTCTCCTGGTATAGGGAAAAGCCCTATACCACTAGATTTCAAATGTTTGGCCTGTTATTGCTGTTTAAGTGAGTTGTTGTACCTCTGAGTCTTAAATAACTCAACTTTAATATAAAAATAATAAATTTGCCTCAAAGTAATGCTGTGGGATTTAAAAAATTTTTATATAAAGCACAAACAAAAGGACATACATAGGCATTCAGTAAATATGAAATACCTTAAATCAATAATTTTCAAGAGTGAAGGAGGGAATGGGATATGTATGAAAATCTCAAAGCGGTGGTGACAACAGGGAAAATATTCAGTTTTATGGTTTTATATTTGGAAAACTAAAATACCTAACATTTTTGTGATACAAATCTCAGATGATTTAAAAATCTTCTGTGGATGGGATATGTAGAAGTTAATTTCACAGGATGGATTTGCAATGGAGGGGCATGGCTGATGGGAGTAAAATGTAGAAGGTAGAAAGGTGCTAGGTGAAATGACATAACAGAATCTGCTGTGTGTCTGTGAGAGTAAAAGTGGGTGGGAAGAGAAGAGAGTGATGATTTAGTACTTATTAAAAGGTTGGCGTGCCTGGGTGGCTCACTCGGTTAAGCATCTGACTCTTGATCTCAGCTCCAGGTCTTGATCTCAAGGTCATGAGTTCAAGTCCCACGTTGGGCTCCATTCTGGGCATGTAGCCTACTTAAGAAAAAGGCACAGAGCATGGATTAAGGGAGGCTGAGATCCGCTGCTATAAATGCTTGTTAGGTATCTACAGTAGTCCCTGCCTTGTTGGCAGTTTCAGCTACTCCCAGTATGCCCTGGTTTGGAAGCAGATGATCCTCCTTCTAACAGTGGGATCAAGAGTAGCCTAACCCTGTTCCTTCCCATATGCCTATGTCACTCGCTTCACTTCATGCCATCACACGGGCATTTTATCATCTCATGTCATCACAAGAAGGGCGTGTCCTGTACAATAAGAAACTTTGGGTGAAAGTGCATTCACATAACTTTATTACAGTACATTATTATAATTGTTTTATTTTATTGTTAGTTGTTGTTAATCTCTTATTTAATTTATGAATTAAACTTTATCATTGGAATATATATTCATATATATATATATATATATATATATATATATGAAAAGATATAGTATATATGGGTTTCTCATTTTAGGTATTCACTGTGGGTTTTGGAACCTATTCTGGCAGATAAGGGGGAACTACTCTAATCTATTTGAAGTATTTAGAAGAATCCCTAGAATCTTGAACTGAGAAAATGCTGTATTATTCTGGTATGAATTAAAATTCAAATTATCCCAAGGCAAGACAATTATCACATATCCCTATGTGCCAAGGGTTTTTCTGCAGCAACCATACATTTAGATTTAGACAGATTAAACCCGACACTCTTGTCCTAAAAGAATGTCAAGCAGTGTAAGTGTTGGAGGATGCTCATGTGGCATATTTTAACATATGCTCTCATTCATTAAGCTCCCTTGAAAGGGAGCCCACTCTGTGTGTATGTATGTATAGGTATGCACGTGCACCCTCATATTTTGTTTTAATTTGACTATGCTCATACTTTGGATTTGTTTACTCTCTTCAGGAGATTCTAATTGATAGCAATGAAATGTTAATATAATTTAAGCAGAATTCCCACCTATGTCCGTTTTAAGTTCTCTTTCTCCCTCCCTCCCTTTGTTTTTGGAAAGGCACAAAGACTGAGAGACTCAAGAAGAGGTAATAGATTTTGTGAAAATCGAAAAACAAAAGAATATGACAAGGAAAGGGATTTCTTTGAGCTCTGGAGTGTAAACATCACTGAATATTTAATAACAAACCAGGCTTGATTTTAATCAGAGTCTATTTTTCAATTTTTTATTTCATTAAAAATATATTACATATAATCAGTTTGCATAAGAGAAAATTGCATAGACAAATTTCTTATTCTATTGAGATTGTGTTTGATATTTTTGTATCAGTTATAATTCTATTTGTATTTTAATAATTAGTAAAACAAATAGAAATTGTTAAAAGAGCTTTATTTGAAATAAAACAAACACATAGAAAAGCATTTCCATTTTCATCAGTCCATTGTGTGCTCAATTTAGAATAAAAATGATTTAAGATAGAATTAGCTTCTAATTCTATCTTAACAGACACATAGACCAATGGAACAGAATAGAGAACCCAGAAATGGACCCTCGGCTCTTTGGGCAACTAATCTTTGATAAAGCAGGAAAAAACATCCGGTGGAAAAAAGACAGTCTCTTCAATAAATGGTGCTGGGAAAATTGGACAGCTACATGCAAAAGAATGAAACCTGACCACTCTCTCACACCATACACAAAAATAAACTCCAAATGGATGAAAGACCTCGATGTGAGACAGGAATCCATCAAAATCCTAGAGGAGAACATAGGCAGCAACCTCTATGACATCAGCCACAGCAAACTTTTTCATGACACATCTCCAAAGGCAAGAGAAACAAAAGAGAAAATGAACTTGTGGGACTTCATCAAGATAAAAAGCTTCTGCACAGCCACCAAAACAGTCAAAAAAACTAAGAGGCAGCCCACGGAATGGGAGAATATATTTGCAAATGACACTACAGATAAAAGACTGGTATCCAAGATCTACAAAGAACTTCTCAAACTCAATACACGAGAAACAAATAAACAAATCAAAAAAATGGGCAGAAGATATGAACAGATACTTCTCCAATGAAGACATACAAATGGCTAACAGACACATGAAAAAATGTTCAAAATCATTAGCCATCAGGGAAATTCAAATCAAAACCACACGAAGATACCACCTTACGCCAGTTAGAAAGGCAAAAATCGACAAGGTGAGAAACAACAATTGTTGGAGAGGATGTGGAGAAAGGGGATCCCTCCTACGTAGTTGGTGGGAATGCAAGTTGGTACAGCCACTCAGGAAAACAGTGTGGAGGTCCCTTAAAAAGTTAAAAATTGAGCTACCCTATGACCCAGCCATTGCACTACTGGGTATTTATCCCAAAGATACAGACGTAGTGAAGAGAAGGGCCATTTGCACCCCAATATTCATAGCAGCATTGTCCACAATAGCCAAAGCGTGGAAGGAACTGAGATGCCCTTCAACAGATGACTGAATTAAGAAGTTGTGGTCCATATATACAATGGAATATTACTTAGCTATCAGAAAGAACGAGTTCTCAACATTTGCTGCAACATGGATGGCACTGGAGGAGATAATACGAAGTGAAATAAGTCAAGCAGGGAAAGACAATTATCATATGGTTTCTCCCATCTATGGAACATAAGAACTAGGAAGATCGGTAGGGGAAGAAAAGGATAAAGAAAGGGGGGGGTAATCAGAAGGGGGAATGAAACATGAGAGACTATGGACTATGAGAAACAAACTGAGGGCCTGGGGGACGGGGAATGGGAGAGACCAGTGATGGGTAGTAAGGAGGGCACATATTGCATGGTGCACTGGGTGTTATACGCAACTAATGAATCATCGAACTTTACATCGGAAACCAGGGATGTACTGTATGGTGACTAACATAATATAATAAAAAAACATTAAAAAAAAAGAATTAGCTTCTCTAAAAAGAAGTTTTTTAAAGGTTTAATTAGTTAACGCAGTGATATATTAGTTTCAGGTGTACAATATAGTGAGTCAATACTTCCATACATCAGCCTGTGCTCATCATAGCAAGTGCACTCCTTAATCCCCATCACCTATTTAACCCATCCCCTCCTCCCCTCTGGTAACCATCAGTTTGTTTTCCGTAGTTCAGAGTCTGTTTCTTGGTTTGTCTCGCTCTCTTTTTCCTTTGCTCATTTGTTTTGTTTCTTAAACTCCACATATGAGTGAAATCACATGGTAGTTGTCTTTCTCTGACTGACTTATTTTACTTAGCTTAGTACTTTCTAGCTCCATCCATGTTGCTACAAATGGTAAGATTTAGTTCTTTTTTATGGCTGATAATATTCATTGTATATATACACCACACCTTCTTTATTTATTCATCAGTTGGTGGACACTTGGGCTTTTTTCATAATTTGGTGATTGTACATAGTGCTGCTATAAACATTGGGGTGCATATATCCCTTTGAATTAGTATTTTTGTACTCTTTGGATAAGTCCCTGGCAGTGTGATGGTTGGATCATTAGGTAGTTCTATTTTTAACTTTTTAAGGAGCCTCGGTACTATTTTTCACAGTGGCTGAAGCAGTTTGCTTTCCCACCAACAGTGCAAGAGGGTTCCCCTTTCACCACATCCTTGCCACAGCTGTCGTTTCTTGTGTTGTTGATTTTAGCCATAAAAGAATTGTTTTCTTAAAGATTTGTTTTAGTATTATGTATTAAGAAGACACAATATATAGGTGGACTATTTTAAAATACTTTTGGCTCCTATATTTGGTTCTATGATCCATTTTTATTTAATTTTTGAGTATTATGTGAGGAAGTGCTCCAACTTCATTCTTTTTCATGTGGATATCCAGTTGTCCAAGCAACAGTTGTTGAAAAGACTATGCCAGCACCTGATTTTGCCTGAGAGACGAAGCCTCAACTGAGGCCTGACTTTCAGAGCTGGGACCCATTGTGTAGCCAGCCTCCATATTTTCAGAGGCCACTTCCCTCTCGTGGCCTAAGGGGATGCTGCTGCTCCAGGGAAATATTGGAAGATTTGAAAATAGGGGTGGTAAAACAGAAAATGGGGCACATTCAGGGTAACCCTCTCTATACTTCTTCCTCCTTCTGGATTGGGGGTGGGTGCAGAAGGCACTAGCCCAGAAGATAGATGAATATGGGAGAAAATGGACACCATAATGACCATCTACCACTTGGATACATTAGTGGAGCTTGAGCAAACCCAAACTCCTGTGATTCTCTATCCTTTCAGAGATGGAGAAGTTTCCTCTAAGTAGGAGAAGATAGTCTTCAGCACAGGGGGTAAAAAAGACTTTCTGGATGAGGTCCTTGCTGTAACTGGGTTCCTATTCCCTGCTCCACTTTCCTGCCCTGATTTGGCCCAATTTTTTCTTAAAAAATTTATTTATTGAGGTGCCTGGGTGGCTCAATAGTTTGAGCACCTGTCTTTGGCTCAGGTCATAATCCTGAGGTCCTGGGATTGAGTCCCACGTTGGGCTCTCTGCTCAGTGGGGAGCCTGCTTCTCCCTCTCCCTCTGCCTGTATCTCCCCCTGCTTGTGCTCTCTTTCTCTCTCTGTCAGATAAATAAATAAAATCTTAAAAAAAATAAAGATTTTATTTGAGAGAGAGAGAGCGTGTGTGTGCATGAGCGGGAGAGGGGCAGAGTGAGAGGAAGAGAGAGAATCTCAAGCAGACTCTGTGCTTGAGGGCTCAATCTCACCACCCTGAGATCATGACCTGAGCTAAAACCAAAAGTCAGGTACATAACAGGCTAAGCCACCCAGGCGCCCTGGCCCATTTTTTAATTGTGTTGCTTGTATTCTGACTTTGGAGTTGTAAGAATTCTTTAGATATTCTGAACAGAAGTCCTTTAACACTTTTCTAGATTGCAAGTATTTTCTCCTAATATGTGGCTTGCATTTTCACATTATTTTTAGTGTTTTTAGAAAAGCAAAAGTTTTAAATTTAGTTGAAGAGTAATTTATTACTTTTTTCTTTTGTTTCATGTATTTTGTGTTCTTAGAAATATTTGCATAATCCAAACTCATAAAGATTTTCTTATATGTCTACTCAATCTTAGCTTTTATTTTTAAATCTATGATCTATTTCAGAATAATTTTCAGGTAAGAGGCAAGAGTGGAGAGAAAAGAGTGAATTTGTGACCAAAAAAACCCCAACAACAACAACCAAACAAACCTTTTGTGGGCACCTGGGTGGCTCAGTCAGTTAACCATCTGCTTTCAGCTCAGGAGATGATCCCAGGGTCCTGGGATTGAGCTCCACATTGGGCTCCCCATTCAGCAGGGAGTCTGTTTCTCCCTCTGACCCTCACCCTGTTTATGCTCTTGCACACGCTCTCTCTCTCTCTAATGAATAAATAAAAAAATCTTAAAAAAAAACTTTGCTACAATAGACAATTAAAACACTCTACAACATATAGTGCTGTACATAGGTGATGGAAATCCTGCTGATGCTGTGTGAGGAGATGGAAGGGGTCTCACCAGACTGGGTCACCTGGCGGGGAAGGAGTGCAGTGGAATTCCTTTACCAGTGTCCTTACATACATGAATCTTCATAGCAGTCTTATTTATAATAGCCAGAACCTGAAATCAACCTGGATGTTCTTTGGTTGAGTGTTTAACCAATCTGTGGTATAGCCATACCATGAAATACTATTTAGCAATGAGAACAAACCATTGAAACACACAACAACTTGGATGAATCTTCACGGAATATGCTGAGTGAAAAAATCAATC
The DNA here is from genome assembly GCF_024610735.1 of Ursus americanus. Taxonomy (NCBI): domain Eukaryota; kingdom Metazoa; phylum Chordata; class Mammalia; order Carnivora; family Ursidae; genus Ursus; species Ursus americanus. The sequence goes on along the minus strand of NC_142142.1, from coordinate 21,371,553 downwards.
ACAAAAGGTTACATACTATATGATTTCAATTATATAACTTTCTTAAATGATGAAATTTTGAAAAGTGATTGCCAGGAGTTAAGGGGAAGTAGAGATGGGGAATGTAGGAATGGTTTCAGGCTGAGACCCCTGGCAAGTAAAATACAAAAACTGCAGTTTTAAGGGGGCAACAGTAGTGCTATTTGTGGTATTGGAAATTTTCAGTATCTTAACTGGGATGATGAATACACAAACCTATATGGCAGATGAAATTGTATTGAATTTAACACACACACATATACAAATAAAATGGAAAATCTGAATGAGCTTAACGGACCATATCTATGTTATAGTGCTGGTTGTGATATATTCTATAGTTTTGCAAGCTGTTACCATTGTTATAAACTGAGTAAATTTTACAAGGGATTACTACGTATTATATCTAACAACTGTGTATGGATCTGTGATTATCTCAGTAAATATGTCAATTAAAAAGTAAGAAAATCGAGCCAAGGATTTTAACATGCTTTTATTTAACCAAAAATACACATATGTCATATAAAAATCCATGCAAAGATACTTAACATCATTAGTTATTAGGAAAAGCTAATTAAAAGCCATGAATAGTTATTAGGAAAAGCTAATTAAAAGCCAACAGAGAGGATATGGAGCAACTGGAGCTCTCATTTATTGCTGGCTGAAATGCAAAATGGTACAGCTACTTTGGTAAACAATTCAGTAGATTTTTAAAATAAAAGTTGAACATAGAGCTGTCATATGAACCAGATATCTTACTGTTAAGTATTTACTGAAAATGAATGAAAACTTGTCAAGACAAAAAATTGTACATAAATGTTCATAACCTAGTAGCTCCAAATGGAAAATAACCCAATTATCTATCTACTGATGAACTGATAAACAAAACATGTTATATGTATATAGGATGGAATACTATTCAGCAATATACAAAATGAATGAATTTTATTGATAAATGCATTAGCTTGGATTGAAAAATCATTATGTTAAATGAAAAAAAGCCAGACACAAAAAACTGTAACAATTCTATTTATAGACATTTTAGAAAATACAAAACTATATTGACTTAGATCAGATTCGACCTTACCAAAATTATGGAAAGAGCCCAAATAAACATTAACTCATGAATGGATAAAGAAGTTGTGGTGTGTGTGTGTGTGTATACATATACATACATAAAATATACATACATACAATAGAATATTGCTCAGCCATCAAAAAGAATGAAATCTAGCCATTTGTAGCAATGTGGATGGAGCTAGAGTGTATTATGCTAAGCAAAATAAGCTAGTTACAGAAAGACAAATACCATATGATTTCACTCATATGTAGAATTTAAGAAATAAAACAGGAGAACATAAGGGAAGGAGGAAAAAAGAGGGAGGCAAACCCTGAGACTCTTAACTATAGAGAACAAACTGAGTGTTGCTGGAGGGGAGGTGGGTGGGGGGATGGGCTACATGGGTGATGGGCATTAAGGAGGCACTTGTGATGAGCACTGAGTGTTATATGTAAATGATGAATCACTAAATTCTACTTCTGAAACCAATATTACACTATATATTAACTAACTAGAATGTAAATAAAAACCTGAAACAGACAAAAATGCTAACTCATTCCAAGAAAAAAAAACAATGTAATAATGCACTATTAGAATAAAATAATGATATATTTTAACATTATCATATTGATAAGGACTAAGAAAGCAGTAGGGAAAAGATAAAATCCTGGTGAGATGAACTTGTAGGAATGATTTGCTGCTTTACAGGATTGTGTATGTATACCTGTGTGCATGCATATATAAAAGGATGCTGAATGGCTACCTATCTGACAGGTATAAAATGAATATGATTTTAAGTTGAAAAATAAAGTATCAGGCAAAGGAGATGCACGCTAAAACAGAAAAAAAAAAAAGATTAGTGGTTACCAGAGGCTAGGATTTACTAAAAAGAGACATGGGGACGTTGGGGCCATTAGAGATATTCTATATCTTGATTATGTAGTGGTTACATAACCATATGTGTATTTGTCAAGAAGTATTGGGCTGCATATCTAAAATGAGTGACATATATTTGATGTAAATTACACCTCAACAGAGCTGTTTTAAAACATCTTTAGGAAAACCATGAGATTTTCCTATAATTAAATTGGGGACTTCTGACCTATGTCTTACTGTCTCAGTTTGCTTTAAATCTCAGAACTGGAAGGAATCTTAAACATAGATATCTGGGTCACCCTCTTATTTTCAACAGGATGAAACTGAGGTTTAGAGAAAAAGTGTTTCCCAAGGCTTGGTTAATAAGAAGCTTGGACTAGAAGCCACTCTTGAATTCCTAATGTTTGTTCTGAGGTTCTTCATTATACAGTAGTCTCGTCTGAGGATACTGACCATGCTTTATCAGTCTTTTCTCTTGAATTCTCAGCTGCCCTTTCTACCTACAGTCACCCAGCTTGGGACTTCTGTATATGGCACTCAGTGCTGTGTATATTGTTGATTTAATTTCAGAGCCTGACAGAGAAGCTAGGAGAAGGGACCTTACAAGGGAAAAAGGATAGAGCATCATCATTCATTATGCATCTAGTACCTCAATTTTACTGCATACAGATGAAAAAATAAAGGATATCTTATCTGTTCTATTTTTTAAATTTCAATATAATGCAATCAATTAATTTCAGATGTTTTAGATATTAGATATTTTAATTCTACAATTTTCATTTGATGTTCTTTTATAAGATCAATTTTTAGCTAACTTTTTAATCTTTTTGTCATCCCCCCACCTTAGTTCTATTTATCATAAAGTCCACATTACCTAACTCCAGCAGCTGAATGACTTGTGGGCCTGTTTTTGCTTTCTGTTTTAATTTTCTATTTTGTTTTTTTGGTTATGCAGTCTCTACTTTGTTGGTCTTACTAATTTTTTTAAAAGTTTGATTGTCTATTAAAAAATAGACTTCAGGGCACCTGGATGACTTAGTCGGTTAAGCATCCGCCTTCAGCTCAGGTCATGATCTTGGGGTCCTGGAATCAAGTCCCGTTGGGTTCCCTGCTCAGTGCTACTCAACGGAGAGTCTGCTTCTTTCTCTCCCTCTGCCCCTTTCCCCTGCTCTTGCTTTCTCTCGTGTGCTCTCTCTCAAATAAATAAATAAAATCTTTAAAAAAAATAGACTTCAGATGATATCTTTCACCCTTTTCTTTGTAGGTAGGGAGAGTGGGGGCCTGAATCAAATCATGGGCAGTTCTGAGTCAAGGCTGAGATGCAGCCCTATCAGGGGTGAGCTTATCTTGATTCTGCTTATCCCCCTTTCGACAGGGAGCCCAGTATATTCCTTACTTCTCCTCGTGGGTACAGAAATATCCCCGTCAATTCCCAAGACCCCCAAACCTTCTCAGCCCTTGAGAGACTTTTCACTTGAGTTTAGCCACCTGCCCCATGTAGCCTAAGTATTCAGCACAAGTCCTAAGGGGAAAGCTGGAAGTAGCTTTGAAGCCCTCTCAAGTTTCCTCCAAATACTCTGCCAGGTTTTCTGTACCCACCACAGATTCAAAGCCCAAATTGTCAGACTCCTGTCCAAGTGTGAACCGACAAATGCCCCTAGGGTAAAGGAAGTGGAGAAGGTCAGGCCCCGTGATGAGGCTCCTCTGTTCTGGAATTTCAATTGTTTAGTTCTGACTGCATCTAATGTATTTTCTAAATTTTATAGGTATTTTTTCTAAGTTTCTCTTGTCAGGAGCACTGACCCACCATTAGCTAGTCTCCTGTACCTGAAATGCAAATCTAACTCAATGGAGTAAATGTCAGTAGGTAAAATGTCAACAATTTAAGTACTTTAAATAAATTGTCAGAAAACTAAACCTGGAGATGCAGGATTTAGAAGATACATCTAGTGACTTTTCGTTTTGTCAAAAATTAATATTTTGTTTTCATATATTAACAATAATATTACCATTTTTGTTGACATTTATTATACGCCAAGTAGTGCTCTTAGAACTTTATTTATATACACCATCTCTTTTAATCCTTGCATCAATACTGAAATGTGGGCCAACTATTCCCACTTTAAAAATGAGGTTGTTGAGACACAGGGAGGTCACAGAGCTACTGAGAGGGAAAACAGAGATTTGAGACTGAATTTTCTTTCTCTCAACCACTAAACCAAATTAGCTCACATGGGAACCACTTTTACAATGAACTGTCTGTTGCATGATTCACAGTTTACTCTCCAACGATGGAGTAAACTTCCTAAGACTCGTTCACATGCTGTAATATAAATTCAGCTCTTGAACTGGAAGAAAGGGAAAGAATTCCAGAGGTTTTAGTCCTCAGGGTCTTTGCATTAATAGGTCACATTGACTAAAACCTCCATTATGAAATTCAACACATATGCCTCTAGTGAGGAGCTGTTGATCACATTTTCCTGGAATTTATTCATGAAGAAGCGTTCCGCACGTTGATTGCCCAGTGGAGGATTTTAGTTCACAGAGCCCTATGTTTCCATTAGAAGGTACTGTGTGTGAATTTTTAGGTTTTCCTGAACCTCTTGTGGTAGGAGATCACTAGAGCAGAAACAGATGTGGAACAGCTTCTCAGAACTGAACAAGGCCAACTGTTTTAGCACTGTGGCCGGGAATGATGTGTCTTGAACAGACTGACCATCAGATATGGGAATAAAACATATATTGAATTACCTTACACACACACACACACACACACACACACACACACACACACACACACAATGGTAGCATTAGATAAACCCAGAGGGATGGGGTGACAAATGCTGATTTTACCGAAAAGACTCTGAAGACTGAGAAATTAGGATTCTGTTAAAAGATGGATTAAGATTTGGTAGAGAAAATCTGTTCAATATAGAAAAATAAAAGTTAGTTTTTTTGAGACCTGAATTTACAGCCTATGAAAATTATATTGCTAAGCTGCTATCTACATAGTAGTTTGTTTGTTTATTATTTTAAAAGATTTATTTATTTACTTGTCAGAGAGAGAGAGTGCACCAGCAGGGGGAGCAGCAGGCAGAGGGAGAAGAAGGCTCCCTGTGTAGTAGGAGCCCAATGTGGGACTTGATCCCAGGACTCTGGGATCATGACCAAAGTTGAGGGCAGATGCTCAACTGACTGAGTGACCAAGATGTCCTTAGATAGTAGTTTAAATAGACTTAAGTATAGGGTCCTTTTAGGATGCAAGAAAAGCTGCTCTGATGGGCAGCTTAAGCAAGGTTATGAAAGAGGGAGAGCCAGTCCTGTGAATAAGAACAGAGAGGATATTCCAGGGAAATAGATGGGTATTTAATCCTACAAAAGTCTATAAGTATAGTCCCATTTTGTGAGAAACTAAAGTCTCAAAAAAATTAGGCAATTTGCCCAAGGTCTCAGAGCTATTAACTGTTTGAACTATTAATTCTGGGTAATTGTAAATTTAAAGATACTGCCTTTCTATGACAACCTACTGCTTCTCTCTCCATGAATGCAAGTGGGTAGATCTCACTAAGCTGCAGCTATGGAACAGAACATCAGTAAATGTCTTGTTTTATAAGATTATTATTAGATGCTCTTTTTCTGTAAAGCTTTAAAGCTTTTGTAGGTGATACTCCCCTCTCCCAACCATAACTGTGAAAATCTCTCCAGGGAGGAGATAACTATGTCCAGGTCTTATAGCACTCCATGTTGGTATCTAAAGCCTCTCCTCCTCGTGACATAAGCACTATCCTAATTGCTGGCTCAAGGGATGGCCTCTTTCAAGTTGTAACATGAGGTCTCTGTTAATCAGCATAACATAACTATTCTTTTCCCCAAAGTGACCCTTGAGAAAATCCAATCAGAAAATTGTATCAGCCCCATAATCTATTTTGAACAAATTTCATTAATACTGCTTCCACCAAAATCAATTCACTTCGATTGGAAACCAGCTCTACCACTGAAAAGATTGTCTCTTCTCCTTGTGATATCCACAAACGTGGTTAAGGATCACTTTTTTTCCCCCAAGATTTTATTTTTATTCCAATTAGTTAACATAGAGTATTATTTTAGTTTCGGGTATATGCTACAGTGGTTCAACAATTCTATATATCATCCTATGTTCATCATGACAAGTGCACCCCTTAATCCCCATCACCTATTTCACCCATCCCCCACCACCTCCCCTCTGGTAACCATCTGTTCTCTATAGTTAAGAATCTGTTTCCTGGTTGTCTTTCTCTCTTTTTTCCCTCTCCCTTTGATTGTTTTATTTCTTAAATTCCACATATGAGTGAAATTATATGATATTTGTCTTTCTCCGAGTGACTTACTTCACTTAGGATTATACCCTCTAGCTCTGTCCATGTCTTTGCAAATGGTAATATTTCATTGTTTCTTATGGCTGAATAATATTCCATTACAGATATACCAAATCTTTATCCATTCATAAATCAATTGACGCTTGGGCTGCTTTGGCATCTCGGCTATTGTAAATAATGGCTATACATATATGGGTGCATGTATCCATTTGAATTAATATTTACTATATTCTTTGGGTAAATACCCAGTAGTGAAGTTGCTGGATCATAGGGTAGTTCTATTTTTAACTTTTTGAGGAACCGCTGTACTGTCTTCCACAGTGGCTGCACTAGTTTGCATTCCCACCAGCAGTGCAAGAGGGTTCTCCTTTCTCCACATCCTTGCCAATACCTGTTGTTTCTTGTGTTGTTGATTTTAGCCATTCTGATGTGTGTGTGGTGCTACCACATTGTAGTTTTGATTTTCATTTCCCTGATGATAGGCAATGATGAGCATCTTTTCATATATCTGTTGGCCATCTAGATGTCTTCTTTGGAGAAATGTTTGTTCATTTCTCTCCCCATTTTTAAACTGGATTATTTGCTTTTTGCATTGAGTTGTATTAAGTTCTTTATATATTTTGGGTACTAACCCTTTATTGGATATGTCATTTGCAAATATCTTCTCTCATTTCATATGAGAGGTTGCCTTTTAGTTTTGTTGATTGATTCCTGTGCTGTGCAGAAGCTTTTTATTTTAAGGAGGTCCCAGTAATTTATTTTTCTTTCCCCTAACTCAGGAGACCTATCCAGAAAAAAAGTCGCTACAGCTGCTGTCAGAGAAGTTACTGCCTGTATATCTTCTAGGTCTCACATTGAGGTCTTTAATCCGTTTGAATTTATTTTTGTGTATGGTATAAGAAAGTGGTCTGTTTCATTCTTTTGCTTGTTGCTTTCCAGTTTTTCAAACACCATTTGTTGAAGAGACAGTCTTTCTTCCATTCTATATTCATTCCTCCTTTGGGAAGATTAATCGACCATATAATTATGGGTTTATTCCTGGGTTTTCTGTTCTATTGATCTATGCGTCTATTTTTGTGCTAGTACCATACTGTTTTGATTACCACAGCTTGTAATATAACTGGAAGTCTGGAATTGTAATGTTTCCAGCTTTGCTTTTCTTTTTCAAGATTGCTTTGGCTATTTAGGGTCTTTTGTGGTTCCATACAAATTTTAGAATTATCTATTCTAGTTCTGTGAAAAATGCTGTTAATATTTAATAAGGATTGTGTTAATGTGCAGATTGCTTTAGGTAGCATAAACATTTTAACAGTATTTGTTCTCTCAATCCATGAGCATGTAATGTATTTCCACCTCTTTGTGTTGTCTTCAGTTTTGTTCATCAGTGTTTTATAGTTGTCAGAGTACAGGTCTTTTATCCCTTTGGTTAGGTTTGTTCCTTGGTATCTTATGATTTTTGGTGCAGTTGTAAATGGGATCGATTCCTTGATTTCTCTTTCTGTTGCTTCATTATTGCTATATAGAAATGCAACAGATTTCTGTACATTGATTTTGTATCCTACAAAACTACTGAATTTGTTAATCCGTTCTACCAGTTTTTTGGTGGAGACCTTATGGTTTTCTATATAGAGTATCATGTTGTCTGCAAATAATGAAAGTTTTACTTTTTCCTTACCAATTTGGATGCCTTTTATTTCTTATTGTTTTCTGATTGCCGTGGCTAGGACTTCCAGTACCATGTTGAATAAAAGTGGTGAGAGTGGACATTCTTGTCTTGTTCCTGATCTTAGGGAAATATCTCTCAGTTTATCTGCATTACAGATGATGTTAGCTATGGGTTTTTCATATACAACCTTTATTATATTGAGTTATGTTCCCTCTAAGCCTACTTTGTTGAGGGTTTTTATCATGAATGGATGTTGTACTTTTTCAAATGCCTTTTCTGCATCTACTGAAATGATCATATGATTCTTATTCTTTCTCTTATTGATGCGATATATCACATCGATTTGTTAATATTGAACCACACTTGTAACTTGGGAATAAATCCCACTTGATCATGGTGGATGACTTTTTAAATGTATTGTTGGACTTGGTTTGCCCAGTATTTTGTTGAGGATTTTTACATCAATATTCATCAGAGATATTGGCCTGTAGTTCTCTTTTCTTTGTGATGTCTTTATCTGCTTTTGGAATCAGGGTAATGCTGGCCTCATAGGATGAATTTGGGGGGTGCCTGAGTGGCTCAGTTGGTTAAGCAGCCAACTCTTGGTCACACATGATCTCAGGGTCCTGGGATTGAAACCTGCATTGGTCTCTGTGCTCAGTGAAGTGTCTGCTTGAGGATTCTCTCTCTCCCTCTCCTTCTGCCCTTCTCCCCAGTCACTCTCTCTCTCTAAAATAATAAATGAATCTTTAAAAAAAAAGAATGAATTTGGAAATTTTCCTTCCTTTTCTGTTTTTTGAAATAGTTTGAGAAGAATAGATGTTAACTCTTCTTCAAATGTTTGGTAGAATTTGCCTGTGAAGCCATCTGCTCCTGGACTTTTATTTGGTGGGAGTTTTTTGATTATAGATTCAATTTCTTTGGTGGTAATTGGTATGTTCAAATTTTCTATTTCTTCCTGTTTCAGTTTTTGTAGGTCATATGTTTCTAGAAATTTATCCATTTCTTCTAGGTTGTCCAATATGTTACCATATAGTTTTTCATAAAATTCTCTTACAATTGTTTGCAGTTCTATGGTATTGGTTGTTATTTTTTCTTGCTCATTTGTGATTTTATTTATTTGGGTTCTTCCTCTTTTCTTTTTGATAAGTCTGGTGAGGCGTTTATCAATTGTATTGAATGTTTTCAAAGAATCAGGTCCTGGTTTCATAGATCTGTTCTATTGTTTTTTTAGTTTCTATATCATTTATTTCTGCTCCAATCATTATTATTTCTTTCCTTCTGCTATTTTTAGGTTTTGTTTGTTGTTCTTTTTCTGGCTTCTTTAGGTGTAAGTTTAGGTTGTTTATTTGAAATTTTTCTTGCTTTTTGAGGTAGGCCTGCATTGCTTTAACCTTGCCTCTTAGAAGACATTTTGCTGTATCCCAGAGGTTTTGGACAGTTGTGTTTTCATTTGTTTCTACGTAATTTTTGATTTTTGATTTCTCTTTGATTTTTTGGTTGACCCCTTTATTTTTTTTAGTAGAATGTTATTTAACCTGCAATCATTTGTGGTCTTTCCAGAGTTTTTCTTGTGGTTGACTTCTAGTTGCATAGTTTTGTGGTAAAAAAAAATGCATTGTATGATTTCGATCTTAAGCTTGTTGAGGCTTGTTTTGCGGGCTAATATGTGCTCTCTTCTGGAGAATGTACTATGTGCACTTGAAAAGAATGTGTATTTTGCTGTTTTAGGATAGAAAGTTCTAAACTTATCTGTTAAATTCATCTGGTCCAGTGTGTCATTTAAAGCCATTGTTTCTTTGTTGATTTCTGTTTAGATGATCTGTTCATTGATGTAAGTGAGGTGTTAAGGTCCCCTTCTATTATTGCATTATTATTGATTAGTTCCTTTATGTTTGTTATTAATTGTTTTATGTATTGGGTGCTTCCTTGTTGGATGTATAAATATTTACAATTGCTAAATCTTCTTGTTGGATCAACCTCTTTATTATTATATTGTGTCCCTCTTTGTCTCTTGTTACAGTCTTTGTTTTAAAATCTATTTTGTCTGTTATAAGAATTGGTACTCCGGGGGCACCTGGGTGGCTCTGTCAGTTAAGTGTCTGCCTTCGGCTCAGGTCATGATCTCGGGGTCCTGGGATGGAGCCCTGCATCAGGCTCCCTGCTCAGTGGGGAGTCTGCTTCTCCCTCTCCCTCTGCCCTGCCCCCCTGCTCATGTGCTCTTTCTCTCAAATAAATAAAATCTTAAAAGAAATAAGAATTGCTACTCTGGCTTTCTTTTGATAGCCACTTGCATGATAAATGTTTCCACATTCTCTTATTTTCAATCTGTAATTGTTCAGGTTTAAAATGAATCTTTTGTAATCAGCAGAGATGGGTCTTATTATTTTATGCATTCTGTCACTTTATGTCTTTTGATTGGAGCATTTAGTCCATCTGCATTCAATGTAATTATTGATAGATATGTATTTATTGCCATTTTATTACTTGTTTTGTAATGGTTTCTGAAGATTTTCTCCGATTTTTTTTTTTGTCTTTCTCTCTTTCCTGGTTTGCTTGTTTTCTTTAGCAATGTCTTTAGATTCCTTTCTCTTTATTATTTGCATATTTATTAGTGGTTTTTGATTTGTGGTCTGTGTATAACTTCTGCATATAGCAGTCTATATTAATTTGGTGGTCATTCGAATTTGAACCCATTCTTTACTCCTCTCTTCCCCATGTTTTAGGTATACATGGTGTAATTTTTTACATCCTTTTATTTTGTGAGTTCTTTCAATCAAGAAATCCCCTTAAATATTTCTTGCAGGGCTGATTTAGTGATCATGCACTCCTTTAATTTTTGTTTTTCTGGGAAACTCTTTATCTCTCCTTCTATTCTGAATGACAGCCTTGCTGGATAGAGTATTCTTGGCTGCAGATTATTGCCATTTAGTACTTTGAATAGATCATACCACTCCCTTCTGGCTTGGAAAGTTTCTGCTGAAAAAATCCCTGGATGGCCTTTTGGGGTTTCCCTTGTATGTAACTGTCTTCTTTTGTGTTGCTTCTTTGAAATTTTTTCTTTATCACCTATTTTGCCATTTTAATTATATGTCTTGGTGTGAATTTGCCATTGCTGATTTTGTTGGGGGCTTTCTGTGCTTCCTGGATCTGGCATCTTTGCCTTCCCCAGATTAGGGAAGTGTTCAGTTATTATCTCTTTAAATACATGTTCTGTCCCCCTTTCTCTCTCTTTTACTCCTGGGACTTCTATAATATAAAAGTTATTATGTTTGATGGAGTCATTGCATTCCCTAAGTCTATTCTCCTTTTGTATAATTCTTTTTTCCCTCTTTTGTTCAGTTTGATTACTTTCCATTACTCTCTCTTCTAGGTAACTAATTTATTCCTCTGCTTGTTCTTGAGGGTAATGGCCTTATGAAGAAGAGATCCTATAGTGCACTGCAGTATAGTGTCCCCTATTCTCTAGAGCCTGGTACTTTAGTGTGTGTCTCCAATGTGTGCTGTGTGTGCTCTGCTGTTCTGTCCTGGCCACTTTATCCTTTAGGCCAGCCATCTGCAGAGGTTCTCTTTGCCTGTTGTAGGCAGTGTTTGGTCTCTGGCCTAATGTGGTGCGTTTTGACTAGCTGTGCCCTGATCTGCTTGTGAAATGATTCCTGTTGCCACCAGGACGAGTACCAAGGCTCCACAAAACTCCTGGGTCAGGAGATGTGATGTAAGCAGGGAATTTGAGCCAGTCTTCTGAGGTAGGGGGCCCACCACACTGGGACTGAGGCAAGAATGACTGGGAAGGGCAGTTCCATTGGAGTGCAGGGGCAGGGCTTGGTGTAAATAAGCTAAGTGGTGAGTGTCAGAACTGTGCTGGTCCTTGCAGGTGGATCTGTGTTTATGCTGAGGGGCAGGTCTGGGAAATGGTGCCTGCCAGTTCCTTTTTTCCTGGAGGGGTCTTTCTGTGAATGTTGCCTCTCAGGGACACGCTCTGAGATGAGCAGATAACCTTCCCACTGTGTGCCCCAGATGCTCTTCAGATCACTTTTTCTAGGCTGGGTATCTGTGGGTTGTTTGCCTGCTTTCTCTCCAAGAGCAGCCACAATATCCTCCAGGCTCTCCCTGAGCCAAGCCTGCTGACCTTTAGAACTTTAGGCTTTAAACCCTGCTAGTTGCAAGAACTCATGAAATTCAGACCCTCTCACTTTACAAGCCAACTGCTGTGGGGATTCATTTTTCCTACATGCTTCCCCATGTGTTAGTCTGTCTCTCCCACCTCTCTGTGGCAGCACTTCCCATCCCACCCCAGTGACCACAATCTCCCAAACTGTGTCTCCGTACTTCCTACCTTTTTTGATAGGGCCTCTTCTCAACCTTTAGTTGTGGAGATTGTTCTGCATGTCTTCAGGTCAATTTCTGGGGTATTTAGGGTGATTTGATAACTATCTAGTTATATTCATGGAATGAGGTGGGCCTAGGGTCCTCCTATATCATGGCCATCTTCCAGACTCTCCAATTAGGTCTCACTTTGATGGTGGATGTAAAATGTACAACATCGTCCATCCCATATTTCCTGAAAGGTCCAAATAGAATCTCTTGTAAGTATTTTCCTAGAGGAAATGAAAATAAATTATGTGAAGGTCCTTTGGAAAATAAGAGTAATTTTGGGGAAAATTATCCTTAGGCAAAGTTCATATTTCTTAAAAACCTTCCAAATCCAAAGTGGATTTCTGTTCTAACAATACAGATTTTTAAAATTATTATTACTGGTTATTTTTCAAGATAGCTCAAGAGTAAAAAAAAAAAAAAGTGAGTCTTGGGGACATATGCCTCTTCCTTCTAAAGATATAACATGGAATTAAACTAAGTTAGGACTGAGGACCAAAATCAGAAATACAGAAATCAAGATCGGGGCGCCTGGGTGGCACAGAGGTTAAGTGTCTGCCTTTGGCTCAGGGCGTGATCCCGGCATTATGGGATCGAGCCCCACATCAGGCTCCTCCGCTGGGAGCCTGCTTCTTCCTCTCCCACTCCCCCTGCTTGTGTTCCCTCTCTCACTGGCTGTCTCTGTCTCTGTCAAATGAATAAATAAAATCTTAAAAAAAAATCAAGATCAATAGAAAGTAAAAGCACTCGTAGCAATCAAGATCATGTTATCAGGCACAAGTCTAAAACAGAGAAGCTAGCGACAGGTGTGGGAATTCATGAAGTAAAGATAAGCATAAATGACCTAGCTGGGGATGGCATATTACCAAAACAGAAAGAAGTAGCTGTGCTCTTTATCCTTGAACCCTGGTATAACCTGGGTTTAAACATTAAACCCCGATTATCTAATCTTTACTGTTATGGTCCACAGGAATAGAGTTAGAGACAAAGATAGGGGAAGGTGGGAAGGTGGGTGTTGCCAAACACACGAGGGAAGTTGAGCACATATGATCATCTCACACTTCAAGGAAAATACAGTACGTGATAGAGAGAAGCCTGTTATAGTCTGAATGCCTGCAATATCCAGAGCCCACGGAACCAAGCAGGTTTTTTTTGGTGTTATTGTTTTTTGTTTGTTTGTTTGTTTTTTAGCTATAGGTGGAACTGATGTGCCCAATATAAATTCACTCCTCTGGTTATTGTAGATTGGATCTGAGGTAGGCAGCTCACCCAAAGGTGGTCAGTCAGTTTAGGCTAGCCAAAAGTCTGTGAGGTTGCCTAATGAGTACACTGTGGCCATAGGGGCACCTGGGGACCCAACCAACCATCTCAATAAATCAATCAAATTTTCTTTGAAGAAGTCTAAACTCGAAAAATATAGGGAGAAAGCTGGTTAATTGGTGGTGCTGGAAACAAAGGAAACAATTTTTTTTTTTTGTCAGCCACAAAATGGAATCCTAAAGTAGGGATCAACACATCCTTTGTATCTCGTGTGATCTCTCAGTTGTAGAATCCTTCCAATCTTCATGAGGTCTGGCTGTGTGAAAGAAAGTCCTATCTTCTTTTGTGATCTTATGAACTCTTGTGCCTTTAGGTATCTTTTCTCAAACTTTATTCATTTGTATACTACCTTTGAAATACAGGCTTCTGAATAGAGGCTGTCAGATGTTAATCATTCACCTTGAAGAGTGTATTCTTGGTTAGGGATTAATTCCTTTTTTTTTTTTAAGATTTTATTTATTTATTTGACAGAGACAGCCAGCGAGAGAGGGAACACAAGCAGGGGGAGTGAGAGAGGAAGAAGCAGGCTCCCAGCAGAGGAGCCTGATGTGGGACTCTATCCCAGAACACCGGGATCACGCCCTGAGCCGAAGGCAGACGCTTAACAACTGCGCCACCCAGGCGCCCCAGGGATTAATTCTTACATTAATTTATCCTACCTATGGTGAAGACTAGAATTAACTAGCATCTACATACATAACATATTCTTTAGGATAAAGTACTTGAAGTAAATGAAATAATATAGTAAATAGCAAAGCCTGGTCTTTTCCCTGGGAAACCCTTGTTCTGGGCCTTGTGGCAGGTGAGAACTTCATCCAGAGTTCAACACTTGGGCACATGACTTCAGAAAAGAGGCTTTGAGAATTAGGTATTACATTCTAGGCATATTTGATCAATAGGGCACATGATGCCTTTCAGAGGAAAGGCAAAATTGACAAATGTTCTTTTTCCCTCCTCTCTGTCCCCCTCACCCGCTTAGCTGTATTAAAAGTTACATCATGAGACTTCTTTTTATGGACATCTCTCCTTCCCTCCCATTGTTCCCATAGCATTGTTTAGCTCACTTTTTAATTTTCATTTTTTCTGTAAAAATACTAGATATCATGTATTGAATGCTTACTAGGTTTTGGGGGCTGGAACTGTGATAAGCGCTTTACTTCTGTTTCAGAAGTCTGAGTTCCTTAGAAACAAGAAAGTGCCCTGCTTTGGGGTTTGGGTTTGGGACATAAATACAGGTACTCCTAGAAAAGACAGTGGAAAAGCCAAAAGAAACCCTCTATTTATCTAACTATTTATCTGTATTTTTCTGTTTGGCCATCTAATTGACACCAAATTCCTGTGCTATTTACTAAGGTGTTAAGGAAGTTCAACCACAGGATTGGTCATTTGATTGATTGATCCAAAAACTCTGTGACTTGGAATCTTACTCAGGCTTATATCCCAGCCCTAACACCCAGCTCTTGAAAAACTTAAGGCCTAGTAATTGGAATAGCATATGCCAGGTCCTCACCAAGACTCAACAGAATTAGGAAATCTTAATATCTTAAACCTTAACACGTAGGTGTTGAGGCAGAGGACCATTTACTTTGTGCATGGGCACAGGAGGAAGTGACAGCATCAACCCCCACTTTCACATATCCTCCTTGGACAATGATTGTTTTACTTCCTCACTGAAAGTTTGACTTGTGATGGATGATACAGCATTAGTGATTCTTCCTGGACCATTCACATAGCAGCTGATGGGCTTCTGTGGGAAAATTTGGGAAGCTGTATATGGAAGAAAGGAAGTTGACAAGGAAAATGTACACCAGACAGCCCAAGTCCCTGACTAAGGCTTTACACATAATAGTATTTTTGTTTCCCCCTCACCTTCTAGGCCACCATACTTCTCTTTGGTTAACTCACTCATGAGATTGCTATGGTAAAGCATGATTTATTTCTTTATTTACTCATCTGCTAATTCTTGGTATAACAAAAGAAAATACCATCGAAATTTAGTATGTTTTTGTAGTTTTGTTAAGTGAGACATTAAAACTTTCTTTCTTAAAATAATATTTGCAATACTTTATGATTCTTAACTATTCTATTTATTTATCTCCTAAGGCAGCAGAATCACAATCATGATTTAGGACTTCCTAAAATGCATTTATTATATCATTTAGCTTTCACAATAACCTTACAAAATAAGTATTAATACTAAATCACATTTTCCAAATGAAGAAATGGAAGCTTAGAAAGATTAAGTAGCTTACTCAAGATTGTACAGTTAGTAGGCTATGAAGCTAGAATTCAAATCAGCCTGCTGACTCTAGTTGTTACAATGCTACATCAACTTGCCTTCTTAGAGGTTAATGACTGCCTCTGGACATTTACCCCTGAGTTTACCAAGAAAGGGAGGTTCAGGCATAAGAATAGCCTCAACTCAGGTCCTTCTGTAAAGCAGGGCTGTCAAACTTTTTCTGTAAAGAATCAGATAGAAAATACCCTAGGCCTCGCATGCTTTATAGTCTCTGTCCTAACTACTTAACTCTGCAGCTATAGTACAAAAGCAGCCGTAGAAAATATATAAGCAAAAGGAAATAAGCTGTGTTCCAATAAAACTTTATTTATAAAAATAAGTGACAGGTGAATTTGGACTGTGGGCTATAGTTTGCTGACTACTAGTATAAAGATATCTTCCAATGCTGGTGATGGGTAGTAAGGAGGGCATGTATTGCATGGTGCACTGGGTGTTATACGCAACTAACGAATCATCGAACTTTACATCAGAAACCAGGGATGTACTGTATGGTGACTAACATAATATAATTTAAAAAAACATTAAAAAAAAGATATCTTCCAATGATCATTGCCCAATGATCTCTCTCCTTCTTTTTTAGAACAAGAAATCACTACTTATTTCTTACAACCATGTGGATTGCTAAAACTATTTTCCTCAAAGACATAACTTAAAGTTAGTGAAGTTTTCTCAGCCTTCATAATAATGTTTAACTTCTTTATAGCATTTGGCACCACGTGGTGACATAATTTAATGGAAATATAATTAGGTTTGGAGCCAGAATATCTGAGTTTGAGTACTGCATTTGTCATTTATGAGCTATGTGACTTGAAAGTCACTTCGTTTCTTGTAGCATTTTCCCTTTGCTCCTTCAGATACATCCTCTACTCTTTACCCTGCTCCTTGCCCTTGGAGGCCTACCTCTAAGAACTGCATCCATGAGTTTCCATGCGTTCTGGCTTTCCACTGGATTTTGCCAATGGGGAAAATCAAGAAGAGATAAAAGTAAGAGAGACGAATGAGGTTGGTTATCTCCTTGTAGGATCATCAAGGGCTGGCTGATTGCCTTGCCAGGATGTCATTGTTTCTGTAAAGGCAGTCCCTTTAAAAGTCTTTTTCTCCAGATTCTAGTAACCATTATGCACTGGGTGTATATCCTATCCATTGTGATTCCTTACACCTGTCCATTCTTTTAAAATAGTCCTATTACTAAACTCTTATCAAATTATCCATTTTGAGTATGTTATCTATTTCCCACCAGGCCCAGAAGGATACGTTTCTTTGCATCTTAATTAATTGGGACCAAAATATGCAATCTGTCCACCTCACAGCCTTGTCTATTTTTCTAATACTTTATTAAACAAACACTCATTCAGTGAAATTATGTTGCAGGTCCTATAGTAGGCACTGGTGCTATCATTATGGCCAAAATGTGGCACTCTCAAAAATTCCTAAAGAGCTGGAAAGAACCACACAAAATAACAGATTGCTATACAGACAATTCTACTATCAAAGAGTGAAGACAGCAACACAACTGGAAAGGGAAATGTTGTGTGAGGGAAGCAGAGGGGCTCAGAGAAGGATC
This sequence comes from Ursus americanus, assembly GCF_024610735.1. Lineage (NCBI taxonomy): Eukaryota > Metazoa > Chordata > Mammalia > Carnivora > Ursidae > Ursus > Ursus americanus. Next base: position 21,354,024 of record NC_142142.1, on the reverse strand, counting down.
CGGGTTATGCACCCTGGTCCTGAAGTGCAAAATAGGCCCTCAGTCAAAATAGATACAATGATACAGGGATCTTTCAGATGGAAGTATGACCTCACTGACTAAGTAATCTTGTCTCATTTCATTCTGCTCCTTCCTTTCTGATCAATCTCTAAATCTTCACCAGGTCATTTTCCTTTTTTTTTTCATTATAACAGTTATTCTTCGGTATGATTTAACTTTCTCCCTTTTTTCTTTTTCTTTTTTTTTTTTATGGTAGCCCACTTGGAGCTCCCATTCACTACATTTCATCTCCTTTCTGAGCAGTTGGGGTCAGTCCTCCAGCTTTTACTTTTTGTCTGAACTCTAGCCCCAGATTCCCAATGCAGCATAACACAAAATTCCTTACACTTTCAACCACTTCATCCACAGAGAAGCTTCTCCTCCCAACTTCCCTATTACCGGTAACTGATTGTATATTCAGGTACCCGGGCTCCAGCACTTACATTAACTATCACTACACATAGCCCTACTTTCAACATATAATCTGTTGCCAGATGCTTCTTTGGTACACTTGTCTGCAATAGCCATTCATTCATTTAATATTAAAATTCAGTGTTCATTGGATAAGTATTTACTTAACACTTACTATTAGCCAGAGACAATTCTAGGAGGTAGGGATATAGTACTAAGCAAGAGAAACCATTCTCAGAATTTATATTCAAATGAAAATAAATAGATAATAAATGTTGCCATATTTAATTGAATCTGAGAAGCCAGTAACTATCAAATACATCATTATGTATCACAACAAAAAATGCTACTAATTAAAATAAGACACGATCAATTGTGAGACATTTTGATTTCATAGATGTTAAAATGTGCTAAAATATGAATTTTTGCATCTTTAGATCAATGAAATTTGATAATGTAAATGCATGTAATATCTTGGATATTGGAAAGTGCTAAGGAGAAAAATTAAGTAGAGAAAAGGGATAAGGAGAGTGTGGATGAGGGGTATAATTTTAAATAGGGTCTTCAAAAAGGTCCCATTGCAGAGATGATATTTTCAAGGGAAGTTAGCCTTGCAGATATCTGAGGGAAGAGAATATCAACAAAGAGAATAATAAATACAAAAGACCTGAGGCAGGAGTGTATCTATTCATGCTAAAGGTACAGTGAAGTGGCCAGTATGACTGGAGGGTGAAAAAGAGTAGTAGGAGACGAAGTCAGGAGGAATAGAAGGCCAGACTATGTAAGATCCTGTAAGCTATTGTAGAACCTTTGTTTTTACTAGTGTGACACAAAATGGTTTGAGGTTTTGCACAGAGAAATTAAATTATCTGATTTATGTTTTAAAAGAATGACTTTGGCTAATGAATGGAGTAGAGATTGGAGAGGATGATGCTAGAAGCCAGTTAGGGAGCAATGGAAAAATTTAGGAATGTGGTGCTGGTGGCTTGGACCTGGATGCCTTTGATGAAGTTAGTTAAGAAATGAGAGACTTTGAGCAAGTACTAAAAATGGAGCTTTAGGATTTGCTGATGACTGAAATGTGAGATTGAGATTAAAGAGTCAATGATGACAACTCTGTTTTTTGATCAGGGACCCTGGAAAAGTGGAGTTGCTGTTTCCTGAGATGAGTGAAGCGTGTTTGATGGGGAAGATTAAGAGGTTAGATTCAGCTATCTTAGATTTGAAATTCCTATCAGGTATCCCCACGGTTAGGTTTTCTGACATCATTTATTCCCCACTACCTCTGCCAGACTGACACTTTTCCTGCTCAGATTCTTAAAACCGGTCTCCTTCTTTGCATGTCCTGATTCATTCAACAAATTATTTTTTTCTTTTTAAGATTAAGGTTATTAACATGTTTATTATTTTTTAATTTTAATTCCAGTATAATTAGCATACACTATTACATTAGTTTCAGGTGTACAATACATTGATTCAACAATTTCATACATCACTCAGTGTACTCCTTAATCTCCTTCACCTACCACTGATTTCCCCCACCCACCTCCCCTCTGGTAACCATAGCTGTCTATAGTTAAGAGTGTGTTTTTTTGTTTGTCTCTTTTTTTTTCCTTTGCTCATTTGTTTCTTAAATTCCACATATGAGTAAAATCATATGGTATTTGTCTTCCTCTGACTGACTTCCTCTGAGTCTCCAGGAGGAATCAACTCTATTAACAACACCTTGATTTTAGCCTCCTGGCATCTACAACCATGAGGGAATAAATTTCTGTCATTTTCAGCTGTCAAGTTTGGGATAATTTCTAGTCGTAATAGTCTCTTATGATCCTTTGTATTTGTGTGATATCAGTTGTAATGTCTCTTGTTTATAATTTAATTTAGTCACTATTTTTTCTGAGTAAGTCTCAGTAAATGTTTTTGAATTTTGTTTACCTTTACAAAGAACTGGCTCATTTTTATTGATTTTTTCATTATGTTTGTAGTCTCTATTTCATTTATTTCTGCTCTGTTCTTTGTTATTTCCTTCCCTTTACTAACTTTGACCTTAGTTTGTTCTTCTTTTCCCAGTTCCTTAAAGTGTAAAATTAAACTATTTATTTTGAGATTTTTCTTTTTTCTTAATGTAGCTGTTTATTGCTCTCAAATTTCCCCTTAGGACTGTTTTTTCTGCATCCCATAGGTTTTGGCATGTTGCCCTTGCATTTTCATTTGTATCAAGAGATTTTTTTTTATTTCTCTTTTGATTCTTCTTTGACTCATTGGTGTCTCAGGAACATGTTGTTTAATCTCTGTGTATTTGTAGAGTTTGAAGTTTCCTTATACTTGATTTCTATTTTTATGCCATTGTGGTGAGAAAACATGCTTCATGTGATTTCAATCTTCTTAAATTTATTAAGATGCTAGGTGCATTAAACTGTGCATCCTATTAATAATAGGTATGGTACCAGGCACTGTGTCACTGGGGTAGGACCTGTATTTTAATACTGTTCCCACTGTTTCATTTTACTAGCAAGAACTCTTTTATTTCACTTTATCCTTTGTAATTCTAAACACTAGCATATGTAGTTGAGTCTCTTTATAGTATCAGACAATACCAGCCTTTTAATTTGGGTGTTTAGAGCATTTACGTATAACAAAATTATTGATACATTTGCAGTTAAGTAAAACACCTTCCAATTTTTTTTTCTGTTTGTTCCACCTATTATTTTTTATCTTACTCTCCTGTTCTTCTTGAGTAATGGAATGTTTTTATGATTTCGTTTATCTCTAATATTAGCTTAGTAGTTATACCTCTGTGCTTTAAACTTTTAGTGCTTAGTCCAGCATTTACAATACACATCTCTAACTTAACTATCCACTTACAGATTATATTTCACCACTTCATGTATCATTTCAGAAACTTACAACGGAATGCTCCACAATCATTAGCCCTATTCTTTTTGCCATTGGGAGAGTACATCCTACTGTACATGTATATATGCCTTCCATAATATGTTGTTGCTCTGTTTGCTTTAGAAAGTCAATTTCCTTAGTTTTTGATGTAATGTTCCATGATTCATTACATCAAAACTAAGGATATACTGTATGGTGACTAACATAACGTAACAAAAAAATATTATTAAAAAAATCTTTTATTAAAAAAGTCAATTTCCTTTATAACAAAAAAGAATATCTTTCATATTTATCCTAATTTTCACTGTATCTGGCACCTTTGATTTATTTGTATAAATCTAAATTTCTACCTATTGTTATGTTCCTTCTTCCTGAAGAAATTATTTTTACATTTCTTAGGAGTACTGATCTTCAAGCAATGAATTTACTCTCTTTTTGTCTAAAACATTTTTTATTTTTATCTTTAAATTATATTTTTACTTATAGAATTCTGAGATGACAGTTCTTTTTCTTTTCTTTCAGTACTCTAAAGATATTCTTTTATTGTTTTCTTGCTTGATAATTTCTGAAGTTGACTCTAATTTTTTTATGTTTAATTTAATTTTATTGTGTTAAGAATACTTAACATGAGATTTGTTTCATCTTATGTAATGTTTCTTTTCTTCCTGTGGCTTTAAGACTTTCTTTTTATTTTTGTCAAAAGTTTGAATATGATAGATCTAGGTATGTTTAATGGATTATTATTATTTTAAATTAAATCTGCTTAGGATTCCAAGAGGTTCATTTTGTAATTAATTTTGGAAATTCTTAGCCATTAGATCTTAAATAGTTATTTTTTTATTTTAAGATTTTTATAACTCTTATTTGTTTATTTTAGAAAGAGAGAGACAGAGCACACAAAGTGGGAGGGGCAGAGGAAGGTGGAGAGAGAATATGAAACAGACTCTGCACTGAGCCAGAGCCCCACTCTAGGCTTGATATCAGGATCCTGAGATCCTGACCTGAGCCAAAACCAAGAGTTGGTTGCTTAACCGACTGAGCCACCCAAATGCTCCTTAAATTGTTATTTTTAAAGATTTTATTTATTTATTTGACAGAGATAGAGACAGCCAGCGAGAGAGGGAACACAAGCAGGGGGAGTGGGAGAGGAAGAAGCAGGCTCATCGTGGAGGAGCCTGACGTGGGGCTCGATCCCATAAACCCGGGATCACGCCCTGAGCCGAAGGCAGACGCTTAACCGCTGTGCCATCCAGGCGCCCCTAAATTGTTATTTTTAATACTCAATTTCTCTATCTTCTCCTTCTGGCAATTCAGTTACATGTATGTAAGACCAATGCTACTGTCTCATAGTTCAGTGATGATCAGGAGGGACTGTGTGTGTGTGTGTGTGTGTGTGGCGTTCCCCTGCCCCTTCCTCCCAATGGGTTAAAGCTTTTTGCCTTCTGTGTGTTCTGGGAGGCAGGAAATGTTTTGTGCTTGTCTCCCAGTGGCAGGGATCACGACTTGAATTCTTGCAGCACGTAGCAGGGCTGTTTCCACTTGCCTGCCCTAACTCCATCTTTAATTTGAGCATCTAGTTAAGCCCCACAAAAACTAGCTTTCGAGTGTCTACTTGCAAACTCCTCCTGAGTCTTTTGGACTCCCAGTTCTTTTAAACTTTCATGCTAGCCCATAGGCGGCCTTTAGAAATCCATTAAAATCTTACCTGAAGTTTTCTTACCAACATTATGGCAGCTGCTTCTTCCTCCCATGTTCTATAAATAGTGACACAGTTCATGTGTCCTGTCTCTCCCTGAAGGAGCTTATCGCTCTTTGAAATTCAGTCCAGGTCTTACTGTCTTGCAACCTCTGCTATCTGATGAGCTCAAGAGAAGTTATAATTTTATAGATTGCTTGTTTTTTCTTATTGTTTGCGTGGAAGCACCATTTTCTGTCTGCTTTCTCCATCCAGAATAAAAGTGACGTTTTTGTCCATTGTACTGATCTTGGTATCCTGATGTCTGGTAATCAGATAATAGTATGTCATTCTTGACCTCAATCCTCAGGGTATTTCTCTCTCTCTCTCTCTCTGTCTCTTTCTGGTATTAAAACTTAGGAAAACATTACCAGGAGGACATCCATATTTTTAATTTCTGGGAAAATTCTTAAAATAGGTCAGGCCCATGTTGCCTTCTAATGCCCTGCTTAAGATAACTGGGTGTGAACTGAGAAAATTGCCTCAATGTATTTATTTTCATCAGGTTAAAATGGGTTGATGCTGGGGTTGAACACCTTTTGACTTCAGTTGGTTTCCCAAACTTCTTGACTTTATAATTCCTTGTTATAGACAGCAGTACTTTGTTTAATACAGTCTGATTGAAAAGATTTACTTGGGACGTATAAGCTTGAATATAAAATGCTGATTTGGATCAATATATTTCTTTAATAGCTTTATAAAAATCTTTCAATATGAAAGTGTCACAATGTTTTGTTTTGATTAAATATCAATTGAATAAATAGGAAGACACTTATGACTTATGCAGTGATCTTTTATGGTGTTTAAAAGTCCCAAATTCTCTGTTTCATTCTCCAGCTTGCATCCTAGCCTTGAAATTTACTGTTTTAAAATGCCTTTCTTTTAAGATTATACAAGTTGTTGAGTTATTGATTGCTTTATTTTTAGATCTCAAGATCAGACACCACCTCCATATATAAAAGAAATAACAGAATTTTAGTATATGTGCTGCCAAAGTGAGCACTACAGAATTTTAAAAATGGCCACCAAAGGGGCACCTGAGTGCCTCAGTCAGGTAAGCGTCTGCCTTTGGTTCAGGTCATGATCCCAGGGTCCTGGGATCAAGCCCCACATCCGGCTCCCTGCTCAGTGGGGAGTCTGCTTCTCCCTCTCCCTCTGCGCCTCCCCTGTGCTTGTGTGTGCTCTTTCTCTCTCTCTCAAATAAATAAATGAAAACTAAAAAAAAAAAAATAGCTACAGAAAACTCAGTATAGATGATATATCACCCAAAGGAACTATGATTCAATTAGCAACATCTAGATATTTTATGCAAATCTACCCATGATTTAAAATGTGTGTATACAGTGAGTAAGGGTGTACCTGCCTAGACCTGACATCATACCATATTTTCCAAATTTAGTCTTCAATCACCTTCTTTAACCTCAAATGTATATATTGAGATTTCAGTTGGCCCTTTTGTGGAATGTTTTGGGATATCTAAGTATTTGTGGCCTGATTTAACCCAAGCACTTTTTTTTTTTGACAGACGCTGGGAAGATATTGTTACTTGAAGTTAGACTAAAATTTTAATTCTGACTCCTCAAATACACAGTGTGTGCATGTGCTGGTAGAGAGGTATGGGGGAGATGGAATAACCTCTCTGAGGATTAAATGAGATAATGTGTGAGAAGCACCAAGCTGAAGACATTGCCATTTTATGACTCAGTGCTATTTTTCTTTCCTCTTATGTGTCTTTCAGTACAGGGATCTCTGTGGTCTATTAGAATGAGTGTATCTCTAGAGCTGGACAGAGGCTTCACTCTCAGCCTTATTACTGACCAGTGCTTTGTGCTATTCAGAAGCTACGTAACTTGCCTGAACCACTGTTTTCCCATTTGTTAATGGGGGAGAGGTTGATACCTCTTAGAGTATCGTGGAGATTAAATGACATAAACTCTTGGCACTGGCATCGAAAGAATTCAATGAATTCAATTCAATTCTTCTAAACTTTCTTTTTCCCTTTTCTTAAATTTTTTTTTAAACAACCCATCCCCTATCAGTTTGGACTTTTTCCCTCTAGTGTCTGCTCTGCATAGTTATCCCAATGGTGACTGTGTGTGGAACTATTAATTGTCATAATTGGTACAACATACTGAATACTCACTAGATACCCAGAAATATTTTAAACACTTTATAAATATTATTTTGTTTCAAACTTAGTCTTCTTTAAAGGAAAAGCTAACTTGTAATAAAAGAAATCAGAACAGTGGTTGCCTGTGAAGTGGGGCAGTCAGGGCGTGACTGGGAAAGAAACTAAAGGAAATTTCTGAGGTAATAAAAATGGGCTCTGTCTTGATAGAAGTCCAAAGCCATTTGAAAAACTCATCAACTATCCAAATAAACTATGGGTATTTCATAAAAAGGCAAATTATACTTCAATGAAAAATTGAGAGAAAAAAAATTAATGTCTTTGCAAACATCCTACAGCATAGAAAAAAAATTAAAACTATTTTCAGATGAGAAAACCCAGGACCTGAATGTTCAGGTAATTTATTCAAGTTCACATTTACTGGCGGCAATCCAAAATCAAATCCAGGCATGTTCAAGCCCACGCCTAGGCACCTCACCATCATGCTGTGCAGCTTCTGGTGAGGCAGGTGCGTCCTGACCAGTGGTTTGTGATTTCACTTATTTGATCCTTTGTATCTGTATCATACAGATTGAAGCAGAGAAACACAATTTCAAATTCCCTGACTTCTGACTGGGGATAGGAATTCTAAATTTTGGATAAAACTCTAGAAAGAAAACCTATTTATTCCAAAATATTTAGCTAAGATGATGTCACCCAGGATCCATCTAGTGGACTCAGTTCCTCTTCCTTGGCAGCATGTGTTTCCAAGAACTTTGGGAGGTTTTGAGAGCACTGTTTCAGTGACGGTAACCTCAGGCAGCATATTCACATTATAGCTCCCTAAGTTCTGTGATATAAAAACTGCTGCCCCACGTCTGCTGTGCAGTGAACCTACAAGGAATCAATGCTATCTCTCAGACGGAGTTTTAGCAATCAAGTAAACCTGTTATCTCACCCTCTGTTACAAACCTTATGTTTAAATTTCCAAATAAAAAATGTCAGCAAAGGTCCCTTGCTATTTTGGTGATTACAAAACACAGCCGTCTGCAGTGACTTTGGAGAGTTTGGGTCACTTCAGGGTTATTTCTTCCTTAAATGAGGCAGCAGCTTTTAAGTTTACAATAATAACCTTGCATGATATTTCTCCTCCCAACTTCCCAACATAATGGCCATAAATATACAGAAAACTGAATCTGCAATGTAAATGTAGCAGAAGGACAATTGATTGAATCAAAGGGACATTCTCCCTCTGTGTCATGATGAATATAAACTGAGAAATGCCTTGGTGTGCTGTAACCTATGTAGTTCACCCTCTGAAATCCAATATTAATACAAAGCACTTTATATGCTCATTTAATCCTCACAGCAACCCTATGAGAAATCCGCTATTAATATGCCCATTCATAAATTAAAATGTGTTAGCTAGGTTAATTGATTTGCCCAAGGACACACATCATACAACTATAGAGGGGAGAGCCAAGATTCAAGCCTCTTTAGCTGCCCTCCATTCCTGACTACCAAATATTCTCTCCCTTCCCCCACCAAATTAGAAAAACATGTTGATCTAGTTTCCTGTCTCTACTGGTATATTTCTGGGAATGCACTGGCCCTGGTCAATTAGTTAGAGCTAGTCATTTTTTCCTGTCCCTTTGAGCACCCCCTCATCCCCAAGCATCCCTTTAAACTCAGAGTCTCAAGGCATTGCAGACAGAAGCAAGGGCATTAAAATCTGGGTCTAAGGCAGGAAGAATATTAGCAATATTAGATTCCAGTTCATGTGATCTACCTTGTACTAGATTGATCAGAAAATTAAGCAAAACCTTAGTTTCAATCAAAATTATAAAGCCCACTATCATGGGCATTGAGTAGAGGAGATTTTGTATTCGTAAAGCAAGCGTACACCTGAGCATCACACAGGGACCTGGGAAATACACACAGAATTTGCCCTTTGTATCTGGATCTGAGAGAGAAATTCTGTAAGCCTGCTAAATGCTGGCCTTGACAGAACTCTGCCCATTTAAAGGTCACTAAAGAAATTGTAGGAAAGACAAGGCAAGAGTCACAGGGCCCAGGAACAGATTCAACAGCACAGGGTAAGAAACCGTATCCCAGAGATTTCAACAAATCCTTGAAAATGTTTATCTACAAGAACCAGAAGATTTCTCTACTAAACTGTAAGCACAATGTGAGCAGGAACATCTGTTTTTTCTTAGGAATCCCCAGCACCAACAACAGTGTTTGACAAATAGAAGGAACTCAGAAAATGCTTGTTGATGTCTGTTGAACAAAACATTGAGAAAAAAAAGCAAAGGCTTGTGACCAAAGAATTTCCCAAATGTCTCGTTCAAAGATAATCACAAGCACACAATATCTCAAATTATATGGCATTCCTATATTATTCTGAGGAAAGCCACTTAAAGAGATATGCTTCTATCCAGGAGTGACCTTAAGATAATTCATGCTGGCTGCTTCGATAAATACTCCCTAAATCTCAGTGGCTTAGCAGAATGTCTATTTCTCATATATGTTATAGGCTGATGTGGGCAGAAGGATCTTCTATGTTGTTCTTTTCCAACTGGTAACTCAGGGATGCAAGCTCCTTCCATCTCAGAGTCTTATATATCACTTCCAGTAGAATGGGTGAGAGAGAGAGAAAACATAAAGTAGTTCTCATAGGTCATAGCAGGACCAGTCCTAGAAATAGAATTTATCACTTTCTCCCACATACCATTGGCCAGAAGCCAGTCCCATGGTTCCAACCTAACTAGAAGAGGGGCTGAGAATATACTATCTGCCCATTAGGAAGAAGGGAAAATTTTAGACATTAATCCACTCTGTGCTACATTTGATTGTTGAGCACCAAATACTCATTAAGCTTTTTCTCATATACATAGAATATACTCAGCATATACATAAGACAATATCCCAAAGTCTCATCTGGTCACAGAGCTGCATCTATCTCAAAGTTTAGAATATCCATTAATGAATTCCTTCTCTGAGTCCCTGCTGTGGCTCTTTACAGTTTTCTGGCTCCCAGTATATCCATTTGCAATGGTGGGACAGTCCAGGATAACCAAAATAAACAGCTCCATTTCCAAAGGGACACAGCAGTCACGAGTCCATATCAACTGTGAAATCTCACTGCACACATGTTGGGAAACCCCCTACCCTAAAGTTAGGGGGACATCCTTTATTAGGCTTTGATTTTGCTCTCTGGCAGGAGTTTTCTTGCTCTCTTGCCCATTCTCTGAGGCCTCACCTAAAGACAAGATCCTCTGCACATTTTTCTCCTTGGCTGTTCTCAAGTGGATATAAGGGTGTGTGTTCTTCTTGAGAACTAGAAAGACTTCAAAATCTGCCTTCTGCTTGTGGAAAATTGAGAATTTAAAGGTAATGACAAAGGTTAAACAATGTTGTGGGGATTTTTTTAGGGGGGAGGAGTAGACTTAAGGGAAGAGATGCTTTCTTTGGCAGTACAATTACCTAAAAAACTTAGTAAGGTTTGACATATTGGGTTCCAAGATGTTCCATTTGCTTCTAACTATAACGAAAGTTCTATTATAGATATAGTTCTAAAATATGCTTTATTATTTTTCTTTCATCCCAGCATAACTTTCTCTTGACATAAGAGGGGCTAACTTTAGACAAGGTATAAATAGATCTATTTTTTTAAAGATTTTTATTTATCTATTTGAGAGGGAGATAGAGATAGTGAGAGAGAGAGAGAGAGAGAGGGAGAGAACACACGAGCTGGGAAGAGAGGGAGAAGCAGGCTCCCTGCAGGGTAGGGAGAACAATGTGGGTCTTGATTCCAGGACACTGGCATCATGACCAGAGCCAAAGGCAGATGCTTAACTGTCCGAGCCACCCAGGTACACCAGATCAATTCTTTAAGATACTTTATTCAACTAAGAAATTTTACTGGACACTTTCACCAATGTCTTACAAATTATTATGGAAAATTTCTAACATAGAAAAGTAAAGTGCATAATGAACCATTCTAATTCTATTATCCAGGCTCAGCAATCTTTAACACATGGCCAATCTTGTTTTTCTATACCCTTACCCACTAGCTCCCACAATCCACACATTATGGTTTCAAAGCAAAGCTTAGATAGCAGATCGTTTGTACATAAATATTTCAATATGCATCATAAAAATATAATTAGTCTTTAAGAAATATAGCCGAGAGTGTTCATACTTTAAAAAAGCAATAACTTCCTAATACCAAATATCTGGTAAATTGGGTATTTTTTTCTTATTTGTTTGACTTAAGTTCAAAATGAGGTTCGTTCATTGCAATTGATTAATATGACTTGAGGTTCAGCTTATTACTTTTTTTTCTCCTCGTAATTTAATTGGTGAAGAAAGAGATCATTGATTCTGTAAAGTTTTTTATAGTTTGGTTTTGCTGTTTGGAACTCTGTTGATGTTTAATATGTTCCTTTGCTATTTGTTCATCTGTAAATTGGTAATTAGATTTAGAGGCTTGATCAGAGTTCAGTTCATTCTTTTGGAAGGAATATATGATGGACAGGCTCCAGGGTGATCCCAAATAACGGTCACCTTATGCCTTTGTGTAATTTCCTCCCCTTGAGTGTGGAAAGGACTTGTGACTTACTTCTAACCAAAGAGTGTGGTAAAGGTGATGAGATGTCACTCCTGTGATTAGGCGACATTAATTAAGATTCTCTCATAGCCGGCTAGAAGTGAGAGATTCTCCTGCTTTAATGATGTAAGCAGCCACGTTGAGAGAGCTTGTGTGGCAAGAAACTGGATGTGGCTTCCAGTAGCTGTAGGTCCCTGTTAGGACCTAAGAGCAGTTTCTAGTAAACTACTAGTAAGAGCCACTCATTCATACCTCCACAGGGAAATAAATTCTGTCAGTGACCTGAATGATCTTAGAAGTAGGCTTTTCCTCAGTTGAGCCTCCAGATAAAAACCCAGCCTAGCCAACACCTAGATTGCAGCCTTGTGAGGAATCTTAAGTGTTGGGTTCAGCTAATCCATACCTAAAGCCCAATCCACAGAACCTGTGAGATAGTACAGTGTGGGTTAAGATGCTGTGTTTATAGAATTTTGTTATACTGTATAGACAACAAATCCAGAATATTTCACAAGTAATGTTGGGGTACGAACTATCTGGTGGTCTCTCTATGACATTAGTATCAAAACAGTTTTCAGGACTTTACAAAAACATTTTAAAAACATCATTTAATATAATGTATTTCTTCAGTTTGATGTGATATTTCTAAAGCTGTAATTCCCAGAACATGTTAATGAGTCACTTTTCCTATTAAAAATGTTTTGTCAGATGTCAAATAAGTTGGGAAAGCAGTGTACCCTATAGCTTTCTTGTGGAAAACTAATGTAAACGAATAAATAAAACTCTTAGAAGTACTGCAGTAAAGGAATGTACATAATGCTTAACTACAGTTTCTCCAACTATTCAAACACAGAATTTTCTTCCTCAGGCAACATCTTACATGTGGCCTGAGGAAGAAAATCCCATAGACATATGCTCTACATGTTGAACAAACATAGTATTTTGAATATATTTGATTACCACCAATGGACCAATCTTTTCAGTGGGTCCTCCCTAAGACTACATTTCAGGCTTTTTTTTTTCTCTTTCTGGCACAACAATTTACAATTCCATTATTTGTTTTTGTTCTGTATCTCTTCAATGTTTTCAACATGAGGTCAAATATCTTATCTTTTGGGTCACCTGGGTGGCTCATTTGGTTGATCTCCGTTCAGGTTGTGATCTCATGGATTGTGGGATCGAGCCCCGGGTCAGGCTCTGCACTCAATGGGGAGTCTGTTTGAAAAGTCTTTCCCTCTACCCCTTCCCCCATTCATATGTGTGCTCTCTTTCTCTCTCAAATAAATAAATAAATAAATCTTTAAAAAAAAGAAATCTTGTCTTTCCTGTTCATCATTGTGACTCAGTGCCTAGAACAATGCTAAACATGTGGTAAAATGTAGTGTTTAATAAATGTATGCTTAATGATTTTGTTGCTGAATCCAAATATCTGAAAGCAAAAATGTATTTAGGGTCCTCTTCATGAAATTCTTGTCTGATAGAAAAAAGCTCCTGGAGTGCCAATAGTGAGTAACACTCACACATTTGTTCAGAATAATGTACCATGGAAATGGTAATTCCTCCTTTCTGCTTTTGCACTGGAAATCATCTTTTCTCATGTGATCCTGTGTTTAGGGAAGAGGGAAAATGTGAAAAAGAGATAGGGGTCAAGACTGCAATGTATATTTAAAGCTTTTCAATAGGACTATCACTGCTACTGCTGCTACTGGCTGACAGTCTTTAAGTCATATAACAACCTTGTGAGTTAGGTACTGTTATTCTCCTCATGTAACAGCTGAGCAAACTGAAGTTAAATAAGTTAAAATAAAGTCTAACAGCTAGGATTTGACCAAGCTCTGTGACTCCATGGTCCTTACATTACTGTAGACTTGGGGGACTAGGTTATGCATGGCTAATGCACCCAACACTCATTTACTAGGTGAGACAAATGCAACCTGAGAAGCTTAGTGACAAATCATTAGTGGGAAATTCAGCACTAGAAACACAAGTCATAGGATTCTTGTCTAATTTTTCCATGTTGCACTTTGGCCCTGTGATTAAATTAGGCAACTGCTGTATGTTTATCATTGTTTTTAGGAAAAACAAATGCTACCTTCCATAACGAGCCTAAAGATGCTTCTAAAGAGATGAGATTTACAAAACAGAAATAATTACAAAATAGGTACAATTGAAGCACCATAAGGTTAGTATTTAACTGCCCAATCTATTTCTTTTTTTTTTTATAGTTTTACATACTTAGGTAATCTCTACACCCAACATGGGGCTCAAACTCAAGCCCCGAAATTAAGTCACATTCTCTTCTGATTAAGCCAGCTAAGCACCCTCACAATATGTCTTCAAATATTTTTACTTTAATTTTCTCTATTTATTGAAAATTTCTCCTTTTTAAAATTATATTTAGTAAAGGAAAAACATAAGGCTTTTTCTATCTGACAATTCCAAAGAGGTGGATATTTGGAATGAAAAATTCTATAACAGTAAATTGAAAAAGGCATTAAAGCAAACAAAAGACCTTGCTTCATATATATGTATACTTTGAATTCATACGAACCTATTACGTACAAAATGTACCTCATCTTAACTTTGAAAATTTGTGTTGGCAAACATGTTTTTCATATGGTTTATGAAAGCTCTTTATATATTAACCATTTTAGGCCCTTTTTTGTTGTATGTATTAGAAATATTTCTCCTTATTATATATACTTATAGCACTTCCCTTAGTACTTTAAACACTTTAATGGCATCTGTTTAATAATAAAAGATCTTCTTCTTACCAAAACTATAAAAAAAATCAATAAAAAAGACTGTTTCAGGGTAGATTGAATCAAGACTTTTGTAGTCACTAAAATGGAGACTTGTAGCCACACAGAGATGACAACAAAGTAAGCCTGACCATTTACTCTCACTGTGATACCTCTGCATGGTACCAAACGGGCTCCCAGCTGAGTGGATTGGCAGGTGTTCCTTGCATGCTGTGAGTCGTAACATGAGAGTGAATCAGGCCTCATCCCTGTGCTGAATCCTCCAGAGCAAGTCTTTACAGCCAGACAGTTCTCATAAACACAAAAGGCAGAAAAATCTCCAGAATGGGTTCAGCCTATGAACAAGCCAGGATAAAACGTTATATCATTTGAAGTTTTTTTCTTATTGACAATTAAGCTTATGTTTTAAAAAAGTGTATTTCCTAGGTGCCTCAGTTGGTTGAGTATCTGCCTTTGGCTCAGGTCATGATCCCAGGATCCTGGGATCGAGTCCCACATGGGGCTCCCTGTTCATCGGGGAGCCTGCTTCTCCCTCTGCCCACGGCTCCCCCTGCTTGTGCTCTCTCTCTGACAAATAAATTTTTTAAAAAATCTTTAAAAAATAATAAAAATTAAAAATTGTATTTCCATTGCCTTAATGTTTCTAATTTTCTCTAATGTACTATGTTCCTAGTTAGAATCAGCCCTCATTTTGAGTCACACATATATTGCGTTTGATTCTTAAATGATCATTAACAAAGTGATATCTTCACTTATGATATATAAATAAGTTAATGGCACTAGACATCTGGGATGTCTTTTCCAAATATGTATGATTAATATTCTCATTTTGTTCAGCACTGCAACTCAAGGCTAATTTGCTATTTTCACTTTACTCCCGAAACTTCTGCCAACTGCTTGCACTTGGGTCTCTTGCAGCATCTGTGACTGTCAACCACTGGGGATCTTCTTGATTGCTGGTCAGAATGGTGCAGACAGGGGTGTCCGTTCTGGCCTTTTCTCTTTAGCTGCCTCTTCTGAAGCAGGTTACTTAATTTTATTTTTTTTAATTTTGTATTTTTTAGAGGTAGAGAGAGGTTGGGGTAGGGACAGAGGGAGAGAGAGAATTTTAAGCAGACTCCATGCCTAGCTCAGAGCCTGACTCAGGGCTCAGTCTCAGAACCCTGAGATCATGACCTGCGCCAAAATTAAGAGTCGGGTGCTTAACCAACTGAGCCACCCAGGCACTCCTGGAGCAGGCTACTTTATTTCTCTTAGCCTCAATTTCCTCATTTGCAAAATCAGTAAAAATATCATAGGATTATTGTCACAACTCTGATTATCACTATCCACATTATAGGGTATTGATAATGTTGGCTAGATCAATGAATGTACAACAGTGCTTTAATAGCTCCCTCCCCTGATAAAGTAAATGATTGTCCCCAGAAGCAATCCCAACTTCTTTTTCTTCATCCCAAACCTTTTTTAGTAAGTTTCTCTCATGCACTTTGGCATCCCCACAGTCCCTAAGAGATTGCTGTATGTAATTTGATATTTCAACAACTTTCAGGAGGTTCGACTACTTAGTTTGGATGAATGGTTTCCCCAAGTCTAAAAACCCAGGCCATGATTTTTAATGCAGGGACATTTGGCAATGTCTGGAGAGAACTTTGGCTTTCACAAATGGAGAGTGCTCCTGGAAGCTAGTTGTTATAGGTCTGAGGTGCTGTTACACATCCTAAAATACATAGGGCATACAAACAAGAAGGAATTATCGCCCAGAATGATAATATTACCAAGGTTGAGAGACCCTGGTATAGTGGAAAATATGGATTTGGAGTCAGATCTAGATTCTAGCCCTAAGTGAACAACTGTTCACTTGCTTTGTGACCATGGGAAAGGTGCTTGACTCCTCTGCACTTTCAAAAGTTCTGTCTGACATAAAATGTTACAAGAATCTAGGCCCAGTGAGATAGGTGAAAGCAGGGATTCTTGTCATAGTAAGACCCAGGGATCTTTGGATCTTAATAAAATTCAGGGATCTGGTTGTTCTTTGGAAACACAAAGTCCTGATCAAAACTGTGCTTACAGAAAGAGAGGAAAAACAATTATTGTGCTCATTTGTGGTCACTCTGAACACTTTAGTCTTTACCTTTCAAGGAGACAGACAACTTTAAGAGAAACCAAAGCATGCCAAAGTGCTAACAGAAAGGATGTCAATTCCATTCATTTCCTGAGCTCAGTGAGTATCCACAAAATTGAATGTTTGCTTAATTGACTTTATGAAATCACAAAGGCTTACTTTTACCAAGA
This sequence comes from Ursus americanus, assembly GCF_024610735.1. Taxonomy (NCBI): domain Eukaryota; kingdom Metazoa; phylum Chordata; class Mammalia; order Carnivora; family Ursidae; genus Ursus; species Ursus americanus. The sequence continues at coordinate 21,337,174 of NC_142142.1, read as the reverse complement.
TTGTCATAATAAGGCTAGCACCTCCAAAGGAGACTGTGAGCATCCCAAGAATCGAGACCCAGCATAGTGGGTGAGCATGCGTGTGTGCTCCCACAGCAACCCACTGGCCCCTCCACAAGGCCTGTGCCAGTGCTGGCCATGAGCCAGACTAGGCTTTTGGAATATATCGACTGTGGTGGCTAGGAGTCAAGGATCATGTCCTGGGGGCCTGAGAACAAGCATGCCTCTCATTCACTGTAACAGACTTAGGACCAAATGTAGCACCAGGCACATAGTAGTGCTTAATAAATAATTACTGAACGAATACACAGAAACCTTGAGACAGAATACTCCTGAGTGGGTCTAGTAACATTTGACTGTGATCCCTAAGGGGAACACTCTGGGCAGAGACCAAAGTAGTCTCTTCCCACAGGGGCTTGGGGAATGAGGCCTTTGGGCTACATGACTCATGCCTACTATAGGAACATTTCCGAAGGACAATGCCTCCTCCAAGATGCGAGGCTTAAGGTTTCACATGAAAAGGGTCATTACAAAATCAAGTAGATTCTATTCCTCAAATTAGTAGAGATTCTGAAGGAAACCCTTATTAGAATGAATATGAATTACAAACCAGAGTAAAGTATAACCAAACTCAATGGAAGGAAATAGCTAGTCATGAGAATCAATGATTTTTTTTTCAAAGCATGTGTTAATTATTAATATTTATTAAATGCTTACCATATCCCACACACTGATCTAAGTGCTTTTCACACATTTCGTTTTATGCTTATAGCAACCTAAGGTGTAGATCCTATTGTTATCCCCATTCTATTGAGGAAAAAATCAGGGCCCAGAGAGGTTAAATGATTTGGCCAAGGTCCTAGTATTAATCGTAAGTAGTAGGTTAATGAGTCCAGAGCCTGGATTCTTAACTACTGTGCAATGCTGCTGCTCTGCTATTCTTAAAGCAGGTTATCGAAGTCATGGATGATCTGTGCACATCACACTTGCTCTAAGAAATAAGTGTTTATGCAGAACTGTCTGAAGATTATACTGTCCATTTGTTCCTCTAGGTATTGTAAAATCTGTCTCTAGATTGCAAATGACCAGGGGAAACGTCTCTGGATTTCATGGTTACGGTCGTTTTGTTGTATGTTATATTTACAGCAAGGATGCTCTTGTGGGCATTGTTAATTAAATTAAACAATGTCCTCTGTGTGAGGCCCCAGACAAATGATTCTCTGGTTTTAATACCAGAGAAAATTGTGCTCTTACTAATGCCTCTGGTTTGTTTTCCTCTCTTGCACATCAAATTATATAAATATTCATATCTCTTTGTTTTGGCTGCCAAAAATGTATGGCAATTTACTGAAATTTACTGAACTTTACACTTCAGGTAAGTACCTCTGACTGAGTCAGAGATTTGCCAAACAATGTTTTCCATTGAGAGGATGCTCAAAGGAATTCCCTCACCTCCTGTTGTTTCCACCTCCTGTTAATGGGAAAGTCATGGTAATTGTGCAGGGGAGGGAGGTAAAGAGCAGTTAAAAGGTTCCAAGCACTGAACTAGGGCAGAGCTATACACATATTCCTTATCCTCTCAGAGTTCATAGCTTGGTGAGGATACATACAAATTTCATTTTTTTAAAATTGCATACTAAGTAATGTATAGAATTGTTGAATCATTGTGCTGTATATTTGAAACTAACACTGTATGTTTGAAAAAAGAAAAGAAACTTTCTATTAAACACGTTTTGGATGAAAGGAAAAATAAAAAAAAATAAATTGCATTCGAGTTACAATGGGAGTACAGTTACATACTTGGGCAAAGGAAACGAAGGCTTTAATACAGGAGTTGACAATTGGACAGTACTTTGAAGCACCAGGAAACATTTATTGAACACTGCATGTGGTGGTCTTCTTCGTTTAGATTAGTTTCCTGAATCCTCACCACAAATCCAGAAGACTGCTGTGCTTTCCCCCAATTTTCGGGTAGATGAGAGCAAGGCTAGGGGAAATCCACTCCTCACTCAGGGCCACGCAGCTGTGAAGCTTTGAAGCTGAGACTTCAACCTAGTTAGGTCTTCAGACATGCTCTTTTCCCATGCATTAGGATCCTGCAGGTCTCAAGAGGCCTTCAAAGTGAGCCTGGGTGTTTAGTGTTTGGTTTAGGGGAGTGAGGAAGCACATTCCACCCAGGAATACCTGGTCGAATGTCTGTGTCTTTTGTGCAGGCAGAGGAAAGGGCCGCATGATTTCTCAGGCCGTTTTCAAGCTTGTGTGCTGGGCGTGCTTTCCCCAGGGAAGGGAATGTCTCCACTTCTAACTTGTGTTAAGTGTTTGGCTTAAGAGTTTCTCTAGCTGTGCACTGAAGATTTTAGATGGACTGCATTTAAGCTCAGTGAGGGAGGGGATCAGCTCAGTCTTGTTCGTTGCTATATACCCCAGTGCCTGGCCACAGAAAGAAGTGACATTCATTAAGTATTCACTGGATCAACACATGAATCACCGAAGAAATTGGAGTTAATATTAATGCATTAGATTTGGTAGTTTCTGTGTACCCCAAATCAGCATGAAAATTTCTGGTGCTCATTAAACGTTTGCACTAAAAAATCCATTATTTAGGTGATAATCCTTAAACCAATCCACCCCCACCCCAAACTAAACACAAAATTTCTACCAGGATTGCTACAATGTTGTATGCCTCCTCTCAGAGCAGCAATGAGCCTTCCTATAATTGCCGCTCACTTCTCTGGAAGCATCTGGAAGCAAGCAGCCTGGGGGCGGAGGTGCTGGATCCCTCCTCACCTTCTTAGTCACAGCATCCAGCCAAGGGCTGGCAGAAAATAGGGTTGGTGGGTTAACAGAAGAAAGAAAGAATTAATTTATCAATTAATTAAATATTTTAACTGCTCTTAATTATCATGTCAGATGATTTACAAGTTTTTTAGGGGAGTCACCCCATCCAGAGGAAAGCTAAAATAGTACTTTGCCATATTCTCAAAGCAAATTAATATGTATAAGCTGCCCTCTCCTTACATGTACACATCCCCAAAAGGAAGAAAAAAGTCACAAAAGTTCTGAAATGGCACCTAAGAAGCAGTGTGAGAGCTTTCATAGGCAATGCAAAACAGAACTGGTCGGTATCCATCACTGGCCCTCCTGGGCTTCCCCATAGTTTCTCATTGTAGTAGTTTCTTCTTTCAGACTTCTGGCATCTCCATCTGAGCTGCTGAAGTCTGAACATCAGATGTCTCGCTCTGAACGTTTTCTCTCATGTTTTTTAAATAAATCATGCATTCAAGTATCTTCTTATGCTTTCTCGCCTTATTCTACTTTTCTACCATAATCCTTCTTTCATGCGAAAGATTTTCCCTCACACTTTGCAGATGGGAAGTTGTAAGTGATGGATGTTTCTCTTTCTAGTCACTAAACATCTTGAAAGTGATTCAAAACATCTAGACTTGTCTTACCTACATCAATTCCTAGCACATTTTAGTGGTAGCCATGCATTATTTACTATTACTCGGGGCACTGTGGATCTGCTGCTTTATAAATGTAGCTGCTTAAGATTAATCGAATATGAGTGATTTATAAATGACCGTATCTAAAGTAATATCCAGAGTAGTAAACATCTGCATAGATTTGCAGTTTAAAGAATGCTTTCATATCAGCACATCCTCACAACAGCTGTATGAAGTAGCAGTGATCTTTCACTCATTTCGGAGATAAGGAAACTAATACCCAGAGTGGTTTGCCCAAGATCAAATAGTTAGCTTAGGTCTTTTGTCTACACGTTATTCCCTACCTTATCCCATGTAGGCAAAATTTAGAACCGGACAATCCTGAGTCTGGGGAAATGGATTCTCATCCTAATGGTTTCATTCTGGGAGTGTGGTAGATTTAAGGTGATCTCCTGATACCTCCCTGTCATCCCTTGGCTCTGTGCTTTTGTGTAAGCTGTTCCTCTTGCCTGGAAATCCTGTTCCCATTTCCAACCTGAGAAACCCTACACATCTTTGTGTTGAAACACCCCTTTTTCTGGGAAGCATACCTGCCCTCCTGAACAAAGTTAGCAGCTTCCTGTATGTCGCCTCTGTTCTTGTATATCTTACCATTACTGGATTTCTCACACTGGATTATCTAGCAAGATTTCTGTCTCCCCTGGTGTGCTTGAGACAGCTAGAGGGCAGAAGACATGTCTTATCCAGTAGGTGCTCAGTAAATCCCAAGTTAAGTTAAACTATCCGTAGGGTTCGTAGGTTTAAAACTGTGTTTGATGCACAGTGGGGTAATATTTATTTCCCTTTTGCTTTTTTTCCTAAAATTTATACTTATATCCAGGTGAACAACTTGCTTCATTGAAATATTTCAAAGCCAGGAAGTGGAAATATTGTTTTATTTCTCTATGTAGTATATAAAGTTTGAGGCTGTTGGAATGCAGAAAACTATGCAGAGATGTAGTGAACTCAAGGAGACCTGGTTTCACCCTAGCCTGGTTCTTCAAGACTCACAGAACAAGGTGGAGATGAAAGCTCTTTCAAATGAGGGTAGCTGCCCCTCTATGTGCAAGAAAAATTCCCCCTTCAGAACATCCCAGCTCAAAGAGGTAGGACTTGGTGCATTAATTTTTACAACAGTTGTGTGAGGCAGTGTGGTAACTTCATCCTTCACAGTTTGTGAAAGTGAGTTCAAGACACAGGGATAATGGCTTGCCCAAGTTCATGTATAACGGGAGACGTGAGCTTTGCAAAGAGTTCTGACTTCAAGATGGATATGCTTTCTACTATACCATGTGGCCTTTGCTCCCTATACAAGCAGCAGAGACATAAATAAGAATGCCTTTCTCATCTCAGCCATTCATTCAGATCCCCCATCCCTGCCACCACCATTGGCTTTGCTGTGAGAAGAAAATGCTTAACTCTTTTCTCTAACAGAGTACCTGGTTGAGAACAAAAGTGGCTGTTTGTCCTTGGCACACTTCTTTTGATAAAATGTATTGAAGTTATCTGGGTTGGTCTTACAGTCCCATCCTCCTGATCTCATTTGGTTTTTAATTGAATTTTCTTTACTAATGTGAGTGAAGCTCCTGCTGGTTTTTAGAAAGATACCTCTGTCATTGGACACGACTTTCTCGGGTGACTTTCATGTTTGATAGTTTTCTCAGACACACTGCTGGGACCTATACATACTTCACATTTGAATATGCACCCTTTTTTTGTTGCCTGAAGGAAGCAAGGAAAGAGACCCTACACTCTGAAAGCTTTCCATGCTGATTTTCAGAGGTGAGCTCAATGTCTTTTAGATTCTTGGAGATTTTCATCTATTAAAAAAAAGTTTTGGGGCACCTTGGTGGCTCAGTCAAGTGTCCGACTCTTGATTTCAGCACAGGTCATGATCTCAGTGTCATGGGATTGAGCCCCATATAGGGCTCCAGGTTGGTTGTGAAGCCTGCCTGAGATTCACTCTCTCCCTCTCCTTCTGCCCCTCCCACCTCTCTAAAATAAATAAATTAAATAAACAAACAAACAAACATACAGTTTTGAGAGAAACTGCTCATAATATAGTTGTTAATGCCACATTGATAGTTCAGTGTCAGGAACTTTAGAGAATGGAAGAAATTATGAGGGCCAAATAACACTCTTCACCTTGCATTTTACATAAGAGATTATCTGTTTGGTAGAATTCAAAAGGAGACCTAAGGAAGCATATGGACATGATCTAAATAAACTCTTGAGGAAAAGAGACCCAGGTGTGAAATTCAGTGCTACTGTTAGCTGTTTGTAGTAGTGGTCATATGCTTTGATACATGCATTAAAATTGTTAGAACTGTACACCAAAATATTTGGGAAGTTTTTGGTCATTGTTTCCTCAACTGGTTTTTTTAGGACCAAACTCTTCCTCATTGCTTTCTGGGACTCTGACAACACAAATATTAAGCCTGTTTTTATTATTCTACATACAGGTATGAGACTTTCTTTTTAAATCTCTTTTTTCTTTGTTGTCCAAACTGGATAATTTCTACTTACATATCTTCAAGTTTTCTGACTCTTTTCTTTATTTTCTTTTATTCATCTCCATCTCACTGTTGAGTCCAATTGGTGAATTCTTTATTTCTGTTATCTGTATTTTTTAACTATAAGATATCTGTTTGGTTCTTCCTACCTCTGATTCTTTTCTGAGGCTTTCAATATTTTCATTTGTTTCCAGAGTGTTCATGATTGCTTCTTGGAGCATTTTATAATAGCTGACTTAAAAAAAAAAAAGTCTCAGATAATTCCAACGCCTCTGTCATCTTGACTTTGGCAATAGTTGATTATCATTTCCAATGTGAGTTGAGATTTCCTTTCTTCAGATGCTGCCAAATGTTGGATTGTATCCTATTTAAATACTATAGAGAATATTGGTACTCTGTTTCTGGTAGATTTAGGCTGCAAGTTAATTCTGCCTTCTGTGGGATTATCTTGTCTTGGGGTTCCAATGTCAATTGAGCTTTCAAAACCTTTGCTTCTATCTGTCCTGTCTGTGCTCTACCTAGTGACCAGTCAGTATCCTGGGCAGTGATATACCTTGGCTCAGTTATCACAGATTTTGGGTGTTTGCTAGTTAGAATTGATCCACCCCAGCACAGCTGGAGGTTTAGGCCAGCAGTTGATATGTGATTTCCATGGGGTCACTTTCCTGAGCTCTTCTCTATCCTTAGTCTCTTTGGCAGTTTCCAATTCCCCATGGCTCACCTTTTTGCCCCCCCCCCCGAAACTGTGTTTTAGTTATCTGACTTTGCTATAGGGCCAGGACCAGGGTGAAATAAGTGAGGCACACACCACAGGTAAAATGTAAGGGGTGCCAAAAAAATCAATAACCAAGATAAATACAATTTTGATGCATGATTGAAAAATCAAAATTAATACCAAAATCCATCATATTACAATTTTAAATGAAGACAGGATCTGGCTCTGTACTGCATGACCCTGCCTCCCTCATCGTCCTAATTCCAGTCCTGTTCTGTTGGGTACTTCCACAACTGTTCCCTATCTGGTGCCAAACAGCAGGAAGACAGGTGGGGGAACTGGCAAATGATGTGGTTTTGGTGCTACTTTGAATTCTGATCTTCTTCCTCCACCCGTCTGCCACTATTTATCTTTCAGAGTCCTGAAGCAGCTGCTCTCCACATTCTGTGCAGGTTTTATTGTCGTACTTGGTGTCAGTGACAAGGTAGAGGGCACTTCTTACTCTGTTTTAACTATAACTAGAACCAGAGAAGAGTATTCTTTTTTTTTTTTAATAATGATTTTTTATTATATTATGTTAGTCACCATACAGTACATCCCCGGTTTTCGATGTAAGGCTCGATGATTCATTAGTTGTGTATAACACCCAGTGCACCATGCAATATGTGCCCTCCTTACTACCCATCACCGGTCTATCCCATTCCCCCACCCCCCTCCCCTCTGTAGCCCTCAGTTTGTTTCTCATAGTCCATAGTCTCTCATGTTTCATTCCCCCTTCTGATTACCCCCCCTTTCTTTATCCCTTTCTTCCCCTACTGATCATTCTAGTTCTTATGTTCCATAGATGAGAGAAATCGTATGATAGTTGTCTTTCTCTGCTTGACTTATTTCAATAAGCATTATCTCCTCCAGTGCCGTCCATGTTGTAGCAAATGTTGAGAACTCGTTCTTTCTGATTGCTGAGTAATATTCCATTGTATATATGGACCACAACTTCTTAATCCAGTCATCTGTTGCAGGGCATCTCGGCTCCTTCCACGATTTAGCTATTGTGGACAATGCTGCTATGAACATTGGGGTGCATATGGCCCTTCTCTTCACTACGTCTGTATCTTTGGGGTAAATATCCAGTAGTGCAATGGCTGGATCATAGGGTAGCTCAATTTTTAACTTTTTAAGGGACCTCCACACTGTTTTCCAGAGTGGCTGTACCAACTTGCATTCCCACCAACTATGTAGGAGGGATCCCCTTTCTCCACATCCTCTCCAACAATTGTTGTTTCTTGCCTTGTCTATTTTTGCCATTCTAACTGGCGTAAGATGGTATCTCAGTGTGGTTTTGATTTGAATTTCCTTGATGGCTAATGATTTTGAACATTTTTTCATGTGTCTGTTAGCCATTTGTATGTCTTCATTGGAAAAGTGTCTGTTCATATCTTCTGCCCATTTTTTGATTTGTTTATTTGTTTCTTGTGTATTGAGTTTGAGAAGTTCTTTGTAGATCTTGGATACCAGTCCTTTATCTGTAGTGTCATTTGCAAATATCTTCTCCCATTCCGTGGGCTGCCTCTTAGTTTTTCTGACTGTTTCCTTGGCTGTGCAGAAACTTTTAATCTTGATGAAGTCCCATAAATTCATTTTATCTTTTGTTTCTCTTGCCTTTGGGGATGTATCATGAAAAAGGTTGCTTTGGCCGATGTCATATAGGTTGCTGCCTATGTTCTCCTCTAGAATTTTGATGGATTCCTGTCTCACATCGAGGTCTTTCATCCATTTGGAGTTTATTTTTGTGTATGGTGTGAGAGAGTGGTCAAGTTTCATTCTTTTGCATGTAGCTGTCCAATTTTCCCAGCACCATTTATTGAAGAGACTGTCTTTTTCCCACTGGATGTTGTTTCCTGCTTGATCAAATATTAGTTGCCCAAAGAGCTGAGGGTCCATTTCTGGGCTCTCTATTCTGTTCCATTGGTCTTTGTGTCTGTTTTTGTGCCAGTACCATGCTGTCTTTGTGATCACAGCTTTGTAGTACAGCTCGAAATCCGGCATTGTGATGCCCCCAGCTTTGTTTTTCCTCTTCAGCAGTTCCTTGGAGATTCGGGGTCTTTTCTGGTTCCATACAAATTTAAGGACTATTTGTTCCAGTTCTTTGAAAAACGTTCTCGGTATTTTGATCGGGATAGCATTGAAAGTGTAGATTGCTCTGGGTAGCATGGACATTTTAACTATGTTAATTCTTCCGATCCATGAGCATGGAATATCTTTCCATCTTTTTATGTCTTCCTCAATGTCTTTTAAGAGTGATTTATAGTTTCTAGAATAAAGGTCCTTTACGTCTCTGGTTAAGTTAATTCCAAGGTAACGTATGGTTTTTGGTGCTATTGTAAATGGGATGGATTCCCTGATTTCTCTTTCTTCGTTCTCGTTATTCGTGTACAGAAATGCAACTGATTTCTGAGCATTGATTTTGTATCCCGCCACGTTACTGAATTGCTCTATAACTTCTAATAGTTTGGGAGTGGCTTCTTTTGGGTTTTCCATATAGAGTATCATGTCATCTGCGAAGAGAGACATTTTGACTTCTTCTTTGCCGATTTGAATACCTTTGATCCCTTTTTGTTGTCTGATTGCTGTTGCAAGGACTTCTAGTACTATGTTGAATAATAGTGGCGAGAGTGGGCATCCTTGTTGTGTTCCTGATCTTAAGGGAAAGGCTTCCAGCTTTTCCCCATTGAGAATGATATTTGCAGTAGGCTTTTCATAGATGGCTTTTATGAGATTGAGAAATGTACCTTCTATTCCTACACTCTGAAGGGTTTTAATCAGGAAAGGATGCTGTATTTTGTCAAATGCTTTTTCGGCATCGATTGAGAGGATCATATGGTTCTTGAGGCTTTTCTTGTTGATATGATGTATCATGCTGATTGATTTGCGAATATTGAACCACGCTTGCATCCCAGGTATGAATCCCACTTGATCGTGGTGGATAATCCTTTTAATGAACTGTTGGATTCTATTAGCAAGTATCTTGTTGAGGATTTTGGCGTCCATATTCATTAGGGAAATCGGTCTGTAATTCTCCTTTTTGAGGGGGTCTTTGCCTGGTTTGGGGATCAAGGTAATATTGGCCTCATAGAATGAGTTTGGTAGCTTTCCTTCTGTTTCTATTTTTTGAAATAGCTTTAGGAGAATAGGTATTATTTCTTCTTTGAATGTTTGGTAGAATTCCCCAGGAAAACCGTCCGGGCCTGGAGTTTTGTTATTTGGAAGGTTGTTTATCACTGACTCAATTTCTTCATAATTAATTGGCCTGTTTAAGAAATCAATTTCTTCCTGTTTCAATCTTGGTAGTTTATAGGTTTCCAGGAAGGATTCCATCTCTTCCAGATTGCTTAGTTTATTGGCATATAGCTGTTGATAAAAATTTCTAATAATCCTTCCAATTTCAATGGTGCTCGTCGTGACCTCTCCTTTTTCATTCATAATTTTAACAATCTGGGTCCTTTCTCTTTTCTTTTGGATAAGTCTTGCCAGTGGTCTGTCAATTTTATTGATTCTCTCCAAGAACCAGCTTCTAGTCCTGTTGATCTGCTCTACTGTACTTCTGGTTTCTGCTTGATTGATTTCAGCTCTAATTTTGGTCAACTGCTTCCTCATGCGTGGATTAGGCCTGTCCCTCTGTTGCTGTTCCAGCTTCTTGAGGTGAGAATATAAAAACTGCATTTTAGATTTTTCTATTCTTTTGAGTGAGGCTTGGATGGCTATGTATTTCCCCCTTAGGACAGCCTTTGCAGTATCCCATAGGTTTTGGACTGTTGTATTTTCATTCTCATTGGTCTCCATAAATTGTTTAATTTGATTTTTGATTTCCTGGTTTATCGAGTCATTCCTGAGCAGGATAGTTCTTAGTCTCCAAGTGTTTGAGTTTCTTCCAAATTTTTCCTTGTGGTTGAGTTCCAATTTCAGAGCGTTGTGGTCTGAGAATATGCAGGGGATAATTTCAATCTTTTGGTATCGGCTGAGACCTGTTTTGTGTCCCAGAACATGGTCTATTCTTGAAAATGTTCCATGGGCATTAGAGTAGAATGAGTATTCTTTGGTTCTGGGGTGTAGTGTTCTATATATATCTATGAGGTCCAACTCGTCGAGTATGGCATTCAAAGCCTTTGATTCTTTGCTTAGTTTTTGCCAGGGTGTTCTGTCTATTTCTGAGAGTGGAGTGTTGAGGTCCCCTACTATTAATGTATTTTTATCTATATGTCTCTTTATTCTGGTTAAGAGTTGGCTTGTGTATCTTGCTGCTCCCCTGTTGGGGGCATATATATTTATAATTGTCATATCCACTTGTTGAATACTTCCTTTAAGAATAATATAGTGCCCTTCTGCGTCTCTAACTATAGTCTGTAGTTTAAAATCCAGTTTATCTGATATGAGAATTGCTACCCCAGCTTTCTTTTGAGGTCCATTTGCGTGAAAGATGGTACTCCATCCCCTTACTCTCAGTCTGAATGCATCTTTGGGTTCGAAATGAGTCTCTTGTAGACAGCAAATGGATGGGTCATTTCTTTTTATCCAATCTGCAACCCTGTGGCGTTAAAGCAAGAATTTAAACCATTAATGTTAAGACTGAGTACTGAGAGATATGCTTTTAATTCTGCCATGTTGTCAGTAAAGTCTTTGTATTGGCTGTGACTTTCTGTTTTGTATCACTCTTGGGGCCTTTTTACTTTTATAGAACCCCCCGTAATACCTCCTGTAGGGCTGGTTTCGTGGTTACGAAATTGGCTAGTGACTGTCGATTCTGAAATGTCTTTATTTCTCCATCAACTCTGAATGACAGCCTTGCTGGATAAAGGATCCTTGGCTGCATGTTTTTCTCTGAAAGAGCTTTAAAAATGCTCCCCAACCCATTCTCTCCTTCCAGGTCTGTGTAGACAGGTCTGACGTAATTCTGATGCCTTTGCCTTGGTACGTGAGAAATTTCTTTGCCCTGGCCGCTTTCAATACTGTATCCTTGGATCTCATATTTGCAAATTGCACTATGACGTGACGTGGTGTAGGTCTGTCATGGTTGAGCTTGGGAGGGGTCCTCTCTGCCTCTTGGACACGAATTTTTGTTTCCCTTGCTAGATTAGGGAAGTTTTCAGCTACAATTTGTTCAAATATCTCTTCTAGACCTCTGTTTTTCTCCACCCCCTCGGGGATGCCGATGATTCTAACATTGGATCGTTTCGTTGAGTCAGTAATCTCCCGTAGCCAACATTCGTGGGCGTGGATTTTTTAAAGACCATCTTCTATTTTTATTTTTTCCTCTATTAACCCATCCTCCAATTCACTAACCCTTTCCTCTGCTTCGGTGACCCTGGCCGTCAGAGCCTCTAGTTTTGCCTGCATTTGGCTCATAGAATTTTTAATTTCTGTCAAATTTGCTCTCATTTCCGCCCTTAGGGATTCTATATTCTCAGTAACATTTTCCTGAATACTTTTTTCAAGTCTACTCATTATCTTGACCATTGTTACTCTGAATTCCATTTCTGATAATTTGGTTACATCCATATCCGTTACTTCTGTGGCAGAGGCCACTGACTCACTGTCTTTTCTTTGCTGGGGTGGGGCTTCTCCTTCTTGTCATTCTAATGAGGGGAGGTTGTGGGGTTGTCCAGAGCCCAAAATTATTGACTGGGTCCCAGGCCGTGCCCCTTGTTTTATAGGGATCTTAGAGATGTGGGCTTCTTCTTTAAAGATTTTATTTATTTACTTATCTGAGAGAGGGAGACAGACAGTCAGCAAGAACGGAACAGAAGCAGGGGAGTGAGAGAGGAAGAAGCAGGCTCCCAGTGGAGGAGCCCGATGAGGGACTCCTTTCCGGAACGCTGGGATCACGCCCTAAGCCGGAGACAGGCGCTCAATGACTGCGCCACCCAGGCGCCTCGGGTTGTGGGCTTCTTGATTTTTCAGCCTGCCTTCTGGGGGAGGGGCCTGCCACGCCGATACTCAGGCAACCCTGTTTGGTTAGAGTCTCCGTGTCCCCTGTGAGGGAGGATGGGGATGGGCACTCTCTGAGCCGGTATTTCCAGGCTTTTGTTCTCTGGCGGCTTTCCCTGGCAGCCGGCTATGCCTCTTCTGAGGGTCAGAGCAGCAGAGGCTGCATTGTCACAGAACAGAGGGATTGCGGCCCGTTCTCCACTGATGTTCTGGCCACTTTAACTCTATTACTGTTGGTGCTGCTCAATCCTGCAGCGTCCCTGCCCTCACTTCCAGGGCCGGCGCGTCTCTGTCCTTTGTGTTTCTAATGCCGCCAGCCACCGGCCGCCCCGCATGCTCCCGGGTCTCCCGGTCTCAGTCTATGCCCGGTGAGCACACCTCGATTCCGGAGTTTAGGGAGAAGCCTGGTGGCGCGCGCACCCGGTTCAGGGTCTCAGTCTGCTGTTTCGCGGGTGCTGACCTCGAGTCCGCCCGCTCCCCCGTGCAGGTGGCCCGCCAGTCGCCAGCCACCCCGCGCGCGCTCCGGGAGCTCCCGTTCTCAGTCTGGATCCCGTGAGCACATCGGGATTCCGGTGTTCCGGGAGATGCCTGGTGGCGCGCGTTCACGGCTCACCGGTCTCAGTCCGCTCTCTCGCGGGTGCCCTCTGTGAGTCTGCCCGCTCCCCCGTGCAGGTGGCTGCCGCTTCCCGGAGCCCAAACGCGGCGGCTCCCTCCCCCTTCCGTTTATCTTCCGATATCTGTGCACGGTTTACAGCTCCCCTCTTCGTACCTCAATACTCAGCGCTGGAGATGTTCATTTGTAGAGATCCAGATGCATCATCCTGCGTCTCAGGCTGATTCCGTGGTTATTTAGGCTGGTCTGGTACCTATCCAGCTCGACTCAGGGGACCGGCTGAAAAAGGGGTCCCCTACTCCTCCGCCATCTTAACTCTCAAAAGCTCTTGGCTGGCCCTTCTCAGAGAAGAGTATTCTTAAATTGCTATAATGATGTAGAGGGGAGCAAGAGTTGGGCAATGGGAGCAATTTCTATGGGGAAAGACAGTAAAAATTTCATAGAACAATTTTGTCACACTATGCTTCCTAGTAAATGTCTGTGACCTTGAAAATAAAATTAACTTCTCATACCTCCAAGGAATTATCCAAGTGCTCCTTTAATCTTCATCCTCCAGGGGAAAGTGCACACACACACACACACACACACACACAGTGTCTTCATGTGCGTGTGCATGTGCACACATGAGCAGGCATTGTACATTCATGGCCCAGTGAGAGAGAGAGGGAGAGACAAGGGGGGTAACTTCGATAAGGATGCCATAGATTTAGATAAATAGAAGTTTCCCCATGTTCTCCTCAAAATTAGTGAAAGAGAATGTGTTAGGATGGAGAACCTATGAGTCCCAGTCCTTGCTTCCTCCTTCCTTCTTGTTTTTAGAAAATAATCAGGAGATAAACTTCTCTCATAGGTATAGTATTTGCCAGCACGAACCACATTGCAATTTGTCCTATTTAAAAGAAAAAGGATACTTCCATAAAGGAGAGATACTGTTTTAAGCAAGGTGGGTCAAGTTCAGTGCTGCCATGCCTTCAGCTCTCTGTACCTCTGCCTCTAAAAAGGCTGGAAAACCTATTCAAGTGCCTGTTTGAAGTCCTTTGGGATTTCTGCTTATTTGCCCCCCAGGGCCCAAGACTGTTTTGTTTATTGAATAGGGCCAGCTTTGGGCAGAAGATGGCAAAAAGCAGTGCAGAATATATCTAAATATTATTGTTTGATCATTAAATTTGATTGGAGAATTAGAGCTGTGTACAAAAACTGTTGACCTGCTTTTTAACTGCATAGCTTCTGGCCATTTTGTATTCATCACAATGAAAAAAAATGTTTAACCTATATCTTGGCTCGGAGAGTGGATTTCTGTATAATTCTGGAAAACCCTAAAACATCCCTCACCCATTTTCCTCCCTATCTCCTTTCCTGTCTCCATCCTGCCATTGCTCCTTTCTCCCCTTAATTTCCTTCCTTTCTGGAAATGTTGATTTAGCACCTTCTTTGTGCCTGTCACTTTCATAGGCACTGTAGCCTATACAAAAAAGTGCATGAGGTAAACTCTGATCTAGCTTGGGCTGCTGTCATCTATTTGAGGAAACAGGCATGATCACATGAAAAGTGTTGAAACAATCCTGGAACAATATTGGTGAAACAATGTCTCAGAGGGACGGTCCTTTTAGCTTATTTCCCATCTCTCTGGAGTCAGTCAGTGTCTTTTAGATTTGGTACTTTGCACAAGTTTCCTATTTTCCAAAAAATAAAAATAAAAAAAAGAGAAATTCTCTTGTTGCTCCTTGTGTGATTGTGCGTGTGTGATTGTGTGTGTATGTGTGTATCTAGGAGATCTTTATTTAAAAATACATGTTACTTGTGTTTCAAGTGCTTGTTGCTACCCCAAACTTAGCTATTGTTTTATGTAGTTGAATTTTCTTATATTGCCCTCTGTGGATACATTTCTGTTCATAGTCCCTGAGCCATATCAGGTGGTAATTGTTCATCCTGTATTAAGTCCCAAGCCCTGGGTCAGACGTTGTCAGTGCTACAAGAGGAGACCACCTGAGTGTTTCATTTTACTATGCTCTCTCGTTCATTCCAGGCAAAACTGCCCTATGAGGTCTTGGTTCTCTCCCCTGGTTTTATCTCCAGTGACGACCGTGTAGGCAGCCAGCACCCCCTCAGGTCTGCAAACCTAGACAGCTTCTGTCTGCTTCCAGTAATGAGGGTGAGAGAGCTGGCACAGGCTCTCTCTTACAGTCATCTATTTTCCCTCATCCACTCCCTCGCCTCCCTGGGCACTGTCCCTGGGGATTAACCTCCTGTTCTATCATTTGGGAGGGAGGATGCCCATGATGCTTTGGTATGACTGACTTGGGGTGCTCTAGAGAGACCTGGAGGCCACGTGTCTGCCAGGATAATGAGTATAGGAGGAGAGCCCTCAGGAATTACTTCAGGATCCTGGCAGGCATCTCCTACCCCAGTTAGCACTGGGTGGGTGGTGGAGCAGGGCTATGTGCAGGAATGGGCTGCTCCATGTAGCAAGGAGAGGCACAGGGGCTGCCTCCTGTGCAGAGACAGCCCTGTACAGGAGAATCTGTTGCCTGGACAGAAGCTGGCCTGTGCCTTTTCCTGGGAAGACTATGACCTCAATTTGATAGAAATAATTTGTTGTGTTTATTTTTTATTTATTAATTTAATTTTATTTTTTTCTGGAGAAGAGACAGATATTGAACATGGGATGTGATGAAAGGCTTTTAAAATTTTAGAACCTAGACTAGCTTTTCAATTTGTTTGAAGGGCTCTCTTATGTGTCTCCCTAAACCCCCACTCCCTTCCTTGAGTTATGGGTTTCAGTGGAATTAGGTTCCAGGATCAGGGTCTCCATCTTAATAAGGCAGGAATAAAAGTCCCTGCATCCTGATAGTAACAGCTCCCAGCAGGATCGGGGGGACAGAGCGGTCAGGTGTCAAGCGAAGATTGCACTCAGGCATCCCAGAGCCACTCAGCCACACACACCCCAGCCACCAAAGGAAAGCAGCCATCGTGGAAGTCTGAGCAGGAGAAACGATTTTCAGAAAATACACTTATCTTTTTTTCCTTATTTAGGTGCTGCTTCTGTTGTTGGAACAGAATCTCAGAAATACTTCATTTTTATGTTTTTTCAATAACTAAATTTTTTTTTCAATTTCATGGGATAAGCATGTGTCACCAAGCAATATGATCACTAACATCATCAATAACCAATTCATTCTTTCAATAAATCATTCACTTAACAAATCTTGGTTGAGCTAATAATATTCTATGTGCCAAGCTCTAGACATTGAATTATGAGCTTCACTCCTTACATTCAAGGCACTCTGAATCCTTTGGGTAAAACATGCAAAAAAATGTGCAATTTTAATCTGATATGATGTGTATTGTGACAGAGGCATTATTCAATGAGACAAGAAACCAGACGGCAAGAGGCAGGGTCATTCTAGGGAAAGAGAAGAGCATGTGTAAGGAAGGGAATGGAAATATATGCTTCCAAATGACGTGTTCAGCTCATTATTGTGTAGGAGCAAGACAGTGAGTGGACTGGAAAGGCAGGTGAGGACAGATCTTTAAAACCTATGCCATGCTAGTGGCACCTGGGTGGATCAGTCTGTTTGGCAACAAATTCGGTTTCAGCTCAGGTCATGATCTCAGGATTGTGGGATTGAGCTCTGCATCAGGCTCCACGCTCAGGTGGAGTCTACTTGGGAGTCTCTCTGTCTCCCTCTCTCTCCTCTTCTGTCCCCTCCCCTTCACCACCATTTGCATGTGCTCTCTCTCTGTAAAAGTAAATAAATACATCTTAAAAAAAAAACCTGCCATTCTAGGGAGTGTGGAATTTATTCCAAAGCTGACATTTATATAAGAATTTTAAGCAGATATAAATGGTATGTTCTACTTCACCAGCTTAGATTGCAGGTAAGTTGACAACAAAAGAGTAAAAATATCCACAGGAATGTTGTCAGGGCACATACTGATGACTTCTGTGAAGGCACAGATGTGAATGGGAATGAAGCAAGATTCACTGGGGGCCTCAACTGTGTCTTCTATATTCATTAATATGTGGAAACAAAATTTCTGAAGCAAGTTGATATAGCATTAGATATGAAATCATCGGTGATGATTTGACAATAAAATAAGTTTTAAAAATACTAAGGGTTATCTCTTTTTAACATTCCAATTCCCTCAAGTATCCACTTGTAAACTTGGCAAGTGTTCTAGGCTGAACTGTGCCTTCCCCTGCCACATTTATGTGTTGAAGTCCTAATCCTCCGTACCTCAGTATAGGACTATATTCGGAAGTAGAGTCTTTAAAGAGGTGACTGAGTTAAAATGAGGTCATTTGGGTGGGCCCTGATCCCGTAGGAGTAGTGTTTTTATGGAGAGAGGACACAGATACACACAGAGAGAAGACCATGAGGAGACACAGGGAGAAGACAGCCCTCTACAAACCAAGGAGAGAGGGCTTGGAAGAAACCAATCCTGCCAACATTCTGATCTCAGACTATGAGAACGTAAACTAGAGCTGTCAATGTCACCCATTCTGTGGCACTTTGTTATGGCAGCTCTAGCAAACTAAGACCATAAGGATTTTAGAGTATCCTAAGTCCTCCTCAATAGTCAACAATTGTCTAAGAACTCCTGGGGAGTTATTCAGCCAAGAATGGCTAATCCTGCTTTTAGGCTGAAAGAGAACGCAAGAATTAGACATGACCACAGGCAGATGCTAGCTTTTTGACTCTCTGGTTTCTTTTGCTGCCAATTGGAGGAGTTGAGAACTTGTGCTGCCCTATGGAACATTTCCTGATCATCTTTAGGAAAGACACAATTACAGGTCTGGATCCAGTCCCATGAGTATTCTCTTCATCCACAGGTGCTCAAGAGGATGTACAAGGTTAGCGTTCTTTAGTTTAACTATGAAGGTCCAGCAATTGTGCCTAACATTTTCCTCTGAGGTAGGGAGAGATTTCCAGTATCAGCCACACGCCCATTCTCACCTCTGTTCAGGGCCTGCTGTGGAACCTGGGTGGCCAACCAGGCTCGCCCTTCCCTCCTGGCACCTTCTCCTCAGGTCCTTTCCTGTCAGTGGATTTTTTGTGGAATATAATCAGTTCAGCAGTAAAAATGTGATAGTATTGAAGCTCAAATAGAAAGAAGCTGGGATCTTAATCTCTTCCTCTCAGGAGGTTCCTAAGTCCCTTTACACATTTTTCTGTATGTTTCCCACACCAGAGTTCTGCTGATTTAGGGAATTAGGTGCCTATTTGATTAATATTTGCCTAAGGGACCTGTTAAGTAAGTCTCTGCAGAATAAATAGATCTGATTTATGGTGCTTTGCAGCTCCACCATGAAGAAGAAGATGAATTTTTTTTAATGGTAAGTTTTCTTGCTTAAATCCCAAATAATCACTGTCATGTAACAGAAAAAGTAAAATGATCAAAATGTTCTAGTTCCAACAGGTCTTAAATCACCACTAATGTTATCTTCTAAAAATAAAAATAACAACCAATTCCTACCCCTGACCCCCTCCTGCCCACAGGCCTCAATCCAGATAACTTCTTAACCTGGCTCCAAATAGAAAGCCAAGGAACACACACAAAATAAACACATTTCTACTCTTCTCTTAAGATTCAGCTCAAATATTTACTCATTTTTTAAAAAGATTTTTAAAATTTATTAGAGACAGAGAACAAGTAGGGGGAGTGGCAGAGGAAGAGGGAGAAGCAGACTCTAGCTGAGAAAGGAGCCCAAGGAGGGGCTCAATCCCAGGACCCTAGGATCATGACTCAAGCCAAAGGCAGATGCTCACCAGACTGAGACACCCAGGCACCCCTCAAATATTCACTCTTACCTATGTGCTCCCAAATACATTGATTCATGGTTGTTTTCTTTGATTCCTTTTTTTTTCAATTTGAAAATAAATTATTATTGAAGTATAGTTGATATTCAATGTTATATAATCTTCAGGTATACAGTATAATGATTCAAGAATTCTATAGGATAAGTGGTAACCATCTATCACCATACATTATAACAGTATTATTCACTCTATCCTATAGGCTATGCGTTTCATTTCTGTAACTTATTTTATAACTAGAAGTTTGTACCTTTTAATCCCCATAATCTATTTTGCCCAACCACCCTTCCATCTCCCTTCTGGCAACTATCTCAGTTTATTCTCTGTATTTAAGAGTCTGTTTGTTTTGTTTTACTTTTTAGATTAAACATATAAGTGAAATCATATGATACTTGTCTTTCTCTGTCCAACTTACTTCACTTAGCATAATCCACTCTAGGTCTATCCATGGTGCTGCAAAAGGCAATATTTCATTCTTTATTTACAGCTGAGTTATATTCCATTGTATGTATACACCACATCTTCATTATCCATTTATCTATTGCTGGACACTTGGGTTGATTCCATATATTGGGATTATAAATAATGCTGCAATAAAAATAGAGGTGCATATATCTTTTCAAATTAGTGTTTTCTTTGGGTAAATACCCAGTAGTGGGATTACTGGATCATATGGTATTTCTATTTTTAATTTTTTGAGAAACCTCCATACTGTTTTCCACAGTGACTGCCCCACTTTGCATTCCCACCAACACTGCACTAGGGTTCCCTTTTCTCCATATCCTCACCAACACTTGTTATTTCCTTTTTTATTCTAGCCATTGTGACTCATGTGAGGTGATATCTCTGTGGTTTTGATTTGCATTTCCCTGATGATGAGTGATGTTGAGTATCTTTTCAAAATGTGTCTGTTGGCCATCAGTATGTATTCTTAGAAAAAAATCTATTCAGGTACTCTGCCCATTTTTTAAATCAGATTGTTTGGGTGTTGAATTGTGTAAGTTCTTCACATAACTATGTATTAGATGTTGTATTTTGTATATAATTCTATAGTTCTATATTTTGGATATTAATCCCTTGTCAGATATATCATTTGAAGATATCTTCTTTTGTTCAGTAGGTTGTCTTTTTGTTTTGTTGATGGTTTCCTTCACTGTGCAAAAGCATTTTATTTTGGTATAGTCGTAATAGTTTATTTTTCCTTTTGTTTCCCTCACCTGAGGAGATGTATCCATAAATATACTGCCAAGGCCAATGTCCAAGAGATTACTGCCTATGTTTTCTTTTAGGAGTTTTGTGGTTTCAGATCTCACCTTTAGGTCTTCATCCATTTGGAGTTTATTTCTGTGTATGGAATAAGAAAGTGTCCAGTTCCATTCATCTGCATGCAGCTGTCCAGTTTTCCCAGCACCATTTATTGAAAAGACTGTCTTTTCCCATTGTATAGTTTTGCCTTCTTTGTCCTGGAATAATTGACCATAAAAGCATGGGTTTACTTCTAGACTCCCTTTACTATTCCGTTGATCTATGTGTCTATTTTTGTGCCAGTATCATACCATTTTGATTACTATAGCTTCATAATATACTTTGAAATCTTGGCTTGCAGATTTCAGAATTTGTCTCTAGCTTTGTTCTTTCTCCAGGTTGCTTTTGCTATTTAAGATCTTTTGTAGTGCTATACAAATTTTAGGATTATTTGTTCTAGTTCTGTGAAAAATGCTATTATATTTTGATAGGGATTGCATTGATTCTGTAGACTACTTTGAGTAGTATGGCCATTTTAACAATATTGGTTCTTCTAGTCCATGAGCATGGAATGTCTTCCCATTTGTTTGTGTCATCTCCAATTGCTTTCATCAGTTTCTTTCTTTTTTTTTTTAAGCTTTTATTCATTCATTTGAGAGAGAGAGAGAGAGAGAGAGCACAAGCAGGGGGAGAGGCAGAGGGAGAAGGAAAAGCAGACTCCCCGCTGAGCTGGGAGTTCAATGTGGGACTCAATCCCAGGACCCGGAGATTATGACCTGAGCCAAAGGCAAATGCCTAACCATCTGAGCCACCCAGGCGCCCCTCATCAATTTCTTAAAATTTTCAGAGTACAGGTCTTTTGCCTCCTTTGTTAAGTATATCCCTAGGTATTTTATTATTTTTGATGCAATTGTAAATGGGGTTGTTTTCTTAATTCTTTCTGCTACTTTGTTATTATTGTATAGAAACACAACAGATTTCTGTATATTAATTTTGTATTTTAATAGTTTTTTGGTGGAGTCTCTATGGTTTTCTATATATAGTATCATGTTATCTGTAAATAGTGACGGTTTTACTTCTTTCTTACCAATTTGGATGCCTTGATTCTTTATTATTCTTCTTAAGTTTTGTCGACTCCACTTGTTAAAGAAAAGCCAAGAACTCTTTCTTTTTTATCCTAACCATCACAAAGCGTAGCAGATTCACTGCGTTTGGTAAATAAATAAATGAATGGGATAGATTTTTGAAAAGTATTGCTGATTGCCATGTAGAGTATTTCTTGAATTGCCTTTAAAGTTTCACTCGCTAAAATCAGGAAAACAAAGTGAAAATGAAAAATAATTTAAGCAAGAAATGATGTGTTGAACTAAATAAACAGTAGTGGGATGGAGAATAACAGATTTTAGAGATAAAGAATTCTCAGTGTTGGTGCTTAATTGGTTAAAGGTACAAGGGAAGGAAATGATTTTCAAATTGCTGACAGAGAAAATTGAGTAAAAGTTGGTAACTTTTTCTGATAGAACACCAGGAAAAAAAAATGAAAGTCAAGGGTACTCATATTTTCTTTTTCTTTTCTTTTTTCTTTTCTTTTCTTTTCTTTTCTTTTCTTTTCTTTCTTTCTTTCTTTCTTTCTTTCTTTCTTTCTTTCTTTCTTTCTTTCTTTCTTCTTACAAACTGTGATGAAATGTGTTTTACCAATAAAGAATTCACCATCTAGTTGGAAGTTGAGACATACCTTTAAATTATATTTTTAAATTGTGAAATGGTTTAGAAAGATATCAAATCAATGGGGAATAAACATTATGGGGGAAAAATATACCACTTACTTCCTAGAAAAGAATAAAAGTCAACATTGTAATGACTGTATGATCTGGAGTCAGCTACTCCACTACTCTGAGCTTGAGTTCCCCCTAACTGGCAATAAATATTTTTGTTGATTTGACATATTGATACAGGGAAAGCTCTTGCTGGATTGCCTCGAACTCATTAGGCCTTATTGAAGACTCTTTATGTTTGGCAGAATCCCAGCTTACACTGGGAAGTTTCTTGGGTTGCATAACTGAAAGACCAGTGATAGTGGGATAGAGAGGTAGAATGTGAGGCAAGGCTCCTCAAAATGGTTCATTACTAAAATAAAAGGGCAAGTTATAGATAGGCAGAAAAAATTTTATATTCTCTCTAAGCATGCACACAGTATTTCTTTGTGATTTTTTTTAAGTCTTTGTGAATGAGTATTCCTACAACTTTTAATAAGAAGGCATACAACCCAGTATACAAGAGCAAGACTTAAAAAGACACTTCACAAAGAAGATATATAAGATATATGATAGAAGTATATATAAATTGCTATATTCATGGAGTTATATTCATTCATAGTGAGCAGTAAGAAGAAATGAATTACTGACATATACAGCAACTTTGATGAATCTCAAAAGCATTAAGTGGAAGAAGGCAGACACGAAAGACTACATACTATATGATTTTATTTACACAACTTCTTAGAATAGGCAAAATTTAGCTATAGTGAAGGAATGGTGAGTCATTTCCTGGGAACAGGGGTGGTGTTGGTGATTTATTGCAAATGTGCATAAGTTTTGTGATGATGACAATGTTTGATTGTGGTGTGTTTACAAAAGTGCATTTTTAAGACTGCCCAAACTGTATACTCAGAATGGGTATATTCTAGGCATATTTATTGTATATGATTTATACATCAATAAATTAGTATTAAAAAGTTCAAGTTATTAATCTATCATTCTTTGAAAAAAAATCAAATAATCACTCTTATCTAACTACAGTTAGATATATGTATCAAAAAATAAAGAGTGAAAGTGTATCTAAATATAAACAAAATGAAAAATGACAGAGGGAAATAACTATTTTATTTTATTAAAGATTTTATTTTTTTATTTAAGAGACAGAGAGTGAACCAGAGAGAGAGAGCATGAAGCTGGGGTGGGGGGGGCAGGAGGGGAAGAGGGAGAGGGAGAAGCAGACTCCTTACTGAGCAGGGAGCTCAAGGCAGGGCTCCATTCCAGGACCCTGGGATGATGACCTGAGCTGAAGGCAGACAATTAACCAACTGAGCTACCCAGGCACCCTGGAAATAACTATTTTAAAAAGATGAAATTAAGATCATAAAAGACTATTTCACATGAGTTACAGATATATATTTGAAATCTGATGTGAAAAGAAAATTGATTATAATTGACCCTACCTGTGATAGAAATATAACATTATCATATAAAAAAGGATAGGGGCACCTGGGTGGCTCAGTCTGTTGAGCTTCCAGCTCTTGGTTTCAGCTTGGGTAATGGTCTCAGGGTTGTGGGATGGAGCCCCATGTCGGGCTCCATGCTCAGCAGAGAGTCTGCTTGAGGTCCTCTCTCTCTCTCTCTCTCCCTCTCCTGTTGCCACTCTCCCTCTGCCTCTCCCCAGCTCACACTGACTCTTGGGCTCTCTAAATTAAATAAATAAATCTTTAAAAAAATTTAAAATATTAAAAAAGGATAAAGAATCCAAAGAACTACCTCCTAAAAACCAAACTAGACAGTTACATAGGCAATTTTACCAATCTTTTAAAAACAATTCTTACTAAAATTCTTCTAGGGCATAGAAATAAAAAAGAAGAAAAACTTCTATATATTTTTCTGAAATAAATGTAATGTTTAAAACTAAATCTGATAAAAATAAGACAAAAAGCTGGAAAAATTATTTCCTTTAAGAATATTGATTTAAGAACCCTAAATAAACTATTTGCAAAAGAGGAACAAATGAACTTATCTGTATATCAGATGATAACATATCTGCATAGAAAAAATTAATTCAAGAAATTGCAACATGTCATTTTGAATGTACACCCTTAATAAAATATGTACCAAGAATGAGAAGAAACACAAAGATATCTTGAACTTTACTAAGTTGTTTTAGTAGTGGTTTTGTTTTATACATTTTGAAATTATTTTATATGGTGCAGGATAAAACAGATGGGTAAATTTGGTATGGAAAAAAGCTGAGGAAGAGCACTGTGGCATTGAATTTGAATTTTTATTATCATGGATGATTAAATGTATGTAATTAAGCGACAGAGAGGGCCAGAAAGTGTTACATCAGTAGTTACCAGTATACTTTCCTCGTAGATCTTGGCTTGTCAACAGCATTCCTTATTAAAATGAACCTGGGATCCTTGGAGGTATAACTGAGACCACACCTTTGGCAGAGTAAGTACAACGCAACTTGAAACATCTTGTTGTGTGTGGTTGAAAATAAAGAAGTGTCACATACTGAGGGTACAGATTAAAATGGCCCAGAATTCAGCTCACCTGAACTTCTATTGCCCAAATTTAGGATGACTTTATTATTAAAAGTGAATAATGATGGTTATTAAAAATAATGATGATAATGTCTGTAAATAGGAAAGTTTCATTCATTTTAAAAAGATACAATTAGGTGAATGATGACATATTGATACTGATTGATTAAAAACAGCTTAGAATAAGAAATCTTTTCCTAAGGCTTTTATTTTTATCATCATCATACAGATGAAAAAGAATCACAAATTAATTAGGAGACAGACCCATACACTTAAAACCTGTTTTTGTTGGTTATTAGTTCTGTGATAATATCTCTTGCCCTCTTATTCTTCACCTGTCAAATGCGGAAATTAAAAGTACCTCACTCATGGTAACGTTGTGAATATTACCTAAGTTCACACATGTAAATCACTTAAACTAGCATGTAATATGTAATAAGTACTCAGTAAAAATATGCTATTACCATTATTAATAGTATTGTTAGAGACTCATACCAAGGTTAATTGAAAGTTGTTGCTTTCACCAAGTTTAAAAACTGATTTTCTGCCCAACACATTATTTCATTTATGTATATTTTACAAACCCTATGTAAATTTTGTGTATTCTGGAATGAAATGGCTAAAGACAAATTAGGTGGTCTTTGTCAGTAGCTTCAGTTAGAGACCCTCTTTGGAAAAGACCTATTGCAGGTTGTCACATAGACTTACCTCGGTCCTCTCTGATTTATTGCGTGTATACTTTCTATATGCTAACCATGCACCTCACTGTTCTAGTGAGGATTCAGTGGTGAATCAGTGTCAAAGAGCTATGTGTGTGGAGAAGATAGACTACAAACACACAAATGCATTTAGACTAAGTAGTATAATATCAGGTATGGATAATTCCAGAAAGTCAAAAAGAAAATTGGGGTGCTATTTTAGATAGGTCACAGAACATTCTCAGAGAAAGTTACATGTGAGACCAAATGAGATGAAGGAGAGTGTTATAAATATTTGGGTAAAAATATTCTTAGTAGAGAAGGCTGTAACCTAAAGAAACTGAGGCAAGATCACATTTGGGGGTATTCAAGGAGCCAGAGTGGAGATGGGGGGGTAGGTAGAATATGAGTAAAGAGAAGTACGTAGGGACTAGATTTCATACATGTATCATTATAAGGACTACAGATGGGAAGACTTTTGTATTTAGCAGGGAATGACATTATACAATTTACATTTTATAAGTATGATATCTGTTGGTCCAGATGAGAGAAGAAAGAATGAAAACAGAATAGTTAGAAGTCTGTAGCAGGAGAGCAGGTAGGAGACATGACTTAGAGCAAGGGGGTGGTAGCAGAGATGGAGAGATTTGGTTGTGGGTATATATCAAAGGGAAAGCTAAAAGATGTGCTGACAGAATGGATGTGTATCTCTGTGAATGAAAAAGAGAAGTCGTGGATGGCTCTAAGGTATTTGGTCTGTGCAACCAGAGGAATGGCGGCACCATTTACAAAAATGGGGAAAACTGGGAATGGAGCAGGTTTGTGGGTGGTGGTGTAGGTGGAAAATTAAAAATAACTGTTAGTCATCCAGGCAAAGGTGTAAAGAATCAGTTGGACACATGATTCTGAAATTCAAGGCAAAAGTCTAAGCTGCTGATTTAAATTTGGAAACATGACTGAAGAGGAAGTATTCCAATTGATTTATGGAAATTACCCAGGGAGTGAGTATAATGCGGTTAGAATAGAGGAACAGGCATGAACTATAGCATGTTCAATCTTTTAGAAGTGGAGAAGACAAAAATAATCCAGCAAAGGAAATAGAAGCAAATGGCCAGTGAGGTAAGGGGGGAAATTGGGAAAATGTTCTGTACACCCCACCCCCAGGTGAAAAATTTGCTTCAAGAAATAGGAGCGATTGAATACGATGGTGTTGTTATTCAGTGAAAAAATATGAAGGCTGAGAATTTGCACATGTACCTGGTTTCTGCTAGGGACAGAGTAGGTTACAATAGGAGTTTTGCTATAAAGAGAAACGTAAATGCGGTAATTACAGAAGAGGGATATGAGGTTGTAAGGGGGGATTTTCTTTTAAGATCGGAGATAGTTCTCTGTGTTTGAACGGCAGTGGAAGAATTCTAGCAGGGAGAGAAGAAATGATGATACATGGAAAAGAATGGACAATGCTAGAGAAGTATCTTTAAATGAGAAGGAGGGGATCCAGCGCTCCAGGGAGGGGTGGACTTGAGCTAATGGCAGGAAGGTTAGCAGAGTAAATCATAAAGACAAAGCCAGGCTGTGGGCTATAGAGCGAGGACAGGAAATTTCTCTTCTCAGTGCTTCCCTTTTCTCAGTAAAATAAGTAGCAGGGTCTTTGGAAGAGAGAGAGGAGGTGGTGGGGGACGATGAAGATTTTAGAAAAGAGGAAATCATGTGGAATTGTTGGTACCTTCCTCTCCACTATTTGACATATATATTTTTAAGATTTTTATTTATTTATTTGACAGAGAGAGAGACAGCCAGCGAGAGAGGGAACACAAGCAGGGGGAGTGGGAGAGGAAGAAGCAGGCTCATAGTGGAGGAGCCTGATGTGGGGCTCGATCCCCTAACGCCGGGATCACGCCCTGAGCGGAAGGCAGACGCTTAACCACTGTGCCACCCAGGCGCCCCCCAATTTAGTTTTAATACAGAAAAAAATAAAAGAAAAAAAGTTCTGGGTAACATGTAGAGACAGAGTTGAAATTGCCCAAAGCTGTTGAAAGCTGGGGTCTTGGAACAAATGCATATTCCATTGGAAGTTGCAAAGGAGCCACTGTGATACTGGGATATGTAATAGTTAATCTAAAAATAGTTGAAAATCATTGTATAAGAATTGGATATAGCCCTTGAGACACAGGGTTAGTTTTACGTACAAAATTTCTTGATTGTAAATAAATATAGCATGACAGAAGTGGTTATATGAATTGAAAGATTTTATAATTCCCTCATTATATATAAATGTGTGTGTATATATATATATATATATATATATATATATATATATATATCCTCCTTATTACCAACCAACTTGGGAATATGAGATCAACAAATAGATTTCCTCCATAAAAAAATGGAAGTAAGCATATATGTACAATATCATAAATAAGGAAGTATCCATGGACCAAAGGATAAGAATCTGGATCCTACCTCAAATGTATCCTAGGCTAACTGACCTTTCCTTTCTCACGTCTGTGCTTTGCGTATTTCTCCTCTCTGCCTCCAATACCCTTCTTTGTTTTCTTGCCTACTGTTGCTTCTCCTTCAAATTTGAAGTTAAGCTTTGCCGTCTCTGTGGTTTCTTCTTACTCTTTTTTTTTAATGTTTTTTTATTATATTATGTTAGTCACCATACAGTACATCCCCGGTTTCCCATGTAAAGTTCGATGATTCATTAGTTGCATATAACACCCAGTGCACCATGCAATACGTGCCCTCCTTAGTACCCATCACCAGCTTATCCCATTACCCCAACCCCCTCCCCTTTGAAGCTCTCAGTTTGTTTCTCAGAGTCCATAGTCTCTCATAGTCCATAGTCTCTCATACTTCATTCCCCCTTCTAATTACCCCTCTTTCTTTATCCCTTTCTTCCCCTACCGATCTTCCTAGTTCTTATGTTCCATAGATGAGAGAAATCATATGATAATTGTCTTTCTCTGCTTGACTTATTTCACTTAGCATTATCTCCTCCAGTGCCGTCCACGTTGCAGCAAATGTTGAGAACTCGTTCTTTCTGATAGCTGAGTAATATTCCATTGTATATATGGACCACAACTTCTTAATCCAGTCATCTGTTGAAGGGCATCTCGGTTCCTTCCACGATTTAGCTATTGTGGACAATGCTGTTATGAACATTGGGGTGCATATGGCCCTTCTCTTCACTACTTACTCTTAACAAACCCTAAGGGCTCCTTCCTCCAAGCTCCTGTTGCTTCCACAGTGGCATTTATCACTTTGCTTTGGAACTATTGGTTTGCAAGTCGTTTAACCCATGATGCTGTGGATTCTTTGAAGGCAGGGACTAAATCTTTTCATTTCTGAATCATAATTATCTAGATTAGTGCCTGGCAAGTTTTGAATGCATTTTACAAATAAGGAAAAATGAGATCTGGAAGAATGTAGGTAACTTAAGCAAACTACTTGTAGTACGAGACAAGACCATGGTGTTTTTCTTGCTCAGTTTAGGTCTCTCTTTATTCTTCCTGCATTTATTTGCTTTTAGGAAGGGCAACATTTACACCAGGAAATTGTGTTAGGATAGCTTTGGAGCTATATTGCACATCCAGAAGGATAAGTGCTCCCCCTTGTGGCATCTCTGGGAGGTGGAAGTGGAAATGACTAGACTCCCAAATCCGGGTTAAGAAGCAAGATGGATCTTTTGCTGGGAGTAAAACATTGTACCCTTCAAACTTTGCTCCTCTTCCAAGAGGAAGTTAATGAGAAGATGTTTCCTTTCTTCACCACAAGCAAAAAATATCTTCCTATCAGTGATCTGAACTGTTTCCATTAGATTCCATGGCTATCTGGGAAGGTTCCTTAAGCAGATACTTTTCATCTGTCTTATCTGATGTAAGTCCTCACTACAACACTCTTGAAGCAGGTTCTCATTCACATGTTGCAGAGGATAAAACTGAGGTTCAGAAAGTTAAAACAATTATTCTAAGGGTGTGTAGCCTGGAACTCAGATCTTTGAAATCTTCTATGTAGTGCACGTTCTACCACACTGTGTTGCCCGTTTAGGCAGTGGAAGAGTGGGAAGCTACACAATCAGTTAGCCATCCTTGTTACCAGAATTATATCAGCTACCAAGTAAGTATAAGCCGTTGACTCTTGGCTGACAATGCAGAAATCAAAGCTGCCTTTCCCTGCATAATGACTCCAAGTGTTCAAAATTTTGTTTGAAGACAAGGGCTACTGAGGGGTGGGAGGTGGAGGGAAGATGGCAGAGAAGTTCAGGTATTCTCTCTGTTATACACAAGCTCAGACTTCATGGGTAGCCAGCAATGATCCTAATACTTTGCCCAGAACAAAGGTCAGAGAAAAGGGAACAATCTTCAGGCTGCCTCAGAAAGGTGCCAAAGTCCAGTCTGAAACATTTTTCTTTTCTAAGACTCAGTACATTCTTTTAACCAAGGCAATAGCTTGGGGACATGGAGCAGCCCATAAGGGACCTTTTAGAAGGACTGGATACTGTCTCTAGTGGAGGAAGCAATATTAGCTTTGATTTGATGAATGCTTTCATAACCTACTCTTCCCTCCTTCTCAAGACTCTTCCCCTTAATAGATCTAATAAACATCCAGATCACAACAATAGCATGACTAACACATTTCCATATCCTGAACCCCCGCAAGGCAATGGTCAAAATAATAGCTAACACCTATTGATCACTCATTATGTGCTAAGTGCTTCACCAGCATGATTATCTCATTTTATCCTCACAGCAAACCATATTATACCGACCAAGAGAGGCTCTAGAGTTTAATTGACTTGCCCAAGGTCACAATGAGTAGTTGATAGAGCTAGGATTGAAAGCAAACAACCTGATCCTATACTGTAGAGTCATTGCCTGAAAGACTAAATGTAAATAGCTGATCTCCTGAGTATCTGAGAAACTGAGTTTCCACCCATAGGGCTGCTCCTCTAGTTTACTCAGCACGCTGAAGATGGCGAAAGACAGAACAGTTGAAGCGTCTCTTTTCCCAGTCTGTACACCTGGTCAGATGGTGGAGGAGCAGCCCATCATCTAGCCAGCCATGTGTTTCTGAAGAAAAATAAAGGCAATTAAAATTCTCACCAAGAGTTTAGATTGTAGGGAGAATTTATAACTGACAAAATTTGTAAAGAAATATAGGTGACTGGGTGCCACTTGGCACTTTGATGTTAATTGTTGATTACTAGTTTGCTTTGATTGTCAACTTTACTTTAAGGAATCCCTGGATTATCTCTTTACAATTTTCTAGAGGTTGCCATATCTTTCTTTTGTATTTATTTTATTTTAGTATTTTATTTTATTTTAATTCCAGTATAGTTAACAGTGTTATATTAGTTTCGGGTGTACAATGTAGTGATTCAACACTTCCATACATCACCCTATGCTCATCACAACAAGTACATTCCTTAATCCCCAACACTTACTTCCCCCATTCCCCCAAGCACCTCCCCTCTTATAGCCATCAGTTTGTTCTCTATCGTTGAGAATCTGTTTCTTGGTCTGTCTGTCTCTTTTTCTTCTTTGCTCATTTGTTTTTTTCTTAAATTCCACATATGAGTGGAATCATATGGTATTTGTCTTTCTCTGACTGACTTATTTCACTTAGCATTCTACTCTCTAGCTCTATCCGTGTTGTTGAAAATGGCAAGATTTCATTCTTTCTTATGGCTGAATAGTATTCCATTATATATATAATGGAATATATATATATATATGTATATATCCCACTTCTCCTTTATCCATTCATTAGTTGATGGACACTTGGGCTGTTTATATAATTTGGCTATTGTTAATAATGCTGCTATAAACATCAGGGTGCATGTATCCCTTTGAATTAGTATTTTTGTATTTGGGGGGTAAATACCCAGTAGTGCAATTACCAGATTGTAGGGTAGTTACTATTTTCCACAGCGGCTGCACCAGTTTGTATTCCCACCAACAGTGCACAAGGGTTCCTTTTTCTCCACATTCTTGCTAACACTTATTGTTTCTTGTGTTGTTAATT
Source organism: Ursus americanus (assembly GCF_024610735.1). NCBI lineage: Eukaryota > Metazoa > Chordata > Mammalia > Carnivora > Ursidae > Ursus > Ursus americanus. The sequence goes on along the minus strand of NC_142142.1, from coordinate 21,305,765 downwards.
TTAGCCATTCTAACAGGTGTGAGGTGATATCTCATTGTGGTTTTGATTTGCATGATGAGTGAAGTGGAACATCTTTTTATGTGTCTGTTGGCCATCTGTCTTCTTTGGAGAAATGTCTGTTTACTTCTTCTGCCCATTTTTAATTGGATTATTTGTTTTTTAGGTGTTGAGTTGTGTGAGTTCTTTACATATTCCGGATATGTCATCTACAAATATCTTCTATCATTCCGTAGGTTGCCTTTTAGTTTTGTTGATTATTTCCTTCACTGTGCAGAAGCTTTTTATTTTGCTGCAGTCCCATATCTACTTTCTTATTTTGCTCAGAAGCCATGTGATCCTGTGCTGCTCCATTCTAGCCCTACTAACACTTCCAGTGTTGACCTTGATGGCTGTGCCTCTTGTTACCCTGGTCAGTTCCACCTGGCTCCATTGCTGAACATCAGAGGCTCCAAACTGTCTCTTCCCATCCTCACCCCAGTCACTATGCATGTAACAAAGTTCAACAGGAAACAAAAGAATTGAAAAAGAATCCTCCCTAATCCGTACGTTAGCCAGGGTGAAAAAGAGGCTTCATCAGTAGGGGAGGTGGTGGGGGCAGGATTTGGGATCACCACCGCCACCCACAGGGCTTGCTACAACCAGAGGATAATGGAGGACAGCTTTGAAGTCAGAACATCAATATGTGATCTCTTAAGTAGAGATAGTAATACCTACCTAGTAGTAGTGTCATATGATAAGAGGAGTGACAGATGGGTCATTTTCACTCTTGTAATTTTAGGGTATATAAATTAGGGGGCAACATGAGGTAGATGGTTGGGGGCAGGCATATCTGGGTTTGTGTCCTAATTTGCACCACTTAGTAACTCTGAATTTGAGAATTTTTTTTCAACTCCATATTCTCAATTTTCTCATCTGTAACACAGAGTTGAAGCTACCTACCCCATGAAGTATAGAAATAAGGTAGCATATATAAGCTGCTGCCGTAAGGGCTGGCATACATATCCCAAACCCCTTCATTTCTTCCACTAGAGTTCCCATTATCCTTGACCCTGGTTGCTGAAGAGCCAGATTGGGAGAGGAGACTGCCTCCAGATATGCCCTCATCTCTTAACCCCTACTTGAGAATAGGGTAACAATAGCAACTATAGCTACAACCACAACTTCTAACATGATGCTTTTTTCCTGCTGCTGCCCCTGCTGCTATTCTGGTATTATTTATTGAGCACAACTATGTAGCACATGTAAAGGGTACTGTGCTGTGCATTTTACCTACATTATTGATCTTAATCTCAGTATATCTGTTTTCTATGAAGTCTTTATTGTGTGGCCTTGAAAAATAGCTATTCCATTCCAGCCCAGGATGTTTGCAAGGCAGGGTTCACATGTGAGGCCCTCATTAGAAAGCAAGCTCCAGGGACTCTTGGAGAACAGGATTTGGCCATGCACCCTTCCTTTTTACCATCTCAGCTCCAGCCCCTCTGACGGGTCCCTCTCTGACTGATTTCACGGCTCACCATCGTAACCATTGTGGCCTCCTTTCCGTAGAGTTTCACTGCAGCATTTTGCAGACAAGCATAAATTTCCAAATCCTTAGGTTTTCAGTCAGGTAGAACAAAACCTCCGCTTTGCTTTTCATGCTGTTAGTCATTCTGAAGCAGTCTTTTCCTTTTGTTCCAGTCATTCTAAATGCTGAAAAACAACAGAAACAAAAAGCAATCATGAAGCCACATCCTTGGATGTTATTAGTACAAAATAAAACAATATCCATTTTTATTCTGTTGAACACGTACTCTCTCTAAACAAAAGGAATTGGTGAACTAAAGCAAATAAAGTATACTTTCCTCAGCCCTGCTTTAGACAGATAAGCAAGGACAATTAATATCAAGGCTGTTTGTTTCTTTGTTCCCATTTTCTATCCTTGCTCCTAATTGATATTCCCAGAGGTATCTGAGATTAGATAACTATTTAAGATTCCCTTATGGATTATTTTTGGTACTCAGTGAAAGTTTATTTCTTTTTTTTAAAAGATTTTTTTTATTTATTTGACAGAGATAGAGACAGCCAGCGAGAGAGGGAACACAAGCAGGGGGAGTGGGAGAGGAAGAAGCAGGCTCATAGCAGAGGAGCCTGATGTGGGGCTCGATACCGTAACGCCGGGATCACGCCCTGAGCTGGAGGCAGACGCTTAACTGCTGTGCCACCCAGGCACCCCAAAAGTTTATTTCTAATAGGCCTTCTGAGTCAAATGAACTCCAACATATTAATAGATTTACAGAATATCAGAACTAGAAAGAATCTTAGATATAAGTTCTTTCTGGGGTAACCCGCTCATTTTGCTAGTGGGGAACCTTGAAACCCTGAGAACTTTGGGGTGTGTGTGCTGTGAGAGTTCGGAGAGGATCTTCATTACAACCTAATATTCACTTCTCTGCACATTTGGTTCTTGGAAAGTATCTTAAGATTGTGCATATTAAATAACAGTTTCCCTCTGAATTTAAAAAAGAAATCAAATTCTTCTAATGGCATAGTAGAGCAACAACACTTCGACAGATTCATCTTGCTTTTTTCAACATCCACTGGGGCACAGAGGAAGGGCAGGAAGTGGACAGATTATACTAAATAAAATTAAGAAATAATCCTATTTCTTCAACACAGAAGCGTTTCAAAACCATATTGCTTCTTACTTGGCTGGTTGATATTTGTTGTGTGTGTAATGGTTGTCTCAGGGGCCTGAGTCCACAGTCCAAAGGACCCAGATTATTTTGGAGGACCTGGCAATTTTTCTTTTCTTAAATTCCCACCCAGAACCTGAAAAACATGCTGCCAGACATGTTAGCTGTCCAGGCTTAAAAATATTTTTTAACAGAAACCTTAGCAGGAAAACAACCCAGTAAGACCCAGAAGCTCCTTACCATACTTGGTGCCCACCATTTCCCTCTCTGTTAGTTACCAAAAGTCCTGGCTTCAGTCTCTTGCTTTCAGATGTGGTGGCTTCTTCTGCTGCTGGTCCCATCTACTGACACAGATACGGAAAGTTGCCCCTTGGTGTCCTTCCAAGGAGCTGAATAACATGGTGACTCTTTCTGTTCCTGCCCCAGCTGACACGTGAGAAGCTCCTGGGTGATCATCAACTTCATGCATCAGTGGAGTCAATCTGAAGATTTCTACTCTGCGCTATGCCTGTTGGTGACCAGATTTCCACACTAGTAGCTGATGAGGTCCAGAGAGGGAAAGTGACTTGACCTAATGAGTAGCTGGGCTAGGGTTAGGGTGGGACTCTCTGATTCTAAGACCAGTGATGTCCCATCTCTCAGGTGAATATCACAGCTTTGAGAACCTTAAGGAAGGAGAGTGTAGAAAAGGAGTGGAGAAAGAGAGAGTGCCCATGGCTCCTTTGACCTGGACAAGCAGGACTAAGCATGAATGGGTCAGTTAACAAAGCAAAGTCTCTTTCCCCAAAGACAGTATGTCTTATAAAAAACAAAAGATGGAGTTGGACAGCCCTATGCTTGAATGTCAGTTACCTACTATCTGACTTTGAGACAAACTACTGAACCCCTCTGAGCCTTGGTTTTCTAATCAATACATGAGAACTATATCTACACCATGAGGTCTTTTTGAAGGGCTAAATGATATATTGTATATAAAAGACCTAGAAAAACATCCATAGGCACAAGCTAAGGTAGTAATCATTAATAGCAAGACTAACCTTGCTGTATTCTCATCCCTATTTATACTTTAAAATTTTCTGGCTATTCTGCCATTTCAGTTATTTTTTTGAGATTATTAAGAAGGAGTAATTTTTAACAGCACATGATTTTCAATCAGATACAGATTGGAGGTACAACATCTGTAAAATGGGAGTAATAATACCCCTTTGTTAGAGATGGGCCTATTTTGAAGATTAAATTAGATTGAAAAAGACTGTAAATTTTAATGAAAGCAGAAGCCCTATCTTACACAATGTGGTGTTCCTTGAATCTGGTAATGTGCCTGCCATATAATTAGTTTCAAATGAAAAATTAATAATATATGCAATATAAGCTTTTAATGCAGTGTCTTATACATACTAAGTGGGAGCTACATCTGTCTTACTCCAGTTAAAATATATGAAGGTGAAACAGAATTGCAAGGCCATTTAATACCTTCTCACAATAGAAATCAGTCTGGAATAGCCTATCAGATTACCAGGATGTCTCCTTAAGTAGCTCTGACAACTTTATTTTCAATAAATAAATCACAGGGAGATAAATGTCAGGGAAAGTGGTTAATAGCTGATCCTGGGCTCTCTTGTGGAGACCTCCAGAGGAAGAGTAGTTTCTAATGTTTGGGAATGCTAGGTGGGTCGATAGGGAATGGAAGAGATAGTAAAGTCTGGGGATCTGGCATCCAAGGGGAAACTATGAGCAAGGTAAAAAGGATGAGGTTCTTAATACCTGGCCTTAAATCCTTGGAACTTAGGCAAGTCACATTTTTTAGTATCAGTTCCCCATTTATAAAATAGGAAAAATAGTACTTTTCAGGGCTATTGTGGTAATTAAATGAGACAGTGGGTATAAAAGGTGATCAGTAAGACACCAGATGAAAATAGGAGTTATTACTTGAAGATAAAACTATATTGTAGAATTTTGCTTTCTCTACTGAGGTTTTGTTCATTTTTTGTCTTTTTTTTCTTTGTTCTTAAGATTGACTGACTAATTTCTACTAATTTGTCTTTAAGTTCCTAATCCTTTATTTTGCAATAACAAATCTGTTGTTCAAGCTCAATCTATGACTTTTTCCTTCCAGATTTATGGTTTTTCAGTTCTAAAGTTTCAATTTAGTTCCTTTGTTGTTGTTTTGTTTCCTTTTTTGTTTCCTGCTGAGCTTCTCCATTTGTTCTCTCTTTATACTCCTCTTTAAGTCCTTGAACACATATACAATATCTTGTTTAAAAGTTTTTTTTTTTCTGCCAATTATAACTGGATTCTCTTGAAATCTGTTTCTATTGACTTTTTTTTTTTTTGCTTAATTTTTTTGCTTGAATTTATTTCCCTACTTCTTTGGCTATCTAGCAATTTTTGTATTATGTTGGTGTTGGGGAAGAAAAATTTTTCTGTATCCTTCGAGGTTTTCTTGGGTGGCCTAAGAATTAAATTGACAAGAGACAGAGTAACAGCAGAAAATTAAATTTAATATGTACCTATGAGGAATCCACACAAACATGAGAGATTCCAAAGTCAGTCAGGCAAAATGAGGTATATACGCCATCCTGAACAAAGGAGAAATGTGTAGAGGTCTATGGCTACAAAGGGAAGGAAAGCAATTCACAGGAAAAATGGAAAAGAGTAAATATTTGGTAAACCAATGTTTTCTGAGCCACACAGAAATAATGGGGACACAGAGAGGAATTTTAACAAACTTTGCTATATTCTTCCCTGTCTACCCTACCCACTGCATATTATCCTATTGTTATCTATGGGGATAGCTCAATTCCTGGGATAGACCCCTATCTAAATTCTTTTAAGCAGTTAGGTGGAAGGTCACAAGTTCTTCCTACACCTCTGTTTCTTAAAAATAATCAGCCTAAAGTCATTCACATGCCAAAAAAATATAAGGGTGGCAAGTTTTGTTCCTCTGCATTGGACATTGTTGATGACACATTGTAGAAATACTGAATTACATTGTCTGATTTTAATTACATTGTCTTTTTTAAAAATCTGGCACACAGTTAAATAATGATGGGTTTTATTGATCACATCAGACTTACATTTACCTTTGCTTTTTGGGGGGGTATTTTAATTTTGTTTTTCATCTTAGGACATGCCTCTTAACATAGGGCATGGTTCTCACTTGTAAGATGGAGTACTTCAGAGGTCTCCAATAAATGAGCAAGGTGGTCGCCAAGGCTTCTTCACTTTAGCCTGGATTGGTACTCCCATATATTCCAGTAGTGCATGTTCTCTGCTATTTTCTTTGGGGGCTCAGTCTGCACCAGTTCCTCCCCTCTGGGACTCACAGGGTCTCACCCTTCACATATGCAGCCAGTTTTTTATAAGATCTATAGGGGACAGCCAGACAGACTTCTGGATACCCTCAACTGCAGCTTCCTCTCCTCTGGTAGCTTACCCCCAAATTCCAACCATTTCAGAAGCCCTCTTCTCAAATTCCTGATTCTTCAGCTCACTGAGACTACCACACTCTGCTTCGTTTCCACTGTCCAGCTCCATGGACAGCAGTGCACCTCAAGACTGAAGGCCTGGAGAAATGAGCTATCTTTCTTTGTTCCTCTTATTTCAGAGATTACAGTACTGAGTTGTCAATGATCCAGTTCCTGAAAACAGCGCTTAATGTGTTTTTCTATTTTCATAGTTGTTTACAGCAAGAAGGCAAATCTTATAGTTACTCTTTCATGGCCAGAAGCTGGAGAACAAAAGATCTTTCTTTTTCTCTGATTATGATAATATCCTCTTCTTTAATGGATGAAATATCTTCCTTTATTTCTCTGGGGATATTTATGATTGTTTGCTTTTTTGTTTATTTAGCTGCCTCCATTTTCTTTCTTTCTCAGCATGTCTTTTTCCTTTCTTTCCTTTTTCTTTTCATATTTATTTTACCTCTGACTCATATTAGGACTACCTCAAATATATAAGTAAGCATCATTCAAAAAGCTCTTTGGAAACTCCTTTACAAGGGTGGAAGTTGTTGAATGACTTAATTCACCAGAATATGATTAATTGGAGGGATTGGTTGCTTTATTGAGGGGCCTCCAGATGTCAGTAGGTGTAGATCTATTTTTGTAAGCTGGCTAGTTATCTCAGAGAGGATTTTCCTGACTCTGTTAATGTGAAAAGAAACATGAACTTCTGTCTTATTGAAGCAAATACAAAGGAGATATAGTCACCTGTCAAGGAGCACTAAGGGAAGAGTCCTGTGGTGAAGGACACCATATAAATATTTTCAACCAGTTCCTTTACTTTCATCTCCACCCTATTCCCCAGTCATTAGTTAACCTTCCTATTTCCAGTATACTCTATGGTGCTGAGATGTGACCATCTCTCCTGCTGCACTTCCTCAGAAGGAAAGTTTCAGTCTTTTGTGTACTGTTACCTCAATAACTACTCATGGATCTACTTCCCATCTTCCAAAACTGTGCAGGTCATTCAGATGGGCTGTTGCCTGCTTTAAAAATATTTTTTAAAAACCTTTTACAGTTATTTTAGTGGGATTTCAAGAGGGGGAGGCAATGAACATGTGTGTTCAATATACCATGTTCAACAAGAGCAATATTATTGGTTTTTAGCAGAGTGAAAATAAGACAATGAGGCATGGACAAAGGGAATATCATTCAGGAATGGCCCTTTTAAAATTGTATTTAAGCTCACTCACCCAACAGTAGGTGTGACCCACACCCGCTCCTCCACATATTAGAACATGTTTATCCCCTGTCTTGCTCCAACACCTCTGGTCTTTCATTCTATGTCTATGGAACTGAAGCAAGAAGAAACCATTAGCTTTCAATGACCTTACCTAAACAAATGTATTATCTCCATGTTACTTATGCATACAGGCAAGAGTAGAATAAGGAGAGAAAGAAAGAAAGAAAGAAAGAAAGAAAGAAAGAAAGAAAGAAAGAAAGAAAGAAAGAAAGAAAGAAAGAAAGAAAGAGAAAGAAGGAAGGAAGGAAGGAAGGAAGGAAGGAAGGAAGGAAGGGAGGGAGGGAGGGAGGAAGGAAGGAAGGAAGGAAGGAGGAAGGAGGGGGAGGGAGGGAGGAAAATTAAACAGGTGTGATAGGAACTGAAGTCACTTTCTCTGTACTTCTGAGTTGTACACTAGTTCAGGTTTCCTCTGATTTGCAGAGATAAATTAGTGGTAGCTTATCATTTCTAAACACAAAAACACAATTTGTAGGGCTCTCTCTTGCCTTTCCTGACTTTATCTCAACAAAAACCCATTTGGAAACACCCTTGAAGCAATGTTCTTCCTGCCTCATTACAGCTACATCAACACATCAGCATTCTGGAACTGCCCCGCCTGTCTCCTTTCTCAGCCAGAGCATCTCATAGGCAATTAAATCCACAGTAGCTCAGCTCTGAGACCTTGTCCTTGCTCCCTTATTGCTTTTCAATAGCTTGAAATCTAGTCATCTGAAAAACCAAACTGATAACCAGGCAGGAATCATCACTGGAGTGAGAAATGATGGAAGAACTTTGTGCAACGCTGAGGACTGCCCCATTGGAATGTGGTCCTGGATATGAAATGAGCCTTTTTAGCACCCACTTGAGAGCAGCTGTGACTTTCTACACTTGGGTGCTCTGTTTGTGTTTCAAATACCAGGGGTGGAGAGTGACATTTAGCTGCTGCTCAGGGACTCATTCTGTCCTTTGCCATCTCATGCCAGCATTGTTTAAATGTTTGTCACAGCATCCAAGAAGCAAAGGAAAAATCAAAGCGTTGGATGTAAGGTACTCAGTGGTGACATGGGGAGTTAGCTGTCAGCTTTCCGCTCTCCACCTCTTCACCCATCAGCTCTGCTTCCCCTGCAGGCCCCAGAGTGCTTATACATCCATATACATGTAATGCCCCAGCTGTCTAAGTCTCCTTCTCCTAGACCCCTTACCAGACCACCTGGAGAATGCCACAGCTGGAAGGGATGGAGGAAATCATCTAGTCCAAGTCTTCTACTTTACAGAATTAAATAAATAACAATAAATATCTCTTTCTAAAATAGTAGAGCACATTTTGCTCTGGGTAAGGCAGGAATTTGGACTCCTAGTTCAGGGCTGGGACTTCGATGAAGCTGAGTGAGGCACTCACCCCAGGTGTAAAATGTAAGAGGGCATCAGTCAATTCAGTGAGCAAGATAACAATGTTTTAGTGCAATATTTTTAAGAAATAAAATTAATGCAAAAAATTCTATGTTGAACAAAATATCAGAGTTTTAAAGAAAGCATCCAACAGGACCAGGGTTAGGGTGAGGTAAGTGAGGCAGGACTGTACAAGTACAAAGTTGGACCTAGGTTTTTATAAAATGTTTTTATAAAATGGTTTTTATAAAATGGTTTTATAAAATGGTTTTTATAAAATGTTGATATTTTGTTCATAAATTTTTGGGGTGCATTTTGATTTTTAAAATAAAATTGCATTGAAATGTTATTTCTCTATATTACTGAGATTTTTGGGGTCCCCTTAAATTTTGCTTCTATGATGAATATCTTACTTAACTCTACCTCAAGCTCTTTTCTTATTCTCAAAACTCTTCTCTGTATAAGCCTATTTCCCTGACACTTCCCTGTCCATCTTCTCACTTTGAATTTTTTCTGTTAAAGGTTTATTGAGATATAACAGACATATAACATTGTGTAAGTTTAAGTAAAGGTGCAATGTGAAGATTTGATACAGTAATATATCGTAAAATGAATAAAACAATGGGGTTAACATCTCTATCACCTCACATGATTATTATTTGTTTTTTTTGTTGTTGTTGTTGTTGTGTTGTTGTTGTTGTTGTTGTTGCATGTGGTAAGAATATTTAGGATCTACTCTCTTAGCAACTTTCACATATACAATACAGCATTGTTAACTATTGTCACCATGTTATATGTTAGATCCTCAGTCATCTTTTAACTGGAAGTTTGTATCCTTTAACCAACATCTCCCCATGTCTTCTATCCCCCAGCTTCTGGCAACTACCATTCTACTCTCTGTTTCTATGAGCTCAGCTTTTTTGGAATCCACATATAAAAGATGTCATACAGTATTTGTCTTTCTTTGTCTGACTTATTTCACATAGCATAATGCCCAAAAGGTTCATCCATGTTGTTGCAGGATTTCCTTCTTTTCTGTAGCTGAATATTCCATTGAATATGTATACCATATCTTCTTTATCCATTCATCTGTAGACAGACACTTAGGTTATTTCCATATCTTAGTTGTGAATAATGCTGCAGTGAACACAAAAGTCAGAAATAAATCTCTTTGAGATACTGATTTCCTTTCCTTCTCATATGATAGTTCTATTTTCAATTTTTTGAGAAAACACCATTCTGTTTTCCACAGTGGCTGCACCAATTTACATTCCCATCAACAGTGCATAATGGTTCCTTTCTCTCCACATCCTTGTCAACACTTATCTCTTGTCTTTTTGATAATAGCCATTTTAACAGATGTGAGGTGATATCTCATTGTGGTTTTGATTTATATTTCCCTGATGATTAGTGATGTTGAACAGCTTTTCATGAATCTATTGTATGCGTTCTCTTGATCCTAAAACACACTAGGCTGGATGCTGACAGCCTCCATTTTGCTTTCCCAAGAACGTTGCTAAATGCTCATTGTGATCTCTCCCAGGCACATAGATTCCAGCCAGCGTTCTGCACATGCTCATTAGCTGTCTGCCAAAGCTTGCTCTTGGAGCATTAAGAGCATACACAGGGAGGCATTTATGGATACAGGGTATACAGATGAAGCATGAAGAATGTTGGGAGTACCCATGAGCCAATTGGGAGATTTAAGGGAAGGGCATCCCAAGGGCTCATGGATAGGCCTCTCGATGGAGTCTGTGATGTGGTTAGTAGGATCTCTGTCCCTTTTATACTTTCTGAGCCCTGTCTGGTCTCCTAGTGGCTCATTGCCTCCCCCACCAACCATGCAGCTCACAACTCAGCACCCTGGATAAGCCAAGAGAAAACTGGGCCTCTTTGGCAGCATGCCATATATCTGGGGAAACCATGTGCTCACTCACAAACTTTCACTTTCCCCCTTGGGAGAAATTAGAGACTGAGAAGGGCTTTCTTGGCACTAGGCTGTGCCATCTTGGGCTAGAGGTGATACAGGTAAAGTCAAACTTTCTCTTACCCTTTTCAATGTATCCAGTATTAGATTTTTTTCCTCCAGTGGTGTGCTGGAGCTACTCCACTTGACTTCTGGACTCCAGAAAGGATCTCTTATCAGCATTGATTGTCTAAGTTAGTGTTCTCCAGGGGCTCCTGGACCATGGTTGAATGAGGATAAAGCCCACTGAGAGTACACAGCTGGGACCAAGGTCTATATGCCTATTATGTAGTGCATGGGAAAATAAGGCTTCTCTCTTGACCTATGGTGCTGGATCCCATAGTTCCCACAAAGGTACTATTGTCTATGGATGGATGTCCAATTACTGTCATTGAGGAAGGGGATAGAGTGATAGACATCTTCTTTGGCCTTTTTGCGGACATCGCTTCTCTTTGAAATCTCTTGATTCTGCCTTCGTTGGTCTGGCAACTTTCACTCTTCCCACTGAACATGGAGCTACTTGCTTATTTGGAGTTTGCTTATGCAGGGTTCTATGTGGATTGGTATTCCTTTAGTGAATCCCAGCCTTCCTCAGATGCTGAATTCTTTCTGCTTCTCTGGCCATGACTGCATATGAGCTTAGAGTCTCTTGACCTACAGCAGTGTCACCACAGAAAGAAAAGTCAAATTGCTAGTTCTAAAAGCAGTCTCCTTCATGCTGGACCTTGCTAATTTATGGTATGGAGTAAAGAAACAGAAAAGCAAGCATGAAAAGTAAAATGTGTGGTAGAAATGCATCATCTCTGTACTAAATTTCTAATCCATCTTGGATAAATATAATTTTCCAGCACGGATGTAGCTCTGAGATCTATCTCTAGGCTCCTTGATCTGCAGGTTGCATTATACTGAACTGCCTTTTTGGTTGATCGAAATTTTGATAATTGAATAGTAAAAATAGCTAACTTATAAATTAAAGACCTTATGAAATCATTTTTGCTCAGGGCCTGAGGCTTCCTCCTTCATGCCTACCATGACTTTATGTAATATAGCTGTGCAACTTGCAGCATTTGAAAAATCAGTTTTTTAAAATGGTTAACCTACTGGTGACTTCATCATGATAATTCCTATCTTAACAAATGCTTGCCTTTGGAATTCAGGATACCTTTGGTATATGACAACTTTCCTTCATGGACTGTGTGTGTTCTACTTGTCTTAGAGAGGGAGTGATGAACTTCATCAAAGGATGGTGATGGTCATGTAAGATGAGACCTTCTAGTGTAATTGAAGAATGGCAAGGAGGAAAAGGCCTTTCCATCATAATTCTTGTATTGTTAATATAATTTGAGTTAACTTTTCTTCTTCTCTCTCACTACCCAAGAACTCATGTCAAAGTCCATTGGAAAAAAGATAAAGAGGGAGTCAAATAAGCCTACACATTTCCTTATGATACTGATGATACAGGGTCAGGTTTGGGGCCTATCTAGTGAAAAAGTACAAAGTACAAGACTAATAAGAGAAGAGTTGTTGCCAGAGGTATTGGTTAAGATATTATTTCAGCTGTTTTAATGGAGACTAAACAGAATCCTATACGAGAGAGGTTTTTTTGTTCTCATACAAAAAGATCCCAGTTGTCTATATTCCCCAGGGATAGGGTGGCTCTGCTCTACATGTTCTTTGAGACAGCCAGATTTCTTCAATTATATTTCTATGCCATCTTCTGTGGTAGTTCTACTCAAAATATGGTCCATCATTTTTTGTTACTGGTCTTCAATAAGATAAGAAGCTTGCACCAGTATTCAAAATAACCACATATCTAAGCACACTGCTTTGCTTTGTCCAGCTATTTTTTTTTTCTTAGCTAGACTTTGGTAATAAATCAAGCAGTACTATGGTACAAGCTTTTTACCTCCTTGTGCACTGCAGCTTTGAGTTGCACTGTTAGAATGTGTTGTTGTCCATGTCCTCCTGCCTGAAGCTCGCTTGCCATCACTATATGTCCTAATCTGAGGAAAAGTGAAAGTATATGTGTAGGACAACATATTCCTTCTAAGGACATGCCTCTGAAGTGTCCATTTTACCTATGCTCACATCTCTTTGACCATATCTTAACACAGTGCAACACCAATAAGGATGGGGAACTGGAAAATGTAGTTGTTAGCTAGCTGTTTTGTACCCAGCCAAACCTTTAAAGTTCTTATATACTGAAAGGAAGAAGGGGAAGTGGTTATTGGAGACAATGGATAGTCCCTGGCATACCACATTTTAGGCATGGAATGGTTATGGCTAAAACCAGTGAGGATCTTCAAATCAAATTTATAACATAAAAAGAAATTATAAGGTATAACAAGAAAAAAAACCTGTTTTGGGGACATTAAGAAGGTATAATAAATAGAACCCCTATTTACTCTTGTGAGTTCTTTTTTTTTTTTTAAAGATTTTATTTATTTATTTGACAGAGATAGAGACAGCCAGTGAGAGAGGGAACACAAGCAGGGGGAGTGGGAGAGGAAGAAGTGGGCTCATAGCGGAGGAGTCTGATGTGGGGCTTGATCCCATAATGCCGGGATCACGCCCTGAGCCAAAGGCAGATGCTTAACCGCTGTGCCACCCAGGCGCCCCTACTCTTGTGAGTTCTTAACCATTTAAAAAATAACCCAAGTTAAGGCAAATGAGAGACCAAAATATCAACTTTATTACTGGAAAAGAATATATTGTGCTTATATTTGCAGGCAAATGCGCTTCCAGTAAAGAACCTCAGAATTAAGAGAGTTACTCAACCAGTAATTGTTCCACTAGACCACTAAAGGTGGTATACCCTCCTCCTCCCTGCCAATGGTGTCAGAGCCTTTCTTATTTTGTACATTGAAAGACTGAAAGCAATCAAGAGCACATAATCTCTGCAGACAAGGTCATTCCCAACAAAGAAAGGAAGAAATTGAGCTGAGCTCACCCGTTTTATTCTTCCCAAGTTTTTCCACAAAAGAATCACCTCCTCTTCTCTGAGGAGAAAGGAGGTCAGTAGTGTTATACTTAACAGAGCTTCCTCCACCTGGAAGGAAACATCAGCAGTGGAGAAGATGGCATTCCTCCCCTCTCACATTCCCCAGCTTCTGTTTTCTTAACACATTAGACTTAACAATTAAGCTGATGACCAACCTGTGATATGACTATCTCCCTAATGTAAGCAGATCTGCCATTTCTCAATCCAGTCTTATTTTCATTGTCATGAGGATATTTTCAAATTATTAATTACTAATTCTTTGGATGTAATCCTGAAATCACTAGTGGACAGTACAACTTCTGACCCCAGAAAGTTCTGAAATTGATCCAAAGAACACATTAATTTTATTTCAAGGCCATTATATTCCACTCCAATTTATCCAGCCATCTTGTCCAGCATTGTCAATCAGAGGTTCTTCAAAGAGATCCAATAACCATATTACAATATTCTAATAATAAAATGCCAAGAGAGAAGTGTCACAAATTTTGATACAAATATTTCTCAATACAGAGTAGAAAATAAATGTTGAAGCATAAATCATTTTGCAGATTAAAGTCCAATGTTTTCAAAATTCAGAGGAATTAAATTTGGAAATCAAATTCTCTGGCCTCCATTCTCCAAATTCATATTCAGATTAATCTCAACCAGAGGAATGACTCATGCCTAGCTAGAGTAAAGATTCCTTCAGTAACTAAGTCCAAATGGTCATCCATCAGAATTGCTGTGGGTCCTTCATGACCTGAAAAGGTAAATTTGTTCAATACCAAATCTCTTATGAGCCTCCCATTTGAGAAGTTTAAAGAGATAATAGGACATATATAATCATCACGGCACTGGCCTGCACCCAGGAAATTTTGAAAATGATCCAATCCCTAGCCCCTAGAGAAGTTATTCCAGACAAAACTATGCATGTGATATTGCCAAGGATTACAGCAGAGACTTAGTGGGATCTATATAGAAGAGACAAGATAGAGAAAAATCATTAAAAAAAAGATTTTATTTATTTATTTGACAGAGAGAGCACACAAGCAGGGGAAGCAGCAGGCAAAGGGAAAGGGAGAAGCAGGCTCCCTGCTGAGCACAGAGCCCGACGTGGGGTTCAATCCCAGGACCCTGGGATCATGACCTGAGGTGAAGGCAGATGCTTAACTGACTGAGCCACCCACTCACCCCAAGAAAATCACTTTTTGTTTCAGTCTAGAAACAATATCAGTCATCTGGTGCCTTGTCCAAAATCCATGACCCGTGTCTTATAAACTTAACTGAGAGGTTAATCTTGACATTGTTAATTTACTAAATGAGAAGGGTGAAAATCACTGAGTCAAACTGACCTGAGTCAGCTTTATCATAAAAAGGAGAGATTGTTTTTTTTAGGAGAAAATCATACTCATTTTGATTTATGTTTGTTTCTCAGATGGATCCACTGGATTTGTGATGTCAGGGGATGAATGCTTTCAGTCTCTAGGGTTGGTTCTGACATATAGAATGCTATGGCTGCCACATGAGTAGCTCTGACACTTTTTAGGAAATGCTATTACACATCCACATGTTCTTAGCTCAGAACACTTCTCTTAATCACTTCATCTCAACATTGTGTGGATTACACAATCTCTCTTTAAACTGAGGTCCTGAGGTCCTGAAGTTAGTTCTCAGGAAACTTCAAATTATCAGACAAGATAAATCTCCACTAAGTCTACTCAGCTCTTGTCCTGGCTGGGATTAAAGTGCTCTCCACATGATTATTTCACCTGTTCTGGATGGATGGAGAACCAGGAGCACAAGTGTCACTAGGTTTTGGAGGAGGCAGAAGAGGCTCAGATATGCTTGGAAATTTGATTTTATTCTGATAGCCACAGCACGGAAAAAGACATTGAGACTAAAGAATTGGATGGCTGGTTTAAGGTTGCTTTCTTTTTTTTTTTTTTATTTTTTTTTATTATATTATGTTAGTCACCATACAGTACATCCCTGGTTTTTGATGTAAAGTTCGATGATTCATTAGTTGCGTATAACACCCAGTGCACCATGCAATACGTGCCCTCCTTACTACCCATCACCAGCCTATCCCATTCCCCCACCCCCTCCCCTCTGAAGCCCGCAGTTTGTTTCTCAGAGTCCATAGTCTCTCATGCTTCATACCTCCCCTTAGTATGAAGTGACTTTGATCTCTGTTTAGGAATGGGTGTGTCTTCATTCACTTCCCTGCGACTTTGCTGTTTAACACTGGTAGTGTGTCCCATTAACCGAGCCTGTCTTCGTATGTCAGCTTTACTCCTTATAACACAACCACAAGGTACCACCATACAACAGATGGGCAAATCTGAAGCCTAGAGAAGTCTAGGTATATTTTGCCTGGTCTGGCTGAGTGCAAAGTTAGACTTTAGCCTCTCTAGAGAAATGAAGTAGGGTTTATACCTCAGGTTCCTCTTTATGAGCTTTGTATACATTAAAATAATGAGCATTAAAGAGCTGTGACTCTGAAATTAGGCACCATGACAAATAAGGAAGTAGTAAAATTCAGAGACTAAGTTGAACTCCGGTTTGGAGGTCAGACAGATATAGTTCATATTCCCAATGTGAACACGTAACTGTATGGCCACAGGAATTAATATCTTCAAGCCTCAGCTAGCTCATATATGAGAGGCAATTTTTATTTATTTACTTACTTATTTATTTAGAGAGCGGGGGGAGGGGCAGAGGGACCAGGAGAGAATCCTAAGCAGGCTCCATGCCCAGCATGGAGCAGGGCTTGATTCAAGACCCTGAGATCACCACCTGAGCCGAAATTAAGAGTCGATGCTTAACTGACTGAACCATCCAGGCACCCCGAGAAGCAATTTTTAAATTATCTTGTAGAGTATATGTGGGGATTGAATCTAATATGCATTAACACTTAAAGCAATGCCCACCACACAATAAATGCTGCCTTTCATTACCATTGTTACTGCCATCATCATTATTCAGTTCTTTACCCCTTTGCTTTTAGTCATGCCCAGGGCTTCTGCCTTTTGAACTTAAATATCTTAATATTCTAATTAAAATCCAATTTCTCTAATTCTTTTATCTACCATTCCTACTTAAGGAATGGGCTGTCAGTGCTGCTCAAACCATGGTCTCTAGACAGGCAATCTCAGCATCATGTAGGAGCTTGTTAGAATTACAAATTCTGGACCAAGACCTCCTTGATCCAAATGTCTGGGGAAGGAATCTGCATTGTAATAAGCTTTCTAGGAGGTTCTAATGCCTGTTAAATTTTGAGAAGCACTTTTCTAAGTCAATTATACAGTTTGATGAAAAAGCCCTGAAAATGGGTTTGGATTTGGATTTAAATCCTACCTCTGTCATTTACTAGCTATGTGAACTTTGGGAAATTATGTAATGTCTTTGACTCCAGTTTTTCTTTTATAATGTGTGCAAAGTTCCTTGGAGTTTTATTATTCAGGTTATAAGCTAAGTTATATCAATGAAGAGACCCAAAAATACAGTTTATGCAAGCCATTCAGATATTTTTCTCTGCAGAAAAGCCCAGAGGTAGGAAAGTTGTCCACAGTAAGTTGTTGCCTCTGTTCATGAGGCCATCTAAGGACTCTCTCTCTTCTCCCAGTATTCTCTCCCCCCTCCTGGGACTTTGTCTGGGTGGTTGACTTAGGTTCAATGACACTATGTCAGACTTCTTGCTGAGGAAAAAGGGGAAAAGAGAGTAGAGAACAAGTGATTTTCTTTTAAGGAAGTGATGTAAGAGTTGCACACATTCCTACTGCTCATATTCCCTTAGTGAGAACCTGGACTTTTGGCCACATCTAGTAGGAAGTTTGGCAATGTGTCTATGAACTAGGTGACCAGGTGCCCTGTACAAATTCAGGAGCTATAGGTTTTCTGATCCTAATAAAATAGATACTTGTCAAAACATATAGCAGAACACCCAGCATCTAACAAGCACTCTACAAATACTAACATTCGATGGGGGTTGCCTGGTGTGGAAGAGTCAGGCAGACATGAGCATGAATGCAAGTTCTGCTGCCTACATAGTATGTCACCCTGGGGAGATTATTCTTCGAGATTCAATTTCCATATTTTCTAAAATAGAAATTATAGTGTCTTACCTTACCGTGTGGTTTTTAGGATGATGTGTGATTGCCGGAGTTAGGCTACCTCCAATATTGGGTCAGTATGCATTTTGTTTCTTTTAATCACAATGAAACAGGAGATATCCAAAATTAGCTAGAATGTTTCACATGTCATTAATTCCTTATCAAGCACAACTCCAAGCAACATGCTGCAATTACTGTATAGCTTTTGGCCCTCAGCCTGAAGATAGGAATCCTAATCCTAGGGCCCATTTGATGGTTGGTGGGGCATGCATAACAGAGATCTTGCCAACAGCCTAAAGCACAGCTCTCAGTTCCAAAGAAGGAGGGGGTGTTCCCATCCTTTTGCTATAATCTCCAGGGCAGAAATTGTGGGCCAGCGGTGAAATATAATTACAATTCTCCGTTGTCTTATTTGGGGTATAAAGAAACAAGTTCCTTTCTAATCAATTTACAGAAACAAACATAAAGGCAAATATACAGGCTTCCTACAAAAGGAGTATTAAGCAGGATTTGCATATACCATTTATTCTGGCAGAGCAGAAATGCAGCTTTTTCTTTACAAACAAGGCCCATGCACACCCTGTTGAAGAATAATGTTCTATATCAAAGTTTAGTTCCATCTGTCATCTGTCTTGACATCAAAAATTCTTTTTGTACCTATTTTCTGCCAGCAGTTTTCCATCTTTCAGAAGACATCTTTTCTATATTCTCCGAGTTAATAAGGTCAAAGACATCTCTAGTCTCTCTGCTCTCTACTTCTGTCCTTCACAAAACACATTAGAGGCTGGGAACAAGAGAATATGTTATTGCAGGTATGTTGCTACATTACTGAGAGACCAGCTCGGGATTCGTTTTCTCTGATGACCGAGGAAAGTGTCTAGGAGTGGGAAGAGGAGCATGGGGGGTTAAAGAAGAAGGCTGGAGTTTGTATTAGCTTGGATATCCTCCAAAGCAGAGCCTGAGACAAGGGAAGTCATTCCAGAGAAGAGGAATACAGATCCAGGAGAAAGAAACAGGAAAGGGGGGGGGGGAAGCGAGTACAAAGATGTGTTACTGAATTGTCTACTGCTTCTAGCAGATGAAGCTCGATCCTGTGGGAACTTCTGAGAAAACTTGTGATGTGAATCTTGGAACTGTCCGCTTAAAGGATAAGGAGGGGAAGAAATTACATATGAGTTCCCAGACCGCCATTCAGGGTCGGACCCACAGGGGTTCATTATGCTGCCCTTTCGTTTCCACACACGTCTCTCACTGTGGCATCTGGGAGGCCACAGGGCAGAGTGTGAGAGGCCCACAGAGCAGCTGTGGTCCAAATCCACCCACAACTGGCCCCTGCAGCTGAGGGGAACCCAGAGGGCAGCCAAGAGGAGCTGAGATGGTGCATGATGTGTCTCTGATACAGGTGCCTAAAGCATATTTTCTCTCTGTCACAGTTTTTTGATTCTAGTCTTATGTTCTTTTTTTTTTTTTAAAAGATTTTATTTATTTATTAGACAGAGATAGAGACAGCCAGCGAGAGAGTGAACACAAGCAGGGGGAGTGGGAGAGGAAGAAGCAGGCTCCTAGCAGAGGAGCCTGACGTGGGGCTCGATCCCATAATGCCGGGATCACGCCCTGAGCCGAAGGCAGACGCTCAACCGCTGTGCCACCCAGGCGCCCCTGATTCTAGTCTTATGTTCTGTGTAATTTTATAATAATACTAGTTACCATTTATCTGATATTTGCCAGATGCTGTTTTAGACATTTTCCAAGCATGTTCCCATTTTCTTGTTTGTCCTTGATGCTAACTTTGTATTATTCACACTTTACTTAGGAAGGAACATGTTGAGAAAAGGTAAATAATTTACCTAAGTTCATAAGGCATATACGTGCATGCAATTTTTTTATCATTTTATTAATTCAGATATTCTATTATCCCTATCATAGATTAGAGGATTTTAAGCATTTTTATCCAGCATTCATTGGACTGATAGACATATAAAACTGAAACAAGAATTTTACAAGATGATACTCCCTCTTTTTACATGTGCTGTATTTTAGTATTTTCTAGTCTGTTCTATTTGTAAATGTGTGTATGTGTATGTGTGTGTGTGTGTTCTTCGCTGCCCACTAAATAGGTTTTATCATTTACTATGAGTCATGTCTCCACAGTGTGAAAAATGGTGGCCTAGTAACCAATATTTGATAGACAATATTCATTTTCAGGTGGTGGGGTCGTCTGAAGCATCATGAATCCTGTAGTTTGATAGATAGATGATAGATAGATGATAGAAAATAAAAGATATATGTTGTGTTTATTAATCCATTTGTATGTGGCTTATAGCAAAGTATAGACTTTATATAAAAGTTTTAGTCTTTGTGGGGGAAAAAAAGTCTATGGGAAGAATTTTGTGAACTACCAATATATTATTTTCCCAGAAGCTCCCTGGAGTCATCTTTCTGTGTGGAAACTCTATACTATAGTCAGAAGAGGAAAAAACACCTGGATATTTGACCCATTGCCAATATACAAGAGTTATTAAACACAACCAGAATAAATGAGAAAATATGGTGCCAGTTAATAACAGGATCATGTCACCCTTTGGGTATCTGAACAAACAACTATAGGTATTGCTCTTATAAAATAGTATCCTTGAATATAGACAAAAATTTTCTTTCTGGTGAGTCCATATAAATTATTTTGTTGAATCCTTATCTATAAATGCCTTTTTTAACATAAAGAGAGATATGAATGATTTATTAATTAAAAATCGTTTTCTCCTTATCACCACTAAATAAATGTGGAGCATGTTCTTAAAGAAAGGACACCATCTTACCAGCTTTCCCTGGGTGCCCACCAGACTTAGTCCAGCTTTGACTTGTGTTATGCTGAATTGGTTGAAGTTCCTGCAACATTTTGTCCTCACCTCTCTGCATTTGTCCAACATTCCTCATTTTAACTGGCTCCTTCTTTTCTTTAGTATTCAGATTAGGTATTACCTTCTCCAGGCAACCTCCCCTGATAATTCCCCAATTCCAAATTGGGTCAACTGTCCCTTATCTGGGATCCCAAATAACATAATAGCATAATCTCTCAATTTCATTTTCCATGAATTTGTTGAACAAATAACTCTGAGTGAATGGATGTTTTGCATTGATTCCCTTGTATTCAGTATTACCAGAGCTGCCCTGTATCTCTTGGGACACCCCGGCTTCTCCCTTTATGTCAATATGCAAAATTAATCTTACTTTGCAATGCTACAGTTCTCTTTTTAGCAAAATAGCACTATGCAAATGCAGTCATTTCATTAAATGAGAATTGATGTCAAAGATCTCTTAAGCTAGATTAAGGATTCTAAATGCTCAGAGATCTCATCCTCTAGAGATCTCTAAACTGTGATTATGAACAATTAGAATGAAATTTATTTGTGGCATTCAATACCTAGAAACAGTCCATGTTCCTGTGCATTTTAATTGGTGACTTTTTTTCTCTGAAATAGTCCCTTTAATTGACTCTGGCAACAGTGAAGACAGATCCAATTAAGGACTCATTCCTTGGAATTAAAGACAACTAACAACACTAGTGTCAAAAAATCAAGGTAAATTATAGCTGATGGAATTTTACAGAGCTCTCCAGCATCCTCAACCCAGAGTGATTCCAATGTGAATAAATACAAGCATATCAAAGGCGTTCTATCTTCGAGCTCTTGCCGCATACGGTAGCAGTGCATGAACATGGCGGCAAGCCGTTCAGTCAGGCTGTTGAGATTTAATGGACTACACTTGACAGTGTCACAGTTTTCAGGGGAGTAAACCAAAACCTTAGTCTTGGGTACAAGTTACAGCTTTGTCACTATCATTTATGACCAATGACTTGGTCAACTCATTTTAACTTTTGTGCATTGGTTTACTAATCTGTAAAACAGAGATAATACAAACTTCCTTAGAAGTTCCTCTAAAAGTGGACCAAGATAATGAATATACAGGTGCTCATCATAGCAGTGAGAACATAGAATCTTCTCTGTCAGTGTCTTACCCTTCTCCATCCTCCTTGCTCACATTTTAGCAGGCAGTCCTGCTAAACTAATGCAAAGCCTCTAAGGCCTCCTCCTCATTTTCTTCCTCCTCCTCCTCATGGGTAGGTGAGACCCTGTTTCCCAGATTTTTGTATTTCATGGATAAGTAATATTATTTTAATGGAGGAATGGGAGAGGATTGGTATTTACTTCACAATGTAAAGATATTTCAAAAAACGAATGCTATCTACTATAACCATCATTTCACAAAGGAAAAGACCTTTAACAACAAAAAATAAAAAGGATATAATCTCAGAAGGAAAAAAATACCCCTTCAAATTGAATATATTTTATATTATGAAAAATTGACTGTTTATTTTGTTTTTTCCTGTAGCCAGGGACTGGTGAGCACTCCATTAGGAACTAGCACTTGTCTATAACCTGGCATACGGAGTAGTGGCCCCCAAAAGTCTCATCTCCAGGTGGACAGCCCCTAGGCATGGCTACAGGCTGGATTCCTTAGACTCCAGATGCGCAGATGACTGAGCGCATCTTCCAAAGACTAAAGAAGCCAAGCAGGACTGAATTTACATACCTCAGATAAGTCAGGGTCAGTACCTTGTTTAAGGGATAGCACCTAGTCCTACAGAAAAAGTGCCAAAGTGATATTTTATTTGGGGGAGAGAGAGAGAGAGATTGTAGTAACATTTAAGGACTCTACCACCACCTCTACAGCTTAGGGCTTAGTTAGGGTGAACTACAACGTGCGTACATGTGCATGTGTGTGTCATTAAGGAAGACTTAAGACTGGCCCACGTGGCTTGGAGGGAATGGTGAGTCATCAAAGAACTGAATAACTGAGCATGGCACTGAGGAACCCTAACCTCCCTCCACCCCAACCCCCACCCCAGCCCAATCCCCACCCCCCCAGCCTTCAACTGGTAGGCATTATCTAAGTGTTGGAGGAAGAAATTCAATCCTCTAAAATACGTGGTCAGTTTGTGTGTATCCCCATACTAGTCAACTGCAAATGTTTATGAAATCAGACCAATCAGAATTTAAAGTCAGGCTTCCCATATACTAACTACCTTTGTGATTAAATCTCTACCTTGTGATTTAATCTCTGGCTATAAACTAGAGGTTCTCAGGACTCCTTCATCAGTTTTCTTTTTTTTTAAAAATATTTTATTTATTTATTTGAGAGAGAGAGCAAGTGAGAGTGAGAGCATGTGAGCAGGGAGGAGGGGCAGAGGGAGAGGGGGAAGCCGACTCCCCGCTGAGCAGGGAGCCCGTTGTGGAACTTGATCCCAAGACCCTGGGATTATGACCTGAGCTGAAGGTAGATGCTTAACCGACCGAGCTACCCAGGCATCCAACCCTCCTCAGTTTTAATTAATTTGCTAGAATGGCTCACAGAACTCAGAGAAAGATTTTACTTACTAGATCACCAGTTTATTATAAAAGGATATAACTCAGGAACAGCCAGATGGAAGAGATGCATAGAACAAGGTATGTGGGAAGGGGTGCAAAGCTCCCATGCCCTCCCTATGCACATCACTCTCCCTGAATCTCCACACACTTACCAGCCTGGAACCTATCCAAATCCTTTCCTTTTGGCTTTTTATGGAGGCTTCATTACATAGATATAATTGATTGATTGATTGATTAAATCATTGGCTATTGGTGATTGATTCCACCTCCAGCTCCTCTCCCCTCCCTGGAGTTTCCTGATTTTAGTGGAAAAGCTTTCAGGTTTTTACCATTCAGTATGATGATAGCTGTGAGCTTTTTATATATGGCCTTTATTATTATGAGGAATGTTCCTTCTAAACCCACTTTGTGGAGGATTTTTATCATGAATGGATGTTATATTTTATTGAATGCCTTTCCTGCATCTATTGAGATGATCATATGGTTGTTATCCTTTCTCTTGTTAATGTGATATATCACAGTGATTGATTTGTGAATATTGAACCACTCTTGCATCCCTGGAATAAATCTCATTCAACTGTGAATGATCCTTTTAATGTAATATTGAATTTGATTTGCTAATATTTTGTTGAAGGTTTTATATCTATGTTCATCAGAGATATTGGTCTATAATTTTTTTGTTTTGTTTTGGGGTGTGTTTGTTTTTAGTGTCTTTGTCTGGTTTGGGCATCAAGGTAATGCTGGTGTCATAGAATGAATTTGGAAGTTTTCCTTCCTTTTCTATTTTTTTGGAATAGTTTGAAGAGAATAGGTGTTAACTCTTAAAACATTTATTAGAATTCACCTGTCAATCCATCCTGTCCTGAACTTTTGTTTGTTAAGAGTTTTTTGATCACCAATTTGATTTTGTTACTAGTAATCAAGCCATTCAAATGTTCAATTTATTCCTGATTCAGTTTTGGGAGATCATATGTTTCTAGGAATTTATCCATTTCATCTAAGTTGTCCACTTTGTTGGCATATAATTTTTCATAATATTTTCATAATTCTTTGTATTTCTGTGGTGTCAGTTGTTATTTTTCCCCTCTTAATTTCTGATTTTATTTATTTGAGTCCTCTCTCTTTTTTTCTTGATGAATTTGGCAAATGGTTTATAAAACTTCTTTATCTTTTCAATGAACCAGCTCTTGGTTTCATTGATCTTTTCTTTTCTTTTTTTTTTTTTTTAAGTCTCTATTCATTTATCTCCAATCTAATCTTTATTATTTCCTTCCTTCTAATGGCTTTGGACTTTGTTCTTTTTCTAGTTCCTTGAGGTGTAAGGTTAGGTTACTTATTTGAGATTTTTCTTATTTCTTGAGGCAGGCCTCTATTGCTATAACTTTCCTGTTAGAATGGCTTTTGCTTGTATACCAAAGATTTTGGACCCAAAGATTTTTGTCTACATGTATTTTTTTATTTCTTCTTTGATTTCCTTTTTGATCTATTGATTGTTTAGTAGCATGTTGTCTAGCCCCTTGTGTTTGTAGTCATTCCAGTTTTTTCTTGGAATTGATTTCTAGTTTCATACTGCTGTGGTCAGGAAAGATGTTCAATATAGTTTCAGTCTTAAATTTATAAAGATTTGTTTTGTGATCTAACACGTTATCTGTTTTGGAGAATGTTTCATGTATTCTTGTGAAGAATGTGTATTCTGCTATTTTTGGATGGAATGTTCTGTATATATCTGTGAAGTCCATCTGGTCTGATTTGTTGTTCAAAGCCACTGTTTCCTTATTGATTTTCTGTCTGGATGATCTATCCATTGATGTAAGTGGGGTATTAAAGTCTCCTACTGTTATTGTATTACTGTCAATTTTTCCCTTTATGTCAGTTAAAATTTCTTATATGTATTTAGGTGCTGCAATGTTGGATGCATAGATATTTACAATGGTTATATCCTACTGGATTGATCTTTTATCATTATACAATTCTTTTCTTTGTTACTTGCTACAGTCTGTTTTAAAGTCTATTTTTTCTGATGTAAGTATTATTAACCCAGCTTTTTTTTTTTCCTTTGGCTTCCATTTGCATGATATTTTTCCATCTCTTCACTTTCAGTCTGCATGTGCCTTTAGGTCTGAAGTTAGTCTCTTTTAGGCAGCATATAGATGAGTCTTTTTTTTTTTTCCTACTCAGTCACCCTATGTCTTTTTATAGGAGCATTTAGTTCATTTTTTTAAGTGATTACTGATAGATATGTGTACATTTCTATTTTGTTAAATGTTTTCTGGTTGTTTTTGTAGTTCTTCTCTGTTCTTTTCCTCTTTTGCTCTCTTCCCTTGTGGTTTGATCCCTTTTCTTAGTGTTACGTCTGGAATCCTTTCTCTCTATTTTTTATGTATCTATTATAGGTTTTTGGTTTGTGGTTACCATTGGGTTCATATGCAACATACTATGTGTATAGCAGTCTCTAGTAATTGGTAGTTGCGTAAGTTTGAACACATATTAAAAAACACTAATTTTTACTCTCCCTTCACATTTTATATATACAATGTCATATTTTACATCTTTTTATTTTGTGTATCCCTTCTCTAATTTTTATAGATATAATTGATTTACTACTTCTGTGTGTTAACCTCCATATTGGCTTTTTAAGTGATTGATCTATTATCTTTATTATATGTTTACATTTACCTGTTAATTTTTTCCTTTCATAGTTTTCTTATTTCCAGTTATGGACCTTAACTTCCACATAAAGAATTCCCTTTGACATTTTCTGTATGGTTGGTTCAGTAATGATGAGCTACTTTAAATTTGTTTGTCTGGAAAACTCTATCTGTTCTTCCTTCAATTCTGAATGATAACCTTGCTAGGTAAAGTATTTTGGGTTATAGGTTGTTTTTTTTGTTTTTTGTTTTTTGTTTTACTTTAAAGCACTTTGAATATATCATGTCTTTCTCTTCTGGCCTGGAAAGTTTCTGGTGAAAAATCAGCTGATAGCCTTAGGGAGTTTCCCTTGTATGTAATGATTTTCTTTTCTCTTACTGCTTTTAAAATTCTCTAACTTTATTTTTTTCCATTTTAATTATTTTGTGTCTTGGTGTGGACCTCCTTGGGGTAATCTTTAGAGGCTTTCAGTGCTTCCTGGACCTGGATGTCTGTTTCCTTCCCCAGATTAGGAAAGTTTTCAGCTATTATTTCTTACGATAAGTTTTATGCCCTCCTTCTCTCTCTCTTTGGCTTCCAGAATCCCTATAATACAAATATTATTATGCTTGATGATGTCCCAGAATTTCCTTAACCTATTATCTTATTTTATTATTCTTTTTGCTTTTCATTACCCTGTTTTCCAGGTTGCTGATTCACTCTTGTATATTCTCTAATGTGTTGTTGATTTTCTCTAGTGTATTGTTTATTCAGTTATTGTATTCTTCAGCTCTTTTTAAAAATATTTTCTCTTTGTTAAAGTTCTCACAGAGTTCATCCACTCTTTTCTCAAGTCCAGCGAGTATCTTTATGACCATTACTTTGAACTTTTTATAGCGCATATTGCTTATTTCCATTTCATTTAGCTCTTTAACTGTGATTTCATCTTGGTCTTTCATTTGGGACATATTCTGTCTCCTCATTTTGTCTAACTCTCTGTGTTTATTTCTATATAGGAGGTAGGTCAACTACATCTCCTGGCCTTGAAAGTAGTAGCCTTATGTAGAAGAGGTCTTGTAGTGCCCTGTAGCACTATCTCCCCTGGTCACCAGAATCAGACACTCCAAGTGTGTCCCTTGTGTGGATTGTTTGTGCCCTCCTGTTCTGTGGCTGAGCTGTGATTACCTTCAGCTCAGCAAACTGCAATAATTCGCTTTGCCTGCTGTGGGTGCAGTGAGTAGGGTTTGCTCCCCATGCTTTTGAGCAGCCTAACTCCAGGTGTACAGGCCCACTGGTGAGCAGAACTCATATTTAGCCTAGCTATCTACAGTTTGCCTCTCTGCCACAGCTGCTGATGAACTGAAGGTCAGAGCTTGCTCTCTGCAGCTAGTTAAGAGGCCTGACTGCACAAATTGTGGTTACACTGGTGTGTGGGGTTATCTTCCCTCCTTCTTTGAAGGGCAGGAATCACTTTGGAGTGGTATCATTGTGACTGGGGCTGACTGTTGGGTGTGGTGGAGCAGGGACTGTTTTGAAAGGACACCTGATGAGGCTGGTGGGTAGGATGGGGTAGGTGCACAGGGAAATGTCAGGGTGGAGCACACAGTGCTAGCAAGGTAGCACTGTTAGCATTGACTCTTATAAGCATCTGGCTATCCAGGCTAGGGGAGGGCAAGAAAAATGGTGCCTAGCTAGGGCTTTTATTCTCAGAGAAATCTGCAGATCCCTGCCCCTCTGGCACATATTCTAAGATCAATAGGTCTTCACACATACTCTAAGAGCTCTTAAAACTGCTGCTTCTGTGCTGTGTCTCAGGTTGAGTTATTTAGTATGTTGGCTCTTTAGGGGCAGGGACTTGCTTTCCTATTGCCCTCCAGCTGTTCCAGAGTTCAGTCCATTGATTTGTAAAGCTCATGGAGTTAAGCCTTACTGATTTTCAAAGCCAGATGTTATGGGGACTTGTCTTCTCAGTGTGGGTCCCTAGGCCAGGGGTGGCCAGTATGGGGTCTGATCCTCTTGCTTCTCCATGCCTGTGATGTCCCTCTCATTTATGATTAGTTGTGCTTTAGTTCCCAACTGTGTCTCCACCCCATTACCCTTTCCACTGTGGCCTTCTCTCTACAACTAGCTGTGGAAGATCTGTTCTGCCAATCTTTAGGTCATTTTCAGGGGTAGTTGTCCTAGTGTATCTGTGGTATGAGGTGAGCTCAGGATCCTCCTTTACTATCTTCCTACAGCATTAGCTCTTGGTGTTGTGAATAACTAAACTAAGGTGACTACAAAAGCAGTCAAAATAAGCATAAACTTTAGATTTGTATTGTGAGTTGTGAATTTTTAATCCTTTTATTTACATCATGTGTGTCAATTCTTACACCCTGGGGAATCACCAGGGGGGGAGGTTATTATCCAAAGATGACAATTAAGAATATTGAGGCACAAAATGGCCATGTCTTTCTTACTCAAAGTTTGATGGGTAAATCAGTCACATCAGTGGGAACTTCTTAGAAATACAATATTTCAGATCCCATCCCAGACCTACTGGAAAAAGTCTGGAATTTAACAAGATCCCTGGGTAATTCTCTTTAAAGTTTCAGAAGCACCCAGTTATGTGATTTTTCCCAAGGTCCTACATCGTGCACAGCTGATAGTGAGCAAAACCATCAGGAAATGAAGAAATCATTTACAACGAGATATATTATTGCAGCTAGTAACTTAAAATCATATTGTGTACCATTTTCTTGATGAAAAAGCTATAGACCACAAAGTAGGGAGTCAAGACTGTCTGTGGCTTCACCATCACACAATCACACAAGGAGCAACAGAGAAACAGAGGTGAAAAAGCATTCCTCTTGGGAATGATCCTGAGAGCAAGGCTTCTTTCTGCTGACAGGTAAGGGGAACTGTGCTCCCACAGTAAAACAGAAAGGAAGAAGGGCAGGGCAAAATTGGGAACATAATATCATCCAAATAGTAATTAATCATGTTCTTTAGTTGGCCTCAATAATCCTCAGTAATTAAAAAAGAGAGAACATTTGAAATTTTCCCTGTTCTTTGACTTATAGGAAATACTTGGAATCAGAAGTGCCCATTCCTTTACTCCTTCATTCATCCATTCCACAGTTGCTGGGCATTTACTAGATAGATGCACAATGCTTTGGATATTGAAACAAAGGACACAGATTCTTGCCATATGATGGAGAGGGGAAGAGAATCAAGTAGAGGGATGACTTCAGTCAGCTTTCAGTCAATAATATCATCTTATTTCATTTCATGTCATGTGGAGCTGTGCTTACCTGTTTTTCAAAGAATCCAACTTTATATCTCTTGACCAGAAACAAAAGAAAATGGTCTAGCCAGCTCCAGCCAGTTAAAACCCAGACAAAACTGTGATGAGTCTAAGTTGCATTCCCATCTATGAACCTATCACTATGGCTAGGGGATGGGAAACTTTGGGCCAGTTTGAGCCATTGGGCCATTTCTGTGATTGAAGTGGGGACAGAGATGTTACCAAAAAGGCTCAGGGTAAAGAGGGTTGGAAGGTGCTATTTCCAGCAAATAATTGATCTGTGTCTAATACATCTCCATATCTAAAATTCAGTGTCTTCTAAAGGCAAGAGTCTTTCTTTAGGTTTAAGTTCACCATGACAACTAATTAAAAGTTATAAATTTTAAGCTGGATTTGGCTGGGAACTAAGTGACCATAAACACACTCAGTCATAAACAGTAATGCAAAAATCTCTACAAGGGCTAGTATTTGGTATCTGGCAGACACAAAAAAAATAACTCATAAAGTAAAAAACAATTTAAAAATATAACAAAGGATTTTCACCTTCAAGGACATGTAATAGACATACTTTTTCCTATTCTTCCCACTAAGTACAACTAAAAATCTTATAAATTATACATAAAACAAACATAAGAACACTCTGAAAGGTACCAAGAAAACAGACGACCTAGGGATTTCAGGACCTGAGTAGGTGGTTGTGAACTCACAGTGGTGAGTTCTTGAGTTTTCTTGTTGTCTTAAATATACCTGAAATGAAGCCAAAGAAGCCAGCAATTGGACATATACAGTCAAGAAAATAAACCTTGACCTAAGTCTCATACCTTCCACAAAAATTAATCCAAAATGGATCATGGCCATAAATATAAAATACAAACTTTTAGAATGACAATAGAAGAGAAAATCTTGAGGGTTTAGATCTGGGCAAATAATTATTCAACTTGACACCAAAAGCACAATCTATAAAAAGAAAACTTGACAAATTAGGCTTCTCCAAAATTTTAAAAATTTACTCTGCAAAAGACCCTGTTAAAAAGAAAGAACAACAATCAGGAGAGAAAGAAAATATATTTGCAACTTACATATTCACAAAGGACTGTTATCTAGATTATATCAAGAACTCTCAAACTCAATAGCCAAAAAAATAAAAAGTAAGCAATCCAATTAGAACATGAACAAAAGACATGAAGAGACATTTTACCAAATAAGATATACAGATGGCAAATAAGCACATGAAAAGATGTTCAACATCATTAGCCATGAAAAAAATGCAAATTAAAATCACTCTGAGTGCAAAAAAATCAATCATGAATGGCTACACGCTGTTTGATTCCACTCATAACTTTCTTCAAATGACAAATTATAAAAATAAGAACAGGTTAGTGGCTGTTAGGAATATAGAGGAAGATAGGGTGGGAGGAAGGCAGGCGTGGCTATAAACGGGAACATCAGGGATCTTTGTGGTAATAGTAATGTTCTATATCTGTCTATATCTGTGTTAAAATCATGTTTATAACATTGTACTACAATTTTGCAAGAGGTTACCATTGGAGGAAACTGGGTAAAGGCATGTGGCATCTATCTGTATTAGATCTTACACTGCATACACATATATAATTATTTCAAAACAAAAAGAAAAAAAGAAAGAAAGAGAAAGAAAGAAAGAAAGAAAGAAAGAAAGAAAGAAAGAAAGAAAGAAAGAAAGAAAGAAAGAAAGAAAGAAAGAAAGAAAGAAAAGTAAGGAAGGAGGAAAGGAAGGAAGGAGGGAGGGAAGGAAGGAAGGAAGGGAAGAAAGGGAGAAGGGAAGAAAAGAAGAAAGAAGAAAAGGCAAACTACAGCTGGTTCTAAGAAATAATAATATTAATATTGATCTCAGGGCAGAATAACAAACCTCCATAGAGGTTGAATGTAAAAAAGTGAGATCTTCCAAAAAGTATGGTCTTGAATGAGAAATGGTAGTGAAGGTAAAGAGTTGATTTGTTGAAAACAATAAATAATAAAGAATTTTGAATTTGCAGGGGAATCCCAGGGGAGAAGCAGTAAAGAGATCAGAAAATGAAGAAAAAGGAGAGACGCAGAGGGCCAGAAGCTTGTTGGGAGAGCCCCCAAAAGGAATTAAAGCCGGAGAGAAATTCCACATGGATGAAATGACAGAGGAGCTATTACAAAAAAAAAATTATCTAATATATAATTTTATGGTTGTTTAACACATAACAACCCCTTGTTTCTACAAACCTTTGATAACTTTTTTGTTAGTGTTCCTTTGGGGTTTTAAAGGAGAAAAGGTCCCATTCCTTCTCTGGGATGATGCAAGGCAGAGAAAAGGACTTTCTAAGGCGAGACTTCACTGAAAAGAAGGGTTCAGTAAAAATAGAAAATTGGAAGAGAGGTGGTCAGGAAAATAAGACCCCTGAGTTGTGCAGAAAATTAAGTTTGTAGATATTGATCACATCATATGTAAGATGAATATTAAAGCTCCAACCTCAATTACTACCATGTTGCAAACATTGTTAAAGAAAATTATCCCCAGAAAATTGAAGAGCTAGTGGATTCCCTAGTGAGAGATGCTTGGGTTACATACTTATATTCTTAATTTAATGTGAATGTTTGCATTGGTCAAATCCTTTAGAGGTACAAGAATAATCATATGCCAAATATTAAGCTATGGCCTTTCAGCTCCCAGACTGCTGTTTTGTGCTCTTCTTTGTGATTTAAGAGCTGGAATTTTGCACATCACATTCATCCTTTACCAACTGGTTCCCTGCTGGGTTCCAGGCCACCTTAGGAGACTTGAAAACAGATGGAAGAGAGAGAGAACTTACCCTTTCCCACATGCTTGCTCTTCCTGTCAGCCTTGTTCTAGCAAACGCTCTTTGCTTTGGCAGCAGGAGACTGTTTGCCATCTCTAGCTTTTTGTTGCCCACAGCACTCTCAGAATCAACTTCATTGTTTCCTCAAAGATAACAGAACTAGCCAGGTTGCAGTCCCTCCTCAGGGATCTAGTCCCAGCACTGCATAGTTTCTTCCTCAAGCTTCTAAAGTCTGATGGCTCCAATCTGTTCCCATCGTTGCCCCTTCCTATGAGGTGGTAGCTATTTTCCACAAATACTATGTCAGTGTTCATTCCTTTATTCCCCTTTTTGTTCTTTTAAATTAAATTTTAACTCTTATATTAATATGTTTAATATGTTTAATTTTTTCTGACCAGATCTTGGTCAGGAAATTATACTATGTTCATATAAATGAAACTTACAGATCCCCATTCCCCTTTAAGATGGAGATGGACAATAAGCCGAATTCAGAAAGGAGTTTGGCATTGTTTGGGAGAAACCACCTCAACTCAGTAATCTTTTATGCTACTATGGCATTTATATTTTCCCAAAGAATGGATTTAATTGGGTCAGCTTTTTGGCACTAGTTATAAAATAACATTTTGGGTAGATTTCCCACCAGGCCACATATGAGATTAACACATAACTCAAATTATTTGTCTTCTAATCCAGTCTGTTATGATAACATGGAAGAAAAGATTTCACTAACAACTTTGCAATAGTCATAGCAAATGGGATAAGTGTTGGGAATACTGAAGTTGAGCCTTCAAGTTTTTCTTAAAATGTACTTATGTAGATAATAAATAGGCACTTACCATTTTGTGGATTTCCCCCTCAATTACTGCAGTGTTTGTCCTAAGCATATAGGCATGCTAGCTGTAGTTGAGATACACATCCAGACTTCAGTTTAACTTAAAAGACCTCTATATAAACATGGGATATATTCAAGTGCTTCATTGGGTGGCTAACAGAGTCACAAATTAATACATGAAGGTGTTGATGGGGTAACAGGGTGATGGGTAATAAGGGCACATGTTGTGACGAACACTGGGTGTTATATGTAACAAATGAATCACTGAACACTACATCAAAAACTAATGATGTACTATACAGTGGCTAACTGAACATAATGAACAAACAAACAAACAAAAAGAATGGATTTAAATGAGAAGCAGAGAAGTTTGGGTAGGGAAGATGTTTCAGTTAATATTTCTTGAAATGAAAATTGTCCATCTTGATAGGACTTCCTCTACTGCCGTTTAGCTTATGCTAAAGGGAAATTTGTTGCTTTATGTAAACTGTAAAATCCAAAACTAATTTTTCTTTAAGAAAAGCTTAACTCAGGACTCAAAAAATATGACCTGGACTCATCCCTTGACTCTGCCTATACTCTGCTGGCTTGATTTTCAGTTCTGCACAGATACACCAAGGAAACTTCACATTTATATTATCTCATCCCTATTCAGCAGTTGAGAGAGTCTGCCTTTCTGAGATCCCAAGTAGAAGTCCTCAGGTTGTGTCTTTTTGACTCTGGAGGACCTGCCTTGGGACATGTGCCCTTTTTAAAACCATACTGTGGCAAGCAGGATGGAATGAGATGACTAGGCTAGTCTGAACCACATGTCCGACTCATGTACCTTTGCATGAAACCAGCATTACCTGAAAAATGAGATGAGAGTGGGCAAGGAGTAGCTCTCCCAAAGGAAAATGAAGGTACCAGTGCTACAAAAAGGAGAAATGGATTTAGAACAACAATAAATACCGCTATATTTTATTTCTATTGAAAAATCATGCTGAAGTATCTCTGAATACTACTCTTTTTATTGCATATCTATTTCTGCTTCTCTGCTTTCAAAATACCCAGCACTCTCATGGCTAATTTCTTGTAGTCATGGAGGATTCATTTTTGTTGCCAGATGAACCTCTGTATGTGGTATTTTGAGTGGTGTGCACAGGCTATGCTGTTGCCTTTTTAAGGGCATTAGTGGGGCTCTTGAGGAATTATGATTTAGCAGACTGAAGAGTCTGTGTTCTCATAACTGCAACCAAGATGTCTTGAGTCCAAATTAAAAAAACAAAAATGCAATAAGGTGACCTGTCCCTAGCTCCCCTTGCTGCTGATTCTGGAGTTAAAGATGTCCAATATGGAAGATCCCAGCAACCAATATAGTTTGAAGCCTGAGGCTCAGCTGTCCTAAAGGTGCAACTGGATGAGTCAGGCCATTTTTACCCACATGCTGGACAACTAGCTATAGCTCTGCCTACACAGAAGGAAGGGGAGGGAATAATGGCTAAAGATGGGATCTAAACGTTTACCTAACACATGGGAAAGCAGGCTCTGGAGAAATCCATTTGTTGCTTTCCCAGCAGGATGATGATACCAGGATCCAAGTAAGATGTATCCTATTTTTCTGGGCAAAAGCCCATTAGAGGAACTTAAGGAAGCTCAGGGCACAGTGTAGGAGGAGCCTGTAGAGACAGCTTGGGCATGCTGGTAGAGCAGCTAAGCAGTCTGAACCAACCTGTCCAGACAGGGTAGAAATACTCTGCACAAACCTCTCTCCAAGAAGCCCTTCTGGCACCTTCCAAATCTGTCCCTTTCTTCTCATGGTATTAAACTCTGTCCCAAGAGATTTCAATCATTGCCATCCAACCTGAATCTGTTTCTTAGCAAATTTTCCCTGCTCATGGTCATAGTTGAAAGGTCCAGTGTAGATATTGGATCCAAACTTAGGCATCTGGACCTAAGACATGACAAGATAGAACAATTTAGCCCTTGAAGACCAGAGCTAAGAGGTCATGTAGACACAGCGTTCCTTGTTCATATCTTCTTGATGGTTACATAATAAGGCTGATGCTGATGCTCTTCCCCACACCCACTTCTGCACATTATTCAGATAACCCACTTTTTCCTCTACTTCTCTGCCTCTTTTGCTTACAGCAAATGTAGGTACTGCTTCTTCCATCAGAGAACACATATACATTTCATTTTTGTTCTCACTCGAAAGTTAAAAACATAGAATTATGGAGGCATTTTGTGTACTAGGTAAGGAAAAGGTTACAGATGTCAAATGTTCTTAATATACTTGTTAATTTAACACATACATTCCCTTTGAATCATCAAAGCTAACAGAAGGGACCGATGCTATAGGTAATCTAAATATAATTTCTGTTTGGCTTTTGAAAATTGTTCTGTTCTGACATTTCAATGCTGGTGTGCCTGGAGCTCAGGGAATTTACAACAGGGAAGCAATCATATGATACCTGGTGGCCAATCACCTGTGGAAGACCAAATGATTTCTCAATCCTACCTCCTGCTACATGCTTCCCAGGGATGAGCAGAAATGCCTCCCACCCCAGTGCATAGCACCAGGTGGCCTGAAGCTACCTACATTCTCTCATCTTATATGACACTCTCTCTGCTCACACAGATAAAAAGGACAGAAAATACAAAGAAAGGGCCTTAACCAGAGCAAGAAACCCCAAACCATTTTGTACCTTCCCTCCTCCCTTCCCTTCCTTCCTTAGTAACTTGCATTAAATTCTCTTTGGGGGGCATGAAGGTCATGCATGCTTGCAATATTATCCCTGTCTTTAAAGATTTTGTTGGGTTTATTACTCATTTGATGTTTTAAAAATGAAAATTAATTACAACTATACCTAAAATAATTTTCCAAATGATCATTAGAATATTATTTGAAAAGGTTCAATGACTTGCCCAAGGCTGCACAACACAGAAAAAGAGTAGCAGAAATAAATTCAAGGACAGATAAAATTACCTAAAATTCAACTCCCGTTCAGGCTGGCTTAAATAATTATGGTGTATCTTTAGCAGGAAAAAGTGTAGGGCCTTTAGTAAGAATGAGATATACATATGTACATGAAAATATGCACGTGCTATATCGTTGAAAGGAAAACACAGGTGACAATAATGGTGTGTATGGCATTATGTCTCTAACTAATCAACTACCTACCTACCTACCTAAGACAATGTTATGCCACTGTGGAAGAAAAGTCTAGAAGTTAATGTTTGTTACCTCTGCAGGGGTATTTGGATGCGTAGGGATGAGGAACTTCTACTTTTTATCTTATAGCATTCAAAAAATAGTAGAGAAATGAGTGATATTTTTTGGTTACTCTTTCTTTGTTTTTATTTTCATATTAAGAAATTGAGTGTTTTCTGCAACTCCTTCTGGTCTTATTCTTTGAAAATTTAAGACTTTTTTTAAGGTCATTTCAGCAAAACACCTCTATTCCCCTGTTAAGTTTCTAATAACTATCACGTTCATAGTGTTTTGATGAATGGGAGCATTATTATTTTTTTTTATTAATAATGATTTTTTATTTTATTATGTTAGTCACCATACAGTACATCCCCGGTTTTTGATGTAAGGCTCGATGATTCATTAGTTGTGTATAACACCCAGTGCACCATGCAATATGTGCCCTCCTTACTACCCATCACCGGTCTATCCCATTCCCCCACCCCCCTCCCCTCTGTAGCCCTCAGTTTGTTTCTCATAGTCCATAGTCTCTCATGTTTCATTCCCCCTTCTGATTACCCCCCCTTTCTTTATCCCTTTCTTCCCCTACTGATCATTCTAGTTCTTATGTTCCATAGATGAGAGAAATCATATGATAGTTGTTTTTCTCTGCTTGACTTATTTCACTAAGCATTATCTCCTCCAGTGCCGTCCATGTTGTAGCAAATGTTGAGAACTCATTCTTTCTGATTGCTGAGTAATATTCCATTGTATATATGGACCACAACTTCTTAATCCAGTCATCTGTTGCAGGGCATCTCGGCTCCTTCCACGATTTAGCTATTGTGGACATTGCTGCTATGAACATTGGGGTGCATATGGCCCTTCTCTTCACTACGTCTGTATCTTTGGGGTAAACACCCAGTAGTGCAATGGCTGGATCATAGGGTAGCTCAATTTTTAACTTTTTAAGGGACCTCCACACGGTTTTCCAGAGTGGCTGTACCAACTTGCATTCCCACCAACAATGTAGGAGGGATCCCCTTTCTCCACATCCTCTCCAACAATTGTTGTTTCTTGCCTTGTCTATTTTTGCCATTCTAACTGGCGTAAGGTGGTATCTCAGTGTGGTTTTGATTTGAATTTCCTTGATGGCTAATGATTTTGAACATTTTTTCATGTGTCTGTTAGCCATTTGTATGTCTTCATTGGAAAAGTGTCTGTTCATATCTTCTGCCCATTTTTTGATTTGTTTATTTGTTTCTCGTGTATTGAGTTTGAGAAGTTCTTTGTAGATCTTGGATACCAGTCCTTTATCTGTAGTGTCATTTGCAAATATCTTCTCCCATTCCGTGGGCTGCCTCTTAGTTTTTCTGACTGTTTCCTTGGCTGTGCAGAAACTTTTAATCTTGATGAAGTCCCATAAATTCATTTTATCTTTTGTTTCTCTTGCCTTTGGGGATGTGTCATGAAAAAGGTTGCTTTGGCTGATGTCGTAGAGGCTGCCTATGTTCTCCTCTAGAATTTTGATGGATTCCTGTCTCACATCGAGGTCTTTCATCCATTTGGAGTTTATTTTTGTGTATGGTGTGAGAGAGTGGTCAAGTTTCATTCTTTTGCATGTAGCTGTCCAATTTTCCCAGCACCATTTATTGAAGAGACTGTCTTTTTCCCACCGGATGTTTTTTCCTGCTTTATCAAATATTAGTTGCCCAAAGAGCTGAGGGTCCATTTCTGGGCTCTCTATTCTGTTCCATTGGTCTATGTGTCGGTTTTTGTGCCAGTACCATGCTGTCTTTGTGATCACAGCTTTGTAGTACAGCTCGAAATCCGGCATTGTGATGCCCCCAGCTTTGTTTTTCCTCTTCAACAGTTGCTTGGAGATTCGGGGTCTTTTCTGGTTCCATACAAATTTAAGGACTATTTGTTCCAGTTCTTTGAAAAACGTTCTCGGTATTTTGATCGGGATAGCATTGAAAGTGTAGATTGCTCTGGGTAGCATGGACATTTTAACTATGTTAATTCTTCTGATCCATGAGCATGGAATATCTTTCCATCTTTTTATGTCTTCCTCAATGTCTTTTAAGAGTGATTTATAGTTTCTAGAATAAAGGTCCTTTACGTCTCTGGTTAAGTTAATTCCAAGGTAACGTATGGTTTTTGGTGCTATTGTAAATGGGATGGATTCCCTGATTTCTCTTTCTTCGTTCTCGTTATTCGTGTACAGAAATGCAACTGATTTCTGAGCATTGATTTTGTATCCCGCCACGTTACTGAATTGCTCTATAACTTCTAATAGTTTGGGAGTGGCTTCTTTTGGGTTTTCCATATAGAGTATCATGTCATCTGCGAAGAGAGACATTTTGACTTCTTCTTTGCCGATTTGAATACCTTTGATCCCTTTTTGTTGTCTGATTGCTGTTGCAAGGACTTCTAGTACTATGTTGAATAATAGTGGCGAGAGTGGGCATCCTTGTCGTGTTCCTGATCTTAAGGGAAAGGCTTCCAGCTTTTCCCCATTGAGAATAATATTTGCAGTAGGCTTTTCATAGATGGCTTTTATGAGATTGAGAAATGTACCTTCTATTCCTACACTCTGAAGGGTTTTAATCAGGAAAGGATGCTGTATTTTGTCAAATGCTTTTTCGGCATCGATTGAGAGGATCATATGGTTCTTGAGTCTTTTCTTGTTGATATGATGTATCACGCTGATTGATTTGCGAATATTGAACCACGCTTGCATCCCAGGTATGAATCCCACTTGATCGTGGTGGATAATCCTTTTAATGAACTGTTGGATTCTATTAGCAAGTATCTTGTTGAGGATTTTGGCGTCCATATTCATTAGGGAAATTGGTCTGTAATTCTCCTTTTTGAGGGGGTCTTTGCCTGGTTTGGGGATCAAGGTAATATTGGCCTCATAGAATGAGTTTGGTAGCTTTCCTTCTGTTTCTATTTTTTGAAATAGCTTTAGGAGAATAGGTATTATTTCTTCTTTGAATGTTTGGTAGAATTCCCCAGGAAAACCGTCCGGGCCTGGAGTTTTGTTATTTGGAAGGTTGTTTATCACTGACTCAATTTCTTCATAATTAATTGGCCTGTTTAAGAAATCAATTTCTTCCTGTTTCAATCTTGGTAGTTTATAG
This sequence comes from Ursus americanus, assembly GCF_024610735.1. Classification (NCBI taxonomy): domain Eukaryota; kingdom Metazoa; phylum Chordata; class Mammalia; order Carnivora; family Ursidae; genus Ursus; species Ursus americanus. The sequence continues at coordinate 21,266,624 of NC_142142.1, read as the reverse complement.
GTTTCCAGGAAGGATTCCATCTCTTCCAGATTGCTTAGTTTATTGGCATATAGCTGTTGATAAAAATTTCTAATAATCCTTCCAATTTCAATGGTGTTCGTCGTGACCTCTCCTTTTTCATTCATAATTTTAATAATCTGGGTCCTTTCTCTTTTCTTTTGGATAAGTCTTGCCAGTGGTCTGTCAATTTTATTGATTCTCTCCAAGAACCAGCTTCTAGTCCTGTTGATCTGCTCTACTGTACTTCTGGTTTCTGCTTGATTGATTTCAGCTTTAATTTTGGTCAACTGCTTCCTTGTGCGTGGATTAGGCCTGTCCCTCTGTTGCTGTTCCAGCTTCTTGAGGTGAGAATATAAAAACTGCATTTTAGATTTTTCTATTCTTTTGAGTGAGGCTTGGATGGCTATGTATTTCCCCCTTAGGACAGCCTTTGCAGTATCCCACAGGTTTTGGACTGTTGTATTTTCATTCTCATTGGTCTCCATAAATTGTTTAATTTGATTTTTGATTTCCTGGTTTATCGAGTCATTCCTGAGCAGGATGGTTCTTAGTCTCCAAGTGTTTGAGTTTCTTCCAAATTTTTCCTTGTGGTTGAGTTCCAATTTCAGAGCGTTGTGGTCTGAGAATATGCAGGGGATAATTTCAATCTTTTGGTATCGGCTGAGACCTGTTTTGTGTCCCAGAACATGGTCTATTCTTGAAAATGTTCCATGGGCATTAGAATAGAATGAGTATTCTTTGGTTCTGGGGTGTAGTGTTCTAAATATATCTAAGAGGTCCAACTCGTCGAGTATGGCATTCAAAGCCTTTGATTCTTTGCTTAGTTTTTGCCAGGGTGTTCTGTCTATTTCTGAGAGTGGAGTGTTGAGGTCCCCTACTATTAATGTATTTTTATCTATATGTCTCTTTATTCTGGTTAAGAGTTGGCATGTGTATCTTGCTGCTCCCCTGTTGGGGGCATATATATTTATAATTGTCATATCCACTTGTTGAATACTTCCTTTAAGAATAATATAGTGCCCTTCTGCATCTCTAACTATAGTCTGTAGTTTAAAATCCAATTTATCTGATATGAGAATTGCTACCCCAGCTTTCTTTTGAGGTCCATTTGCGTGAAAGATGGTACTCCATCCCCTTACTCTCAGTCTGAATGCATCTTTGGGTTCGAAATGAGTCTCTTGTAGACAGCAAATGGATGGGTCATTTCTTTTTATCCAATCTGCAACCCTGTGGCGTTTGAAACCAGAATTTAAACCATTAATGTTCAGGCTGAGTACTGAGAGATATGCTTTTAATTCTGCCATGTTGTCAGTAAAGTCTTTGTTTGTATTGGCTGTGACTTTCTGTTTTGTATCACTCTTGGGGCCTTTTTACTTTTATAGAACCCCCCGTAATACCTCCTGTAGGGCTGGTTTCATGGTTACGAAATTGGCTAGTGACTCGATTCTGAAATGTCTTTATTTCTCCATCAATTCTGAATGACAGCCTTGCCGGATAAAGGATCCTTGGCTGCATGTTTTTCTCTGAAAGAGCTTTAAAAATGCTCCCCCAACCCTTTCTCTCATTCCAGGTCTGTGTAGACAGGTCTGATGTAATTCTGATGCCTTTGCCTTGGTACGTGAGAAATTTCTTTGCCCTGGCCGCTTTCAATACTGTTTCCTTGGATCTCATATTTGCGAATTGCACTATGACGTGACGTGGTGTAGGTCTGTCATGGTTGAGCTTGGGAGGGGTCCTCTCTGCCTCTTGGACACGAATTTTTGTTTCCCTTGCTAGATTAGGGAAGTTTTCAGCTACAATTTGTTCAAATATCTCTTCTAGACCTCTGTTTTTCTCCACCCCCTCGGGGATGCCGATGATTCTAACATTGGATCGTTTCATTGAGTCAGTAATCTCCCGTAGCCAACATTCGTGGGCGTGGATTTTTTTAAGACCATCTTCTATTTTTATTTTTTCCTCTATTAACCCATCCTCCAATTCACTAACCCTTTCCTCTGCTTCTGGGACCCTGGCCATCAGAGCCTCTAGTTTTGCCTGCATTTGGCTCATAGAATTTTTAATTTCTGTCAAATTCGCTCTCATTTCCGCCCTTAGGGATTGTATATTCTCAGTAATATTTTCCTGAATACTTTTTTCAAGTCTACTCATTATCTTGACCATTGTTACTCTGAATTCCATTTCTGATAATTTGGTTACATCCATATCCGTTACTTCTGTGGCAGAGGCCACTGACTCACTGTCTTTTCTTTGCTGGGGGGGGCTTCTCCTTCTTGTCATTCTGATGAAGAGAGGTTGCTGGGTTTCCAGAGCCCAAAATTATTGACTGGGTCCCAGGCCGTGCCCCTTGTTTTATAGGGATCTTAGAGATGTGGGCTTCTTCTTTAAAGATTTTATTTATTTACTTATCTGAGAGAGGGAGACAGACAGTCAGCAAGAACGAAACAGAAGCAGGGGAGTGAGAGAGGAAGAAGCAGGCTCCCAGCGGAGGAGCCCGATGAGGGACTCCTTTCCGGAACGCCGGGATCACGCCCTAAGCCGAAGACAGGCGCTCAATGACTGCGCCACCCAGGCGCCTCGGGTTGTGGGCTTCTTGATTTTTCAGCCTGCCTTCTGTGTTCTGGGGGAGGGGTCTGCCGCGCCGATACTCAGGCAACCCTGTTTGGTTAGAGTCTCCGTGTCCCCTGCGAGGGAGGATGGGGATGGGCACTCTCTGAGCTGGTATTTCCAGGCTTTTGTTCTCTGGTGGCTTTCCCTGGCGGCCGGCTATGCCTCTTCTGAGGGTCAGAGCAGCAGAGGCTGCATTGTCGCAGAACAGAGGGATTGCGGCCCGTTCTCCACTGATGTTCTGGCCACTTTAACTCTATTACTGTTGGTGCTGCTCAATCCTGCAGCGTCCCTGCCCTCACTTCCAGGGCCGGCGCGTCTCTGTCCTTTGTGTTTCTAATGCCGCCAGCCACCGGCCGCCCCGCATGCTCCCGGGTCTCCCGGTCTCAGTCTATGCCCGGTGAGCACACCTCGATTCCGGAGTTTCGGGAGAAGCCTGGTGGCGCGCGCACCCGGTTCAGGGTCTCAGTCTGCTGTTTCGCGGGTGCTGACCTCGAGTCCGCCCGCTCCCCCGTGCAGGTGGCCCGCCAGCCGCCAGCCACCCCGCGCGCGCTCCGGGAGCTCCCGGTCTCAGTCTGGATCCCGTGAGCACATCGGGATTCCGGTGTTCCGGGAGATGCCTGGTGGCGCGCGTTCACGGCTCACCGGTCTCAGTCCGCTCTCTGCTCTCTCGCGGGTGCCCTCTGTGTGTCCGCCCGCTCCCCCGTGCAGGTGGCTGCCGCTTCCCGGCGCCCAAACGCGGCGGCTCCCTCCCCCTTCCGTTTATCTTCCGATATCCGTGCACGGTTTACAGCTCCCCTCTTGGTACCTCAATACTCAGCGCTGGAGATGTTCATTTGTAGAGATCCAGATGCATCATCCTGCGTCTCAGGCTGATTCCGTGGTTATTTAGGCTGGTTTGGTACCTATCCAGCTCGACTCTGGGGACCGGCTGAAAAAGGGGTCCCCTACTCCTCCGCCATCTTAACTCCTCCCGAATGGGAGCATTATTTTGTATCCTTGTGTATTTTACTTCTTTTACCTTTGCTCACTTAAAAAAAAATGTTAGGCAGTTTGTCTTGATGGCATTTACTTTAAATCTTTAAATTGTTTTAATTTAGATTTAATTTCATTCAAACACATTTTAAGATCTCTTTTATAGCTCCATAAGTCATGCACAGTAAGGCTGACTTGCCTTATTTCATTAGATTATAAGCACGGTTTATCACTGGGAAGACTGAATTCAGAAACTTTAAATTTGCAACTTATTTTAAGAACATGTATCAGGTAAAGTGACCTTCCACAAAGATTTTCATTTCATATAAACTAGTCTTCAGAAGAATTGATTTAATTTTTTTTAATTAAGACAATATTTTAGAGCAGTTTAAATTCACAGCAAAACTGAGGGGAAGGTACAGAGATCTCCCATATTCTCCTGTGCAATTGATTTTTTAGGTAAACTAATTTTATCACAACAGCTTTAACAAAAGTATAACATAAAAAAGGGGAGGGGACAGTACTGCTACAAATAATAGTTAAAACTTATTGAACACTTTACTGAGCAAGTACTGTTTTGAGTATATTACATTTATTAACTATTTTAAAACCCCACTTCAAAACTATTATAATTCTTATTATCCCTATATTGCAGATCAGAAAACAGGTACGGGGGTGTGCCTGGGTGGCTTAGTAGGTTAAGCGTTGGACTCTTGATTTTGGCTCAGGGTCATGATCTCAGGGTCCTGATTTTGAGCCACTCATAGGACTCCCTGCTCAGCGAGGAGTCTGCTTCTCCCTCTCCCTGTGCTTCTCTCCCCCTGACAACTCAGTCTCTCTCTATATATGTAATAAATAAATAAAATCTTTTTAAAAATTTAAAAAATGCAAAGAAAAAAGACACAGGAAAGTTAAGTAACTTGTACAAGGATACGTAGCATAGCAAGGACATAGTAGGAAGAGATTTAAGGACAGAGGAATAATTCATAGATTTATGAAGCGGGAGGCCAACTACCCCAAGGAAACCAGGAAGGCTTCTCAGATTTGATGCTGCCTTGTACCATGTGGGCCATATGAACAAATGGATTTGTTATTTAGGGAAAGTTGGAGATTCCATTTAGAGAACTGAAGTGCAAGAAGACGGGCCACACCACAGGCAGCCCATTTCAAGGTAAAAACCAGAGTACGATACTATGGATACTTCTGAAAAGAAAGAATATTATTTATAATCCAACAGCCTTCAAATAAAAATGATTCTCAAACTTTCTTTTCTTTCTCAAGCCTATATTGGAGATCAGCTCTATCAGTGATCTCCTCTAGAGGCTGGAAGATAGCGATGTATTGCACATAAACCCCTGGCTTACAAGTAGCTCACAGTCTAGGGTTGGAGAGTTGAGAATCTTACAACAATGTTATACATTAATATCCAAGTGAGAAGTATCTACTTGAGCAGTAACTACCTGTAGTTGTTCTTTATAAGCCCCCCTGGGCTTCATAGAAAATTAATAGCTGGGATGGTACAGCCAAAATCTGCTTGCTCTTTGTCACTCAGATGAAAGTTCACATGCCATCATGTTCCCATCTGTTTCTTTCAAGCAAGCTCTCTGCACTCTTGGATCTACCTCCTTTGCGGCTGCTATCACTGCTACTGTTCTAGAATGGATCAAACTAGGCCAAGGGAAACAGATGACCTTGTGCAAAGGAAGCCTGAGTGGAAGACAGAGCTGTAGCTCAGTGCTGCTATCAGCCCCACATTGATGGATGAGTGCTCCTTTACAGCTTGGCCAGTGGGGCCCTGTAAGGAAAGCTCACACTTTGCTCATCACTGTGTAATAAAGCCCAACTCCTCAGTAGCACCAGCCCCAGGCCAATACCTGTCAGCTCAGTTTGCTTCTCCTAATCCTCATTTAGACTGATCTGCAATAACTTACCAGCTCTCTTGGGTACTCAGGCTTCCTTAGATTGCTTCAATGGGTAAAATGGCTATTCATTGGGATTGAGAATGCTAAAGAAATAATACTAAAAGATTTATTTAAAGTAAAGCTGGAAAATTTTTGAGAGATTGTTTAGGTCAGTCTTATCATTTTCCAGGTGAGGCCTAGAAAGGTGAGCTGATTCTCCTAAACACACACAGCTTCTTGGTGGCTGAGTTAGCTGTAGTCAAGTGATATCTTAGCTTCAGGGCCAACTCTTTTCTACTACATTTTAACTGACAATAATTTAATAATATTTGTGATTTTTAAAAAATTTTAGTGAATGCAATAACTTTTCTGAAATTTCAGAACATAGGTCAATTAGGACTATAGGTTTGGGGCTTTTGAAACACAGGTGTGAGAGAGATTAGGTTGAGAAAGACCTGAGGTTGGAGACATGAGGTTGGCAATCATGACAGCAAAGAGGCTATTGGAGATTCTTTCATTGTTTGGACCTCTCTGCTCATATCCATGGAGGAGAACTCTGTACTCAGAATCAGGTGTAGGCCATAGGTCAACAGATTGGTCCCCTCTCAGTGCTGCATTAACCTTACATGAGTAGAGTCTGGATGGGTAGTGGTGTGGGGGTATATTGACATGAACTCTCCTCTCCTGCTTCATAGATAAGGCCTAAAACTATTGCTATTCCCTTTATAAAGTCTTCCTGATCATAGGATGGCAGATATTGATGTTAAAAGAGATAAATCAATGTCAAATAAATGTGAAAAATCTTTCCACGTCACTCCAGACAGATAAAGGCATTATTTGCTTAAACGAAATGAATGATTTCCAGAGATAGACCATCTTACAACTGGGTGACTTAATAGGAAGAAGAGTGGTCTGCTTCCTGAAACGCTGACACATGGTTCCTTCCAGGATGCATAAGACTACCCATTGGGATGCCTAGCTCAGGACCTAGGAGTACCTAAGCCAGGAGTATCTCTACTAGAAAACATTGGTCTTTTCTCTGAATGCCTTCACCAAACAAACATTTACCATACACATAGTCTATGTCCAGACTGTGCTAAAAGCTAAGCCTACTGAGCAAATAAGAGACTGTCTTTGTTAGTTCACAATACAGATATTTAGAAAAATAATTATAGTGCAACATGATCAGTGATGAGCATTATAAAAGGGAAATACAGATTAAAGAAAAAACAAGTATGGCTAACACGATGTCTTGTGCATGGTTGCTGCTCATGGTTACTACCTGCTTGACCCAAAGTAATTCCCTTGATTTTTATAAGCCTTAGTTTCCTCAAGGAAAAGGGGAATAAGAGTTCCCACCCACAAGCTGTGAAAAAGATGATCTGAGAGAGCATATATGTAAAATATGCCCTTCGAGATAGAGGAAGGCTTGCTTTTACCTCTCATAAATGTATGGCACAGTGGAGTGAAGGAAGTGCCCCACACAATGTACCTGAGATTAGGTCCTTTCCCACCACTGCACTATTAAGGCCCCGCTTCTAGCAGAGATTTGCCCAACAGTAAAAAAGACACCAGTAATGTTCCAATTAATGACCTCACTATTTAGCAAGCCACCTCGCATTTCCTCATAAATGCTACTCCAGCTCAGGTATTTTGTGATTAGAATTTGCTCTTTGAGTTCAAGGCTATGTGCTATTTATCTTTGCATCACATCAAGTGCCCTGAACTTGCAAAGTGCTTTTACTCAACAGGTGCTCAGCAAGTAGTTGTGGAATGGACTAGGTAGTTCAGTGTGACATGGAAAAGGGCACAGTCATATGTATTTTGAATTCAAATATGTATTCCCTCATTTGCCAAGGAACTGGACAATTTAACATCTCAAACTTTCCTCTTCTCATCAGTCAAATAAAGAAAGCAGTATCCTCTGCACAAGAGTGTCAATGTCAGAAGATTAATTAAAATCCATTAGCAAAGACATTACTACAACAATGCCAGGCATCTCATTCACAATGAACGTGTGCATGGGGGTTTACCCTTAGCTCTTTTTTGTTTCATCCCCTGAGATGAAAGAATGCCTTGAGATTTTTTTTTTCTTTTTGATCTCACTGGTCTTTAGGCCCTCTCTGACTTGGGGAGGTGAACATAATGTAAAGAGGCTAGAGTCTTTGGAAAAGTTAACTCTTCTCTGCAAGGCTATAATCCATCAATTTCAGAACCATGATGCAAATGCTAACTTTACAGTGTTGCTATTGGAATGAGATGAGACGGCATCTGCACAGTGACTTGATCAAAGCAGGTGCTTAATTCAGGGTAGCAATGATTATTAATTCTATCATTAAAGGCATCTATGGCACCAAGTCACCCCTTTCTTGATGCAACTTTAGAATTACTTGTTTGCATGAGAACTAATACTACCCCTTTTTAAAACCTGTCTGCTTTGGGCTGCCAAAAAGCTAACACACACACACACACACACACACACACACACACACACCAAGTGATTTTTCCTTATTGGAGCAAGATCCAACTACCTTTCATTCTCCTGAGCTGATTCTGTTTTTTTATGTGTCCCACTAATGAGCTAAGTTTATGCTTAAGGGCAAAATAAATGAAAGAATTATTTCTAACTCAAGTATCGGAATCTGAGAAGATTTGAAAAGTACCCTGCTGTTTTCTGAATATATACTCTAGAAAATAGGAAAAGGGACAATCAGTCTCTTTCTGTAGGATTTCACTTAGCTACAGCTTTGGGAATTTCTTCCTCTTCTGGTTTTATTAATGCTAATACAATAGGACATATTAGTACTTATTAATGCTAATACAATAGGACATATTAGTACTTCTATCATCCCAAAATAAGGTCACTGTGCCTAAAATTGAGGTAAAATTAGTCAGTTTATTGTTATTTATTTATGTTATCTAGAGGGGAGACAGCCCACAGCAATGATCAGTTGTTCAGGTACAACTTCGAGTCAAAATTAGTCAATCAGTCACATAACAGTCATGACCGTTCCTCTCTCCTTTCTTCCTTTCTCTGTCCCTCCTATCCCCTCCCTCTTCTTTTTCCCTTCCTCTTTTGTCTCATTCCTCCTTCCTTCTTTCATTTCTCTCCTCTCAGCCTGACTTATTTGTCCCTCCCTCCTTCTCTCCTCTCTTCCTCCTGCTCCTTCTCTTTTCCCTCCCTCCCTTTCTTTTCTCCTTCTGTCTCTTCCATTCTCCTTTCTTCATTCTTTTCTCAATTCCTTTAAAATACGTACTGGGGTGCCTGGGTGGCTCAGTAGGTTGAGTGTCTGACTCTTGATTTTGGCTTAGGTCATGATATCAGGGTCTTGAAATGGAACCCTGCATCAGGATCTACACTCAGCACAAAGTCTGCTTGAGATTCTCTCTCCCTCCCCATCTGCCCCTGCCCCTGCTAACTTGTGTATGCATGCTCTCTCTCAAAATAAATAAATAAATCTTTAAAATATGTACTGACTGACTGTTTCAGCCTCAGTGTAATGTTGTTAGGATAAAAAAATACCCACCAAGTTTCCACATACCACAAAACTTCTACAGTATCTGTGAAGCACAATCAAGTAAAACACAATAAAATGAGGTCTGCCTATATTGAAAATTTGCTCAGTGCTTTGGAAAAAACAAAGTACAAAGAATTTACTCTTTATTTTAAGAGAGAAAGAGATCTCAGTAAGGTGAATACAACTATCTTTTATTTTTTCTGGTGAGAAAACTGAGACTCAGAAAACTTGCATGACTTGTCTAATAAGAATATGACAGGGTAATTAAGCCTTGCCCTTTATCAAAAGGGTGAAAAGAAATAAGTGGGGGAATTACGTATTTAAAAACACTCCACATGAAAAAGAAAGATCTCTGTGATTGAAACAAATACATGTTCCCTAGGAGTTATCCTGTACCTCAATGTTTAAAATAGGTAGATTCTTTTAAAGAATATTAAATGAAGGTTATCCCAGAAATAAAAGAATTCTCTTTAGAGGGTGTGCACTGTGGGGGCAGATGACAGATTTACCAGTATATTCTTTCCACTTTTGAGGCTGCACAATCTGTCTCCCTAATGCAATATAATTACCATCTAAAGTGACACACTGCATGAAGCATCTTGGCACGGAAGTGGAGTTTATTGTGTTCTGGAAATATTTACAGTCATATAAGTTAGATGCTGTCATGAACCAGTCTAAAACACTGCTTAAAATCCTCACTTAGAATGTATTTAAAACATTCTTTTCAGAACAAAGGACACAGGTACTTTTGAGAGAATATATCTGAAGTAGCAGATGCCCTTGGTTAGCTACCTGGCAGCCATTTTGCTCCTTCCTCATGGCTGACAGACTCCTGACTTAGCTTAGGTTCAACCTTATGTTCATGTGTTTCAATGACTTTAGAGATTAAGTTCATCCCTTCATTAGTTTTTATTGAAGGTACTCCTTCAAAAATGGGATTTATAGTAATGTGATATACTGCTATCTGATAAGAAGCATCTGCTTACAAAATACTTTATTCAATCATTCATTCAACAGTTATTTACTGAAGGCTTGCCATGTGTAGGGATGTACTGTGGCCTGAGGATACAGGATGAATTAAAACCAATCCCTAAGATCAAGTAGCTAATAGCTGGTAAATGAGGTAAAAAGCAAAAGGCACTTATAGTACAAAGAAAATAGTGTTATAATATGTTTTATATATACATATGCTCTTTGTCCTATAGTGTTATATATATTATATGTTACCACACTGTGTTAGAGTAGCACCGAGAAGGTGGTGTCCTTGCCTTGGAGCTCAGAAATGACTTCTGAGCTGAGGAATGAGAGGTCATTTTGGACTCACACTGTATGACAACCTTTATCATTTAGTAGTACTGGAAATACAATGTTAAAATGGATTCTGGGATTTATAGATTACTTTTCCAAACAAGATAGAGTAATAAGAACTAGATTAAGCCCCTTAACTGAAAAACTAAGGAAGACAAAATATAGGAAAAACCACAGTTTTCAAAGAGGGGAAATCTGTCATTGAAGGATAGTGATCTATAAGAGACAAGGAACAAATGAGATTAGCCCTGTAATTGCCCCAGCTTCTACCTTGACAGAGTGTTCAGGTCATGAGGCAAGGAAGGGGGAAACCTAGACAACAGTTTCTCAGAGGGGAGCAGGTGGAGCTAGGAGTCTGGGAAAGAGCAATAGGAATTGGAAAGGTAGAACACCAGAGAATAGAGCTGCACTGAGAGGAAACTGCTGAAATCTGCAGAGGGGTTCCCTGGAGTAAGCAGCTGAGTAATGATCAGCATATGCTTGTGAGAAGCTACCCAGGCGAGTGCACTAAGGTAATACCTGAAAAAATAAGAGGAGATAGTGCCTAGACTTCATCAGGGCTAGAAAGAGGGCCTATTCCCATTAACCAGAATGGGAAAAAGCTCATGATTCAGAGAATATTGGTTAAAGTACAATGAAGGGTCTTCTTGCTTTTTTCTTTAATTATATCATTTTATTTTTAAATTTATTTTAGACGGAGAGAGAGAGAGAGAGCATGAGCAGGGAGAGGGATAGAGGGAGAGCGAGACAAGCAGACTCCCCACTGACTGGGAAGCCCAACTTGGGGTTGGATTCCAGGACCCTGAGATCATGATCTGAAGAGAAATCAAGAGTCAAATGCTCAACCGACTGAGCCACGCAGGCACCCAGGTTTTGCTTTGATAGCAGCAAGAAAATTAGTACGAGATTGAACAGGCTTAGACACCAGCGAAATCTGGAAGAATCCAACTCTTTTGAAGTAACTTTAATCACAACCCAGGAAAAAAATCTAGTTCCTGACAAGGTAGAATCCACAATACCTAACATCCAATAAAAAACTACCATCATGCAAAAAAAAAAAAATCAGGAAAATAAAACTCATAATGAGGAGAAAAATCAGCTTAAACTGATACAGAAATGACGTGGGTACTAGAGTAGTAGACAAGGACGTTACAATGGTTAATATGATTTCATCCCACACGTTGAAGAAGCTAAAAGAAGGATTGACCACGTTAAGTAAGGGTAGAAAACAAACCTCTACTGATAAAATCTACATGCCTGGGATGAAAACACACTGGGTAGGGTTAATGGCCAATAGATATTGCACAAGAAAAGGTTATTGGTCGATGAGAGACTATGGACTCTGGGAAACAAACTGAAGGCTTCAGAGGGGAGGAGGGTGTGGGATTGGGATAGGTCGCTGATGGGTATTAAGGAGGGCACATATTGCATGGTGCACTGGGTGTTATACGCAAATAATGAATCATGGAACAGTACATCAAAAACTAAGGATATACTGTATGGTGACTAACATAACATAAAAAATTATTAAAAAAACATAATAAAAATTATTTAAAAAAATTATTAAAAAAAAGGTTATTGGTGAATTCATTTCCATAGCAATGGAAACTACCCAGATTCAAACTCACAGAGGAAAAAGCCAAAAAGAAGAAAATTGAATGGTGTATCAGCTAACTGGGAAGTAGTCTCATATAATTAGTGTCCCAGAATGGGAGAAAATATTTGAAGAAATAATTGCTATAAATTTTCCAAATTTATAAAAATGATTACCCACATATCCAAGAAGCTCAATAAACCCCAATTACAAAAAAGAAAGAAAAAGAAAGAAAGAAAGAAAGAAAGAAAGAAAGAAAGAAAGAAAAAAAGAAAAAAAAAGGAAAGAAAGAAGAAAGAAACATGAAGAAACTTCACCAGGGAACATGATAATCAAATCGTTTAAAATGAATAATATAGAAAAAAAATGAGAGAAGCAGACACTGAATAAAAGACAAATTACATTCAAGGAAATAAAGATAGTGCTAAATTTCTTGACAGAAGAAGAAAAACAAAGCACAAGCTAGAAGACAGTGGAATAGCATCATTAAAGTATGTAGAGAAAAATCAAAATTGTGAACCCACAATTTTTTACCCAATGAAAATATCTTTCAAAAACAAAGACAAAGTTAACACTTCTCCACATAAGGAAAAGCTGAAACAGTTGATCCAAGCTGGAATCTTGAAGATAATCCCTCAAGCAGAAGGACAATAATGTCAGATAGAAATCTGAATCTACATGAAGGAAGGATGATCACCAGAAATGGTAAATAGGTAAATAACAATGATTTTTTTTTTGGTGGCTTAAAATAACACATTTTTTAATAATATTTTTTATTATAATATGTTAGTCATCATACAGTACATCCCTAGTTTTTGATGTAAAGTTCCATGATTCATTACTGGCGTATAACACCCAGTGCACCATGCAATACGTGCCCTCCTTAATACCCACCACCAGCCAATCCCATTCCCCCCCCTCCCCTCTGAAGCCCTCAGTTTGTTTCCCAGAGTCCATAGTCTCTCCTGGTTCATTCCCCCTTCTGTTTACCCTCCCTTTCTTCACAATGATTTTTTACATGTTATTTAAATATATTTCAGAAATCATGAAATGTTTTAAAAATTGATATATTGTGGGGCTTATAGCATTTGCAAAAATAAAATTTGTGATGACAGTATAACAGTGGTTGGGAAGGAAAAATGAGACATATTGTTAGAAATTGCTTTTATTTTAGATGAAGTAGTGTAATATCACTGAAACATAGTCTGGTAAGTTAAAGAGGTATACACACCTTAAAGCAATCATTAAAATAGCATAACAGAGTTATAGCTAATAAGCCAACAAAGAAAGAAAATCCAGAATCATAAAGCAAAGCAAAACAAAATAAAAACAAACAAACAAAACCCCTCAATTAACCCAAAATAAGTCATGAAAAAAGGAAAAAGAACTCTTGGGGCAAATGAAAAACAAACAGCAAGATGGCAAATTTAAAGATTTGTGTAAATTAGATTAAGTTGTGTAAACACCCCAATTAAAAGTCAAAGATTGACAGACTGGATTTTATTTTATTTTTTATTTTTTATAATAATATTTTTTATTATATTATATTAGTCACCATACAGTACATCTCTGGTTTTTGATGTAAAGCTCGATGATTCATTAGTTGTGTATAACACCCAGTGTACCATGCAATACGTGCCCTCCTTACTACCCATCACCAGCCTTTCCCATTCCCCCACCCCTCTCCCCTCTGAAGTCCTCAGTTTGTTTCTCAGAGTCCATAGCCTCTCATGCTTCATTCCCCCTTCTGATTACCCCCCCTTCTTTATCCTTTTCTTCTCCTACCAATCTTCCTAGTTCTTATGTCCCATAGATGAGAGAAACCATATGATAATTGTCTTTCTCTGCTTGACTTATTTCACTTAGCATTATCTCCTCCAGTGCCATCCATGTTGCAGCAAATGTTGAGAAATCGTTCTTTTTGATAGCTGAGTAATATTCCATTGTATATATGGACCACATCTTCTTAATCCAGTCATCTGTTGAAGGGCATCTCGGCTCCTTCCACGATTTAGCTATTGTGGACAGAGCTGCTATGAACATTGGGGAGCATATGGCCCTTCCCTTCATTACGTCTGTATCTTTGGGGTAAATACCCAGTAGTGCAATGGCTGGATCATAGGGTAGCTCAATTTTTAACTTTTTAAGGGACCTCCACACGGTTTTCCAGAGTGGCTGTACCAACTTGCATTCCCACCAGCAATGTAGGAGGGATTCCCTTTCTCCACATCCTCTCCAACAATTGTTGTTTCTTGCCTTGTCAGTTTTTGCCATTCTAACTGGTGTAAGGTGGTATCTTAGTGTGGTTTTGATTTGAATTTCCCTGATGACTAATGATTTTGAACATTTTTTCATGTGTCTGTAAGCCATTTGTATGTCTTCATTGGAAAAGTGTCTATTCATATCTTCTGCCCATTTTATGATTTGTTTATTTGTTTCTTGTGTATTGAGTTTGAGAAGTTCTTTGTAGATCTTGGATACCAGTCTTTTATGTTTTGTGTCATTTGCAAATATATTCTCCCATTCCGTGGGCTGCCTCTTAGTTTTTTTTACTGTTTCCTTGGCTGTGCAGAAGCTTTTTATCTTGATGAAGTCCCACAAGTTCATTTTATCTTTTGTTTTTCTTGCCTTTGGAGATGTGTCATGAAAAAGGTTAGTGTGGCCGATGTCATAGAGGTTGCTGCCTGTTCTCCTCTGGGATTTTGATGGATTCCTGTCTCACATCGAGGCCTTTCATCCATTTGGAGTTTATCTTTGTGTATGTTAAAATGTCCATGCTACCCAGAGCAATCTACACTTTCAATGCTTTCCCAGTAAAAATACCAATGACATTTTTCAAAGAACTGGAACAAACAGCCCTTAAATTTGTGTGGAACCAGAAAAGGCCACAAATTGCCAAGGATGTGTTGAAAAGGAAAAACAAACCTGGGGACATCACAATGACAGATTTCTAGTTGTACTACAAAGCTGTGATTACAAAGACAGCATGGTACTGGCATAAAAACAGACACATAGACGAATGGAACAGAATAGAGAACCCAGAATGGACCCTGGGCTCTTTGGGCAACTAATCTTTGATAAAACAAGAAAAAACATCCAGTGGAAAAAACACAGTCTCTTCAATAAATGGTGCTGGGACAATTGGACAGCTACATGCAAAAGAATGAAACTTGACCACTCTCTCACACCATACACAATGACAGACAGGATTTTAAAAAACAAAAAACAGAAAAACAAGATTCGACTGCTTGTTGCATACCAGATACACCCTTGAAGTACAGAGACAAAAATAGGTTTAAAGTAAAAAGGAGGAAAGATGTACCAGGCTACCACTAATGAGAGAAAGCTAGAATGACTATATTAATATCAGATAACTCATAGCAAAGAATATTATCAGGGATGTAGAGGGTCATTTTATAAAGCAATGAGAGTAAATTAATCTAATGGTATATAATAATCCTAACTGTTTATGCACCTAATAACAGAACTTCCAAATACTTGGGAAATAACCTGATAAAACTGCCAGGAGAAAGAAATCCACAATTAAAATTAGAGATTTCAACATTCCTCCATGAACAAGTAGATAATTGATAGAACAACTAGACAGACAATCAGTAAGGATATAGAAGATTTGAAAAACACTATAAATGAACTTAACTACTTGACATTTATAGAACACTCCACCCAACAAACAGAATGTCTATGATTTTCAAGTACAAATGAAACATTTATCAAGATAGATTATATTCTGGCCATTAAGCCAGTCTTGATAAAATCAAAAGATTCATGTCTTTCAAAGTATTTTCTTTAGTTCTGGTGGAATTAAATTAAAAATCAATAATGGAAAGATAGCTGGAGAATCTACAAATATTGGAAAACTAAATAACATACTTTGAAGTAAACAATGAGTCAAAGAAAAAAATCTAAAGAAAGATTCCAAAGTATTTGAACTAAATGAAAATGAAAATACAACATATCAAAATTTAGGGAAGCCCAAATATGTGATTTGTGAAGTAAAAGTAATGGGCAATTGGTTACACAAGGTAGTATGGGTGAATTTTAAAATAATTATGGTGAATAAAGGAAGCCAGAGGAAAAGCAAATATCCACAGTATAATCCTAAAATGGAGTATGGATTAGGAAGGCAGAGGAAGGAAAGATGATAAGGTGCATGAGGAAACATTTGGGCTTGAAAAATATGTTTTAGAGATGGTTTCATGGGTCATATGGACAAACCTGTCAAATTTTACAGTTTGAACATATATATTGTAAAATATATAGTATGTCAATATACCTCAATAAAATTTTTAAGAAAAAAAGAGGGTTCTGAGGCTCCATCTAGGCTCAGCTGAGGAGTACAGCAAATATGCTTCACAGATGAGAAATGTATTTCTTAATTCCTCCCAACTGCGAGAAGTAAGCCAAGGTGTGATAGAAACACATACAAAGGGCAGGAGGCCAAACTTTGGGAAGTCAAGCTAGCATCCTAGAGAAATCCTATCTGTGTTCATCTTTAAACGCTGGTAGGAAATGCTAAATGAAAAGGAAAAGAAGGACATTAGTTTTCCCCCACGGAGAGTCTTGCATAAGCAGAGACCCAAAGGTAAAGAAGAGAATGATTCATTTTAGGAACTTGAAATAGAGTAAATGATTCTTAAATAAAATAATGTTAGAGGCAAGGGGATATATGTGAGTACAAAGATCTGTGATGGCATTATGTTGACCTTGAGGAACTGGAATACACTGAGGCATTCCCTGCTTCAGTAAGGTTAAATCACTTTCATCAGTTTTCAATTGTGAACATTTTGATACATTCCACTTTTTTTCCAAGATGGCAATCCATATATGGTAAATTTTCTTTTAAAACAGGTGTTTCAAATGGCTCCAGTCTTTTTAATATTATGGATAAAAAGAGCTCACCATCTTGATTAAGGCAATGCTGTCCCTGATTAACATGAATCCATAAGTTGATATCCTCATTATCTGCCTACATATTATCAATTTCAAACTCCCCAAACATTTCCTTTGGCTGAGTCAATATAGATTTGTGTGTTAGCATTAAAACCCATACAAGCTGCAACTCCTTTGCGTCTAAAACAAGTATTTATCCAGCAAATTGCTATGTGACAGGCATAGTGCCAGGCACTAAAGAAATAAGAAGAAGAAAAACAAAGACCCTACAATTGGGGAAAAAGGAGATTGCGGAGTAATTAGAAATAAGTACATGGGCCTTATTTCCCCTTTACTAACCATAAAAGTCAATGTGCTCTGCTGAACACCAATTTAATGGATTTAGAAATATGTTTGAAGCCTGAAATTTTCATAGTTACCAATTTAGTCACCAAGGGAGTGTTCACCCATATTAAGAGAAAATGGAATGTGACCTGAATTTTGCATCCCAATGACTGTCTTAAGTACAAAACCCTTTCTGTGAGGTCAAGATTAGAAAGAGTAGGGGCACGGAACAATTTTTCTTAAAAGAGCAAGCTCTAGGCTTGTAGGTCTGCTTGATAACAAGGCTTTGATCTTTCTCATTTTGTTAATCTGTAAATCCAATCACACTTGCTGTTGAGCACACAGATCTCGTTCCCTTTCATGAGCACGGCATCCCTCTGAACTGCGATATGTCTAGGCAGAAACCTTCCCTCAGAGAATTCATGTTAAGTCTCATGACTTGGATTTATTGTTACAAAATGCATTTTAGTCTTAAAGGGAGATAGGAAGAATATGATAAGTACTTTAAGTATTGTGTATAATTTAGATAGACTGAATCAGTAAACCACACACCGCTTTCTAACACAGCATATTTATTTTATATATTTGCATGCATGCATGTTATTAAAATTTCCACCAGAAAACAAGTTTTAGCAAATTTAACGCACTATATTAGATTTATAAAGGCTTCTAGAATTATAGTAGAACAAAACCACAGTATTTACAATGGAAAATAGAAACATCATTGAACTGGATTTTCTATTAGTCATTAAGGAAATGGAATTATTCAAGGAATGAATGAGACAATTTACTAGCTATAAAAAAAGTCATTACTTCAGTCCTTATACAAAAATCTATTGCCTATGAATAAAAATTTAGATGTTGGGAATTTGAAAAGTGTCATATTGGACATTTAGCAGTGTCAAAAATTGCCTGTACGATAATTTTTAAATAATAGTGGATAGAGAAGAAAGGACACAGAAAAATGAATATCATAATGGAAATTATTGAAAATATTGTCTATATAAAAATTTTAAACCTCTGAGGAGAAGAAAATGTCGAAAAGAAGGTCAAATAAAGCAACAAAGTGGACAAAAATAAATTGTTTGCCTTTAAAAAGTCAATAATGTTTGCAATATGTGTCAAAGGACTAATTTCTTGATTCTACCTAAAAAATCTTGCAAACCAATAAGTAAAAGACAAATCAACTTAAAAAAAAAAATAGAAAGGGAGCCAAGATTAAGAATAAGCAGTTGAGGGCGTCTGGGTGGTTCCGTTGGCTTTGGCTCAGGTCTTGATCTCAGCATCCTAGGATGGAGCTCCCTGTGGAGCTCCCTGGTCAACAGAGATTCTGCTTCTACCATTCTCTTCCTCTTTCCTTCCCCCCTGTTCATGTGCTCGCTCTCTCTTTCTCCCTCAAATAAATAAATAAAATCTTTAAAAAACAAGAATAGGTGGTTTAGATAGAAACACAAACAACTCATAAACAAATGAAATTTTCTACTTTAGTCATAGTAAGAGAAATACAAATTAAAATATTAAGATTCCATATTTCACATATCCAGTGAGAAAGACTCTAAAGTTTGGTAATACACGGTGTTGGGGATGGTGTGGAGAAATAAGTACTGTTTGTGGGAGTGTAAATTGAGAAGCTCTTTGGAAGAAAACACCTATATTGACTAGAATATAAAACTGTACATAACTATTTAATCTAGCAATTTTAGTTTTAGAAATTTACCTAGTCATGTTCACACATGCAGAAAGATATATATAAAAAATGATTATTAGAGCTATATTTTAAAAAGCAAAAATCTGAAAATAACATTGATTCTATAAATAGAAAGTATTTATAGAAATTTTGTTACATTTACACAAAGCAATATGATGCAGCTATTAAAGAATGAGGTATATTTGTACGTGTTAAAATGAACAGAACTCAAGACATATCATTGGATGAATAAAAGCAGAAAAAAGCATGTATAAAACATTTATGTTTGCATTAATATCATGAAGCTACAGACTCCCATATCTATATACCATGGCAAAATTTTGGAAGAATACATATGAAACTGTTGCTAGCATTACCTCTCAGATGTATGATTAGAGCTCTGAGGTGGCAGGCAGACACTTCCTATTGTGTAACTTTTCATACTACTCAGATTATTTTTATTGTATCTATATACTATTTTTATATAATGAAAATATTTTAAAAACATCACTGCACTAAATATTTTAAATTTGATGACAGAATAATGATATCCACTGGTTAAGTGCTTATCGTGTCAAACGCTATATTATGTGCTTTAAAAACACTATTTCTAGACTTCACAGCTATGAGATAGCAGTTATTTCTATCTTCATTAAATGTTTAGTAAAAATTCACATAACTGATAAGTGCTGCATTTACTCCATTCAAATGTCTCATTAACCAGATGAGTTGGAAGTTTGGATTCTTAAGGACCAGTGCCAGGACCTAGCACATTTGTGAATATGGAAATAATTTGCTATCTTTCTGAAGTTTTACTGGCTCATTGATTTGATTTTTAAAATGTTCATGGGAGGGAGAGGACTCCTAATTCTAGTATGACACCATAGCTGGTAGTTGTTGAGTCCTTCTGTCATAAACAACCATAACATTGGGTAAAATATATGATATTTTTAAAGTATTGTACAATAAGCAGAATAAAACCAAGACCACCAAATAAAGGAAACAAATGATGTGAGCCTCATGATTGTCCTAATGTTCTGCTCAGAGGCATGTTCTTGCCATTAGTACTTGGAGCTAAAGCCAAGAAGAGAACAGGTATCTTGCTGAGGTAGAGAGACAGAGATCAGTTTGGAGCTACTGTGGGAGACTGGAATTCACAGGCAGGGTATTAGAAAGGTGCAGAAAAAGAGAGCTATAGATGACTCATAAGGCTCCCATTTAGTCTTTAGCTGAATACTAAGCTATGCAGTATTGCATGAGACTCTGAAAGGCCAAGCAGAAAACAATTACCAGGGAGCTGAGAAGTGATGGAGATTTCAAAGTTTTGAGTTCCAAGCACCCAGAATAATAAGACCTTGTTGGATACCTCAGATAATTGGAACTTTAGAATGACCACATCTCAAGATTAGAGCTTTTATAGCCTAACCCTACTAAACCTTACAGAGAAGTCTCAAAATGGTCAAGCTGATAAACAAGTAAATTAGCAGCCTGAAAATAAAAAACTTTAGTCTCTTTAAGCAAGATAAAATATGGCATCTACAACATCTAAAATTGAATAAAACATCATGAGACATACAAAGAAATGGAAAAATGTGAATTATAATCAGGAGAAAAATAAATTACATGGGGAGTTACAGAAATGACAAAAGTGATAGAATTAGCTGACCAGGACACAGAACAGCTACTACAAATATGTTCAAGGACTTCAAGAAACACATGAGCATAAGAAGGGAATGTGTAAAGGATTTTATTTTAAAAATGGAAACTATAAAAAAATAAAATTTTGATTAAAAAACATAATATCTGAAAAAATTCATTGGACAGCTTATCAGTAAATTATAAACTGCAGAAAAAAATATACAAGTGACACTGAAGACAAGAAAATAGAAACTGTTCAAAGTGAGACAGGAAAGAAGAAAAAAGCAAATCTCAGTGATGGAAAGAAATAATGGCTGATTTTTTTCAGTTTCCATGAAAAATAAAAACTCATGGTTCCAGGTCCAACAAGCCCCAAGAAATATAACAAAGAAAATCACACCAATATACATCATAATAAAAACGTCACAAACCAATAATAAAAAATCTCTAAAGTAACAAGCAAGATGAAAGGAAATAATAAAGATGAGAGCAAAAACCCGTAAAAGAAAACAGAGAAAATTAACGCAGCCCAAGTTGGTTCTTTGAAAATGTAAATGAAATAAACTCTTAGTAAGAGAAATTAAGAAAGGACAAAATGTATTACCAATATAAGGAACGGACAAAAGCACATCACTGTATATGGTACAGACACTAAAAGGAATTTAACAGAATTCAGAAAAACTTAATGCCAATAAATTTGATAGCTTCGATGAAATGGATAAAAGTTCTTGCAAAAACATAACGTATCAGGGGCATCTGGGAGGCTCAGTTGGTTAAGTGTCTGCCTTCGGCTTAGGTCATGACCTCAGGGTCCTGGAATCGAGACCCAGGTCAAGCTCCTTGCTCAGTGGTGAGCCTGCTTCTCCCTCTCCTTCTGCCCCTCCCCACTGCTCATGCTCTCTCTCTGTGTCTCAAATAAATAAATAAATAAAATCTTAAAAGAAAAATAACATATCTATGGAAAGAGCCAGATGTCCATCGACAGATGAATGGATAAAGAAGATGTGATATATGTATATATATATACATATATATATACACACACACACAGGCACGTGCATACAAACAATGGAATATTATGCAGCCATCAAAAATGAAATCTTGCCATTTGCAATGACATGGATGGAACTAGAGGGTATTATGCTAAGCAAAATAAGTCAATCAGAGAAAGACAATTATCATATTATCTCACTGATACGTGGAATTTGAGAAACAGGGCAGAGGATCATAGGGGAAGAGAGGAAAAAAAGAAACAAGATGAAATCAGACAGGGAGACAAACCATAAGAGACTTTTAATCTCAGGAAACAAACTTATGGTTGCTGGAGTGGAGAGGGGTGGGAGGGATGGGGTGGTTGGGTGATGGACACTGGGGAGAGTATGTGTTGTGGTGAACACTGTGTATTTGTGTAAGACTAAAGAATCACAGACCTGTACCCCTGAAACAAATAATACATTGTATGTTAATAATTTTTTAAGAAAAAAATGTATCAAATTTTATCCCAAAAGAAAATCTGAATACTTATCTACTAAAGAAATTAAATTTATAGTTATACATAAATTTCCCACAAAGAAAGTTATAGGCCCAGGGGTATTCTCTGGTAAATTCTAGCAAACAATTAAGGAATAGGGTAATCTTACACAAAATCTTTCAAAAAGAGGCTTCATTGCCTGATACCAAAATCAAATAAAGAATTTATAGGCAAAACCTATCAAAGACTAATATCCTCAAGGATATAGGTTTCATAATCTTTTATGAAATATGAACAAATCAAATGCAGACACATATAAAAAGATAATGCATCAAGAACAACTTCAATTTTTCCCAGGATTGCAAGTTTGATTCACATTTAAAAAATATCAGTATAGGGGTGCCTGGGTGGCTCAGTCGTTAAGCACCTGCATTTGGCTCAGGGCGTGATCCCGATGTTCTGGGATCGAGCCCCTCATCGGGCTCCTCCACTTGGAGCCTGCTTCTTCCTCTCCCAATCCCCCTGCTTGTGTTCCCTCTCTTGCTGGCTGTCTCTCTCTCTGTCAAATAAATAAATAAAATCTTAAAAAAATATATCAGTATAGTTCAACCTATCAGAATAAAAGGGGAAAAATCATATAGCCATTCCAAATTTAAAAAAAAATTAAAATTTAAAAATTTTAAAAGGCAAGATTCCATATTAATTTATGAAAAAATTAGTACACTGGACTAAAACTAAGTTTTCTAAAGCTAATAAAGAGCATCTGTAAAAAACCCACAGTTAGCATCATTCTTTTTCTTTTTAAGGTCTTATTTAAATTCCAGCTAGTTAACACACAATGTAATACCAGTTTCAGGTGTACAACATAGTGATTCAACACTTCTATGCAACACCTGGTGCTCATCATAAGTGCACTCCTTAATCCCCATCACCTATTTAACCCATCTCTCCATCCACCTCCTTTCTGGTAACCATCAGTTTGTTCTGTACAGTTAAGAGTCTGTTTCTTGGTTGGCCTCTCTCTCTTTTTTCCCTCTGTTCAATTGCTTTGTTTCTCAACTTCCACAAATGAGTGACATCATATGGTATTTGTCTTTCTCCTTCTCACTTATTTAACTGAACATAATACTCTCTAGCTCCATACAAGTGACTGCAAATGGCAAGATTTCATTCTTTTTTATGCTTGAGTGATAGTTCATTGTATATATTATACCACTTCTTCTTTATTCATTTGTCAGTCCATGGACACTTGGGCTGTTTCCATAATTTGGCTATTGTAGATAATGCTGCTATGAACATCAAGGTGCATGTATCCCTTTGAATTAGTATTTTTGTATTCCTCGGATTTAGCGTCATTCTTTTTTTTTTTTAAGATTTTATTTATTTGATAGAGAGGGCGAGAGAGCACAAGCAGGGGGAGCAGCAGAGGGAGAGGGAGAAGCAGGCTCCCAGCTGAGCAGGGAGCCTGATGTGGGGCTTGATCCCAGGACCCTGAGATCATGACCTGAGCCGAAGGCAGATGCTTAACTGACTGAGCCTCCCAGGTGCCCCTGGAGTTAGCATCATTCTTTATGATGAAAGAGTGAATGCTTTGCTATTAAGACTGGGAATAAAGCAAGGAATGTATGTCCTCATCATGTCTATCCAACATGGAATTAAAGATTCCAACTAATACAATTAGTCAAGAAAAAGAAATAAAGACAGAATATTTGAAAAGATGAGTAAAACCATCTTTATTCACAGAGAACATCTTGTTTATGTAGAATATCCTAAGGAATCTATGAAAAAAAGTCCCTATCAGAACTACTCAATTGTAATTAATTATTAAATTGTATTTAAATTATTAAAGTATGTTTAGAATGACAAAGTAAATTATAACTAATTATTAAGTGTATTTAGAATTACTGAAGTGTAATTAGGAAGGTCATAGAATGTAAAATTAATAAAATTTGTGTATATGTACAGAGATGATTATAAACAAATTACATTATTCATATATCTTCTCCCATGGTCCAGCCTTTGCACTTTCCTTTGTTGGTGGCTTTGTTGGGCTCTCTCTTTCCTTTGCATGAGATTTCTCACATGACTGGAAGTAAAAAAGGAAAAATCAGCAAAACACAGTAACATATTCAATGTAGTAAGTGATTCTAGATACTACATAAGCCAAATTCTACAATATTAATATGGTTTTAATCAAACCATGAGTTGAAGGACTTTCATGCTTAGTTATGTTTATTAATGTCCCAAAGTCCTTTTTATTTTTTTTATTTTTTTTAAAGATTTTATTTATTTATTCGACAGGATAGAGACAGCCAGCTAGAGAGGGAACACAAGCAGGGGGAGTGGGAGAGGAAGAAGCAGGCTCATAGCGGAGGAGCCTGATGTGGGGCTCGATCCCATAATGCCGGGATCACGCCCTGAGCCAAAGGCAGACACTTAACCGCTGTGCCACCCAGGCGCCCCTCAAAGTCCTTTTTATAATAGAATGGTACTTTTAAGATTCTTAGAGTGAGTACAGTTCAGGTAATTACATTATTCTGAAATGATTTACTGTTTACGTTGAATATGTGGAAACTGTTCCTCTCTTAGAATCCCTGATCTTGTGTGTCTATTTATTAACTTCATTGCATCAGCATATCTGTTGTTGAGAGTAAGGATCAAACATGAGCAATTTTAAAAGCATTTCTGTTCATTCTAATGTGTGGACAGGATTTACTAAGGATGAAAGTACAAGCAGGCTAGAGTATGTAGAACTAGAGCCCTTCCAAGAAAGCTGTGATTTCGTTGTTGTTGGATGTAGAGAAACATTCTGCATGAATTTTGAGGATTCAAAGAAGTCAGTTCAAAATGAAATGAGACTTCTAGAGAGTATAACGTAAAGGATTTGGATGGGAATCCATAAAGGATGGGTGTTTGGGTAAAATGCATGAAAGAAGAAGATGAAGGGATGAGACAGGAGAAAATGCCAGAGGTTCTTCCCCACTCCCACCACCATTTTTTTTCCTTTTTCCTCTTCTTTTTCTTCCCCGCCTTGGTAACACCAAGTCTGAGAATATAGGAGAGATTAAAATTAGATGAATATTGGGAACAGTGAATTCTAGCTAATTTATCAGACAGAAGGTAACATTTAGAGCAAGAAAACTTGCTGGTAAAGATAAATATTCAAAAAGGGAACAATACCATCTCTAGGCACTTGCTGAATTGTTTTTTGTTGATGTTTTCTGAGCAAGCTTATGGGTTTCGTGTATTATGGCCTGTCGAGACAATAAGTGCTCTTACAATTTTCTTTCCTATTCAGATGGTGTGGGGGGTCTTGGAGAGCTTGTGTATTCCTTGGCAGCTCATTGGTGTCAATTTTTATGCCATGACAGGGTTAGCTGAGGACAAGGATAGGCTTTGGGACCTTAGCATATGATGTTTTCTTCCTCTAGAAAGTTTTAGTTTACTCCTACCACATGGCCCCTTTTCCCCCAGGTAAGTCTAGTCTTTCATAATGCCTCTCAATTTTTCTGTCTTCAGGTAGACCATTCCTAACACACCTGACCAGGTTAATTACTCTATTACTCAGTATCAGTCTCCTGTATACCCCTCCTTCTTATCTCAGTTGCCATTGTCATTTGACTTTTATTTTTAAGATAGTTCTTTATTATTACAAGTCTTTCTTCATAGATGAAAGCTTCATGGTGTAGTGACCATGTCTGTTTTGCTCAGCATATCTTTACATCCAGCTCAATATCTCTACAAAAGCTCAATAAATACTTGCCGAATGAATGAAGAGTGGCCATTGGGAAGAAGGAGAGGAAGAGAAAGAGAGAGAAAACCTGTTGCAGTGATGGACCAATTGAGATCTTGTCAGAGATAAGAGTTTTATTTTGCCATTGTTTTCAAATAATAACTCTTTACAAGAGGGAAGCCTGAACAAATCATGCAACTAACATCATGACTTTTGGCAATTATATCCTATACAAACTTTTTTTTCACTGTAAGAGGTTGCAGTGGAGAGGTTATACTCTGGTGTGTCAAGAAAGAAGCTACAATGGAACTCACAGGGGAATCCAAGTGCCCTGGATGAGTCAATCTTCTCTGCCACTTGGCCATTGGGATAGGGAGGAGTGGTGGTGCCCCTTTCCTGATGCTCGTTGTCCTAAAACTTTCCTTCCAACCAAACTACATAACAATGAAGACACCGGAGTTTTTCTTGATATAATAGTAGCAAAAAACATGTGTTTAGTGCTACATAGTTCATATAAAATTTTACAGCTGTTCTTTTTAAATTATTCCAAAGCTCTTCAAATAGCCATAATTAGAAATGGAGACAGGCTTAGGGAAGTTAAAAAGTTAAAAAGCACTCTTTCCCAGTTCATAAGAGTGCCAGAAACTCATAGCATCTTATAGGTAGAAAGAATCTTAGGGACCACCCTCCATCTCCATACCCAATATAGTAATCCCTGCTACTGTGTTCATGAGTAGCCATCCGCTTTATGTGAATATCCACAGCAATAAGTACTTTATTCTTTCCTCTGGGTCTAATTATTATCTGCCTCCATACAAATGTCTAGTACCAGCAAATGTGCACTGATAACCCAATTCTTGTCTAAGTGTTAGAGACAGTGGCGTCATTCCTGAGAGTATTTCCATTAAAAAAAAAAAAACAAAAACAAAAGAACAAAACTTCTAGAACACAAAATACTTTAACATAGCAAAAAAATGTGAAGAGTAGTCGCAGGCATCAATAGGGGTTATATTAGGGTCCAACTGCCCCCTGGAGACTCAGTCCTTACTACATGAGGAACTGCTAGTCTGTCTTGTGGCCACATCCTTGGCACCTTCTCCTGCTGCCCTGTCTTAGTTATACTCTCACTATGGTGGAATGTAGTAACAGAAATTATTACCATAATTACTAAGGTAAGGGCCCCTTAAGAATGTAGAAATGTAATTGTAGTTCTCACATTCCCCAGCCTACTACATTTTTAAAAAATGCTCATTAAGGCAAAAAAGTATGCCTTGTTAGAAGCCTTGAAATAAAGAACGCTGAAAAATATGCATGGCAGCGTACTCATTGATCTAGTCCTTCAACAAATATTTATTAAGCACCTAATATGTGCCACATGTTAAGCATGGTGCTGAGGATATAATGATGAGCAAAACCAGTCATGCCTCTGTGGTTGTAGCGTGCACAGTCTAGAAGGGAGATCAGATACTCATTTTAAAAATTGGAAGCAAATGTGAAGTTATACCTGAGATTTGTAGACTCAAAAAGCAATTTTTGCATGTTGAGGTGATTCAGGGAAAGTGACTCTGAGGAGTTGATTGGTCTGAGATCTGAAGAAGACTAGAAGCGTATTAGGAAAAAGTGGAGGACAGCGGTATGGGAAAGCTTTCCCCCCCCCATAAAGGTAGCAGCATGTTCAAAGGCCTTGTGTTTGGTTGGAATATGGCACATTTGGGAAATGAAAGAGTAGTGCATTTGAAGAACAGAAATTCAGTAGGATCATAGTGCCTGATGAGGCCTTTCCCTGGTAAAAGTCAGATGTTTGTTTCATCTTTTTTTTTTTTTTAAGATTTTATTTATTTATTTGACAGAGAGAGAGACAGCCAGCAAGAGAGGGAACACAAGCAGGGGGAATGGGAGAGGAAGAAGCAGGCTCCCAGTGGAGCAGGGAGCCCAGTGCGGGGCTCAATCCCAGGACTCCAGGATCACACCCTTAGCTGAAGGCAGACACTTAACAACTGAACCACCCAAGTGCCCCAGATGTTAGTTTCATCTTGACCCAATTCTTACTGTCTCTATTGAGTTGGTAGTTCTTGGAGGTTATTCAATTGAATAGTTGGGATAGTTCTCTCTCTCTCTCTTTCTCTCTCTCTCTCCCTCCCTCTCTCTCTCACCTCTGGGAACCATAACATAGGTCCATAGACAAAAAAATTGAAGATCATTCAATCCTGAGTTAGCAAATAGATATTATCTCTAGTTACAGTCCTTATAGATTCATGGTGGCTGCCTGTAATCACATTATGAAAGGGATTCTGTCACGTCTTTGTCAAGTCCCATCTTCCCATTCCCCTGTGTTCAGTCTCTAACTCAATTCTAGTGTTTGGCTACTCTACTTTCCTCCTTTGTCCTGGAAACCAAGAAAGGCTATTTTCTACTGATGCTGAAAAGTACTCTGAGATACACTTTCCCCTTGTACATTAACAGTGGAAGAGTCCATTCATGGCATTTACCCTGGCAGGTGGTTCTGCCTTGAGGGAATTCTAGAGCTATTTCTTCTTTTTCAGCTTTTAAAAACAATTTCATATGGACTGGTGCTTTGCAAATCCATGCACAATTTAGGCAAATACATATGTTTGCTTTAGAAATTTGAAAGGAAACCCTTCCATTTATCAACATTTCTACTGCTTTTCAGTTTCACTAAAAGAGAACAGCAACAAACCTGCAGAAGAAATAAAAACACCTATCTTGACGCTATTCAATATTAACTTCCAGACCTTCAGGTTTTTAAGTTCTGGGAAATCTGGCCACAGAACTTCATTTCACATATTGCATGCTACCCAAGAAAATGAAATATTTAGAAGCTGGAGATTGCTGGAGGCATAAAAAATACTAGTGTTTGCAAAAACTTATAATAGTAAAATATTTACAGTCTTCCCAAATGGAATATTAATAAAAGTATCAGCAGGTAGAGCTTTGGGTTCAGATCTGAAGTCATATTGACTGTTCCATGATTTTTGACATATGGGACAATTACCAAGAATGATGCCAATTTTTATTTATGGTTTATGTTAGTCTTTGGGCAAGTTTGAAAAATTATTTTAAATGCATATTAGCAGATGTTCATTCTATTTACTTTAAACTTATTGAATTTCCCAACTGTTGAAAAAATATACCCTTCTAAGCTATAGAGTAACTCAGATGTCTGTACTTAGATAGCAAAAGGAAGATCAGTAAGATTGGTTTCAAATAAAAGATATATATGGAGTCTTTCCACAAGCATGTAAACTATTAATGAATCATTCTAGTGCCTGATACAGAGTAAGATAAACCCAACCTGGATGCATAGCAGAGAAATATGTTAGCTCTGTTGAGTGCCCAATATGAGTGCCTAATATATACTTATTCGCCGCATACTTTGTACATATTAGTCTCTTTAATATTCACAAAGAAACTTCACACAGGCAATACCACCCTGGATTACAAAGAAGGAAATTGAAGGTCAATAAGATAAGTCACTTGTGCAACATGCACATCTGAGATATGAACCCATGTCTGTCTAACTTAGAGATGCCTTCTCTGTTTTCCACATCCTGGAAGTATTGGTTGAAAGAACAACTAATTCCCTGTACTTTTTCTGTTTCCCAGCTCAACACCCACAGGAGACCTTTGCTTTGGAAATTTTTCAGCAACTGTGGTTTGAGATTAATGGAGACAGAGACTCCAACTCTTCTGTCATAACTCTCAGCAGAGAGCAATAGGTTTGACGTAATGTGTCTGCACCCAATTTGAAATGGTTTTCTTTCTTATAGATGAGTTGACCCAGATTCCAGCAAACACTCTCTCCTTATTTCAAATCAGATATTACCTCCTCATAATGTATCACTTTTGGTACAGACATCTTGTGGTCTAGAGTAGAAAACTCTTACAAAAAGTGTCTGGAGGAGGATTTAATGGACCCTCTGCATGGTCTCCTTCTAAATGTCTGGGTGGAAATGGAAGGTCAGAGAGCTTTGACTCAGCAGTGGTCACACAGCTGGTGAGTCGCTGAACCAGGATTTTAATTCAGATCTTTCTTACTTTAATCTCTTTTTCCCTTTTGCCAATTCTTAATGAGCAGGATTCAATCTTATACTTTACTATATCTTCCTGAGTATTTGGTACAGGCTTGATTACATGACATTTATCTAAATAAATAATATTTTGGGGGTTGCCTGGGTGGCTCAGTTGGTTGGGCATCTGCCTTCGGCTCAGGTCATGATCTCGGGGTCCTGGCACTGAGTCCTGCCTCAGGCTCCCTGCTCAGCAGGGAGTCTGCTTCTCCCTCTCCCTCTGCCCTTATGTGAGTGCATTCTCTTTCTCACTCTCTCTCAAATAAATAAATAAATAAAATATTTTTAAAAATAAAGTAAAATAGCTCCAGTCACTGAGCTGCAGCCAAGGACTCAGTAGCCTCCCCCTTGAGCCCCTTTGCTTCACCACAGTCCATCCCCCTCTCCCCCACCTTCTTCAGCCACTGCCTTCTGCAGGCCATTTCCACCAAGGAAAAGGAATCCTATCTTGTGTCTGCTATCCAGAATCTCCACTCTTTTGACCCCTTTGCTGATGCAAGTAAGGGTGATAAGATGCTTCCTGCTGGCACTGAGGATTATATCCATATAAGAATTCAACAGAGAAATGGCAGGGAAACCCTTACTACTGTCCAAGGGATCACTTGGTTATGATAAAAAGAAACTAGTGAAAGTGTTTAAGAAGAAATTTGCCTGCAATGGTACTGTAACTGAGCATCCAGAATATGGAGAAGTAATTTAGCAATAGGATGACAAGTGCAAGAACATATGCCAGTTCCTCATAGAGACTGGACTGGCTAAGGATGACCAGTTGAAGGTTTATGGGTTTTAAGTGCTTTTGGCTCACTGAAGCTTAAGTGAGGATTTCCTTGCAATGACTAGCATTTCCTTCCTGTCCCTTGTCACAAGTTTAAAAACCTCACAGCTTGTATAATGCAACCATTTAGGGTCTGCTTTTAACTTGGACTAGTGTAACTCCTTCATGCGACAAACCAGAAAGAGCTATAATAAATAAATAAATAAATAAATAAAATTGAAAAAAATTTTAAATGTATCTGAATTATTAACTGACTTTCAAAATAATAAGCAGGCTCAAATCATTTAGAAGGAATGGGAGAAGAAAATAAGTACAAAGGCACAAATAGGTATGAGGGAATAGTGTGTACGAGAAATGTTCCTTTTGAAGACTTCATTTGTACCTTAATTTATAGCATTCATCATAATCTGCTATACATTTATAATAATAAGTATAAGTCAGTCTTTTCAACTAGGTTGTCAGCATGCTCCATGTTTCATTTCTGCATAGTCCAAGTGGCCAACACAAAGTAGGCTTTCTCATTGTGTTCACCACCTGGGTTGGAATTATAGATGTATGCCAAAGCAGGGCAGTGAACACTATCCTCTCCTGAAGCAGGGTGGTATGGTAGAAGTATGAGCTTTGGAGTTAAGGAGATTCTCCTTTATCTAGCTGTGTGCCTTAGTTGCTCATCTGTGAAATGGAGGTAATAATACTTTGCTTGCTGAGAGGTTGAGAGAACTAAATGAAAAACTTAACTAGGTTCCCCTTCATAAACTTGAATGAAACAAATTTCAGGGGTCCCTGCCCAATCCTCTTTTCTTGCTCCTCAAAGCAAGTGCTTAAGAAGTCTGGCTTTCAGTGAGCCAAATTATTCTCTCTCAGCTCCCCATACAGGGACTGCAAGCCTGCATTCCCTGTAATTATTTTTCATCTCCCAATTGTCTATTGCATTTGATTCCAGGAATAGAGCTATTTTAAAGTGTTTATCCCCTACCCTTGCCCCATCGTCTGTGCTCTGCTTCACTCTCATCTAATATGGACAGGGATGTTTCATGACTTCAACTTAGCTACCACTCTCTTGAGTCAATCAAGCTGCTTTCTTTCTAGGTCCCCACTAGAGCAATTCACCCCCAATTCATACCTGGGGGTACTTTTATTGTTCTCTTCAAACAAACTCATTCTGTTCTCCAAGCAGCCATTTCTTTTGAACTCTATCAACCCCACAAAATGGGGCCAGAGGGTGCTGGCTAAACAGCACATTTCTTTTGCAGATATTGAAATGACTTAATACATTGATAACTGGTGGCTGCTCCAGGAGGCTCATTTATAATCAGAGCTACATAATCCTTTCTTCTTTGCAAAGAAATTAAATTCAATATGTTTATGGTTCTAGCTCTTTCATAATATTAAACGTTTTATCTATATTACCTTCTCAACTGCTATGGTGAGTAATATATACATATGCACATACATATACATATTACAAATGAAATCTATACATATATGTATGTACACATACATATGTATATATACATATATGTGTGTATATATATTATATATATTCACATATGAAAAAATGTGTTTTGTATGTAAGTCATCCAGCATGTTTCATACACAATAGTAGACATACTTGATGTTATTTTAACATTACTTCCACAAATTTGAATATGAAATGAATATGATTACTGCCAGGCAAGCAATAAGGTACCAAGGGTATTTCTTTAACCAACACAACAGAATTTATATATTCACATGATTATGGTACATCTATCTCAAAGTTATCCTTTTAAGAGGCAGCGCATTTGATGCAGTAGTTTCATCCTTCATCAGTAATATTTTGGATCTATTTTTAGGGATTCTATCACATAAAAGATAATACATTATTAAGATAATTATCATCATCATCATTAAAATGGCTGATATAGTAAGTACATGCTGGTTTTGGCTATCTAACAAAACTCCTTTACTCTGGGAATAGCATGACCTTTCTCTGCAGAATTCTTTCTTCTTCCCTCACACCCTACCCCCTACCCTTGACTGGCCCTTTTTTTAGTAGTGAGGTTATCTTGTTATCAACACTGTGCCTCCCAACCACAATTGAGTGGTCCAGCAGAGGGCTCCTGACTTTAGCTAGGCCAAGCAAACCCCTTCCTAGCATAGTTTTTAATAAGAACTGGTAAAAGGACCAACTCACCTTTAGTAACTAAAACTCTAAGAATAATAAGATTTGGTAACTGCCACTGTGATATTTCCTGACTTATGAGAGAATTGGTCTTCAGTAAGAGAGAAACAGAGTGAAGCACTGAGGAAAGATGAAAATGCACTGGCACCTAAGAGCTAGCTACATCCTTGCCACTGATACCACCATCAACATCACAGAAACAACAGGTTATATATGGAGCATCTGTGGAGCAGAATACTAAATGTTTTATGCTCATTATCTCATGAAGTAAGTTCATAAATCTTGTACCATGGTCTTTAACTTCCATAATCTCATAGTCTGCCAAGATGATTGAACATGCAAACAGGTAATTTCAATAATAACAGTAAGGTCTATTAGAGTTATATAATACTGAGCAAAAGAGAGAAATATTGGGCTGACTTAGTGAAGACAATGATCAGGACCTTCTTGTAGAAAATGTCATTCAAGCTAAGTCTTAAAGGATGGATAGAACTGAGCTAAACAAATAAATGGGGATATAAGATATCCCAGCACAATGCATGAAGTCAAGAAACAATACCAAGAATATTTAGGATTGCCAAAGATTTCACCAAGAAGTGACATAGTAGGATCTGAGGTCAAGAAGTGTTAGTTCAAAAAGAGCCTGATTGACCATGTTCTGAGTAAATCCTGCTAGTAATCACTATACTCTAAAAGGCTTTTGAGCAGGACAATAACATGTTGGATTTGCAGTTTAAATTGATTATACCATCATGGTGAAAGATGAATTTAAGGGAGATAGGTAAGGAAAACCAGTTAATAGTCCAGGAGAAATACTAAGAGTCTTATAATTAACATAATGATAGTGAAAATGGAGGGAATCTGTATTTATTAAGTAATCTTTTAAGACCCAGTAGTTAATTAGATGGAGGAGGAAGGTTAATAGTGAGGAAGTAAAAAAGTCAGGCTCCAAGATGTTACAGAGGTTCAGCCAAGATCCTGCTCCCTCTGCAGGTGGTGAGCTAGAACCTAAACTTAGGTCTTTTTATTCTCAGGTCAATGGTTGTCAGGGCTGTCAGTCTGTCCATGGCAGTTCAAGCATTTCCTGGATGCCTGTTGCTATTGGTTTTGCTTCACTTAAGTATTTCTTATTAAATAGACATTGATAATATACTGTGTAGGTATCAGGGATAAGAGATGTGTAAATTTAGATGTGTAAATTATAACTCTTGTCTTTAAGGAGCTCAAGGATGGTAGCCAGGTAGGTAGACAATTATACTATCCATGACAGAAGGTATTATTCAGATGTGTACAAAAGGCTGTGAGAGAAGAAAAAAAATATCATTGTATTATAAAGGTTTTATAGATGAAAAGATGTTTGATCACCTAGATTCTAAGTTTTAGCAGAGCAAAAAACTGTATTCTTTCTGTTTACTTCTACATCCTTAATGCTTAGCTATATTATTTTATAACATGTGTTTCAAACCATTAATATACATATAACATATAGACTCAAAATCTTTTTTGAAATATTTTATTTATTTATTTGACAGAGAGAGAGTACGCAAGCAGGCAGAGTGGCAGGCAGAGGGAGAGGGAGAAGCAGGCTCCCCACAGAGCAGAGAGTCCCACATGGCACTTGGTCCCAGGACCTGGGATCATGACCTGAGCCAAAGGCAGATGCTTAACCAACTGAGCCACCCAGGTGCCCCCAGACTCAGAATTTTGATATTATTCATTTTAACTCCTGGGTAGCACATTCACAGGGCTAAGAGGACCTTTGTAACCAGAAAACAATGTTTCCAATTTATAGTTTAAATATACTATAGAAATACTCAGCAAAGGATAAGAAATAAGGCCTTTCTGATCTCCAGAAACCTTCTGTCCTCATATTGTGCTTAAATCTCACTTACTTTTAGCCAATAAATAAAGCAAACACAAAACCCAGTTCAGTTTACTCACCATTGCTAGACCAATCCAATCACATAATCTTGCTCATTAATTAGCAAGTGTTGAGCAACCATGTTGAGTGGTATTCATTCTTCCTCTATGTCTATAATAAATATGGCATAAAAATAACTGGAATCAAGGTAAGGGATTATAAATCTATATATTGTCCTTAATACCAAAGCACAGACTCTGAATCTCCTCCTTTATTCTGCATTCTTGGAGATGTCTGTTAGATGTCTGGTGCCTTGGCAATGATGAAAAGTAAGAAGAAAATGGAACAAAGTGAAATGTAGATGTTCTAAGGCTACCCTAAGCCAAGAACTTCCTTTACTAATACTCCTAGCATTCCTATGTAATGATTTTTTTTAGGGAAGTAAAAATTTAGGGTTTTTACTCCTTTCTGTTAGATATATAGCAAACTAATACAGTCTAGATGAGAGAGAGACAAGGCGGGGCTGGCTTCATAACCACATGGTCTGTGCAGCTGACTTAAAATGGCTTCTTTCTTGGTTTAATGTACTGCTGTTGTTGTCTTGACGTTATTACTAATAAAAAGAGGCCCCATGTTTTCATTTTGCACTGGATCAGTCCTAGAATGCATATACTAATACAGTACCTGGCACACATTGACTATTCAATAAGTGAATAAATTCATGAGTGAATTAAACTTCTTCCTGAAAAATAAGTTGGAGGTTTCCAAGTAGGAAAGGAACATGGTCAGTACAAAAAAAAAAAAAATTGTGCAAGAGCGCAGAGGAGAAAAGGACTTGTATGATTCAGAAAGTGGCAAGAGATTTGGTTCATGGCTGGATCCCAGCCCGTTGGGGGTCTGTTAGGGAGAGATAAAGTTGGAAAAAATAGATGATGAAAATTTTGAAAGCTTTGGATACCATTCTAAAGAGTTTAGACATTATTCTATGGCTTAAATAATTTGTGTAGTTTCATTAAACAGGTAAATGATCAGACGTGAATTTTAGAAAGTTTCTCTGGATGATAACAGACTAATGGCTAGTAGGTTTCATGGATACTTAAGCAGTAAAGGGATGTGCAACAGGAAAAATAATTTTCCCTCTACCCTTCTTAGTTCTTGACTGATAACCCCTGTAATAAAAGACAGACTAACAAGAGAAAAACAAACAGAAGTTTATTGATGTGCAGCTCATGTATGTGTGGAAGGTATCCAGGGAAAAATGAGTTAACTCTCGGGAGTGGCTTAAATACAATCTTTAGCTAAAGACAAAAGAAGAAAAGTGTGTGTGGGGGGAAGTCATTTGTGGGGAGGTTACCACTAAAAGCACACTAAACAATGGTAAGCTTTGTTATACAGGTTTAAGTTGGTACCTTTTCCATTGATAAGATTCTCTTGTGATTTACTTATCCTTTTCTTCCTGATAGAGAGAGAGACTTCCTTACATATGGAAATTTCGTTTATAAATACAGAAGTGACTTCTACTCTGTTTTCAGAGCTTTTCCTGTGTCTGCTGTTTCTCAAAATAATCAGCTCAAAATAACGTTTACGCCAGAGGCTTATTTTGGGGTGATATATTCTGCTACTATTCACCTCTTAATCAGGTTTTTCAGTTTTCACCACCGGTTTTACGTGTATTTCCTTTCTGGGTAGTTGATTTTTTAAATTCTATATTAAAAAAATACATACTTATTAAATCTATTTTTTTTCAACTTTTTGTTGCTAGAATATAAAAATAAAATTAGGGTTTTTAAAAAATTATTGGCTTATCTCTGCAATGAACTATACTTACATTGTTATACATGATCATTCAACTGCTTTTAAAGTTCAAATTAGCACATTCTTATTTTGTATCTGTTCACAAACATTGTATTTATTCTACATTGTAGTTATTTGGAGAATTTCCTGTTATACAGTCAGTCCCCCAAAAGACTCAGCTACACATAATCCTAGTAGATGCCTCCACTTAAAGGTTTAATAATCATCTTAAACTTAACATAATTAAACATAAGCACCATAGTTTCACTCCCAAATCTGCTCTACCCACAGCCCTCCCCATCTCAATTGATAGCAGCTCTATCACTTCCAGTGGCTTCAGCCAAAACTCTTGGAGACATCCTGGACTCCTCACTGTCTTTACACTTCACATTCAATCAGGAGATCCTGGTGGTTCTACCTGCTAAAATATATTCAGACAGAAATTCAACTTTTAGAAACTGACCTAAAAACAAAGGTTAAAATATTTAATATCATTATAGAAGTAAATAGAAGAACTCTCAGCTTTGACAGGAAAAGTAAAACTTTGGGTGACAAAACTTGAGAGAAAGGTAAAGGCAATGTTATCCTAGTCTTTCCAAGAGGGAATTTAGGGTATATTGTCTGTAGAAGATGAAAGAGTAAATAGGTATTTGTGTATTTTTTAAGTTATTTAAGTTGAACCATGAAATTGTCATTTTTGTGGGTCAATATGATTGAATATGGGTGAATTTATATGGTTTAATGAAATATAATTTTCTATCAGTCTAGAGAAAATGAAATAGTATAGTGTTCTTATATATGGAAGTAATTATCAGAAGAAATAAAACAAATATTAATAATTGCATGTAGACAGCAAGATACTTTATAGTTAAGTTTTCAATTTTTTTGAGAATTAAAATTTCCATCTGTGGGCTTATTACATGTAAGGATTTGGGAGACTTTTCTGTGTACAGGTATTTAAGCAATCCCTTGGTGTGAGTTTCATTCCTCACTCCTGTCCTGTATTGTATCTGCCCTCTCTGCACCCAACAATACTCAGTGTTTCAGTTCAGGTGGACACCATGGCCTCCTCCTGGGCTACAGCCCTTCAGCTTGTCTCCACAACTGTACTTTGCTCTGTCCCCTTTCAGCATTCAACGCTCTCGCTTCTGCCTTCCTTCATCATTAATTTGTTGATATCTTTCATCTATTGATGCCTCCATTATCTTTACTATCACTTCAATTTAATTTCAAAAGATGAACT
The DNA here is from genome assembly GCF_024610735.1 of Ursus americanus. NCBI lineage: Eukaryota > Metazoa > Chordata > Mammalia > Carnivora > Ursidae > Ursus > Ursus americanus. The sequence goes on along the minus strand of NC_142142.1, from coordinate 21,229,035 downwards.
TGTACCCTGGTCTGCCATGTCTTCCAGTACAAAAGGCAGGTCAAGTATGAGCTCCCACATTTCTCCTGCAATTCTGGATGCAGTTGTATGCAGGAATGAGATGGAACCCACGGCAAAGTGGAAGTGTCACTTTAAAATAAAATCTATTTAATCTTAGGCAATATACTTAATCTCTCCAACCTGACTTCCTTATACATACTATAAATAGCCTGAATTACATGATCTCTGAAACCTTTTCTAGTCTTAAGATTCTATGATTTTATAGGTGTTTATACTATGCAAAGTTATGTAAGAATATATGAAAATGATTCTTTCTATAATTCCACTAGACTGTGAGCTCCTAGAAATCAAGTACGTTTTCTTCTTCACTTTTCTGTATCTAATACCTAGAGTAATGTCCTGTACATACAAGGTCTTTAACAAATATTTGTTGAATGAATAAAAAATATAATATTCTGTCACTTATAATTTATATATATTTTATATAGTTATAGCCAATAAATACTCATTATGCCTTTAATATTATGAAGTTCTGATAGTGAGACTTTAGATGAAAGGCATGATATCTGCCCTTAACTACAACATACTCTGACAGCAAAAATAATAGAAAAATAAATATACATATATGTGTGTATATATATATATGTGTATATATATATATATATATATACATACACACACACGGAGTATGGAATATTGTCATGTATGAAGTTAGTATGATGTAGGAGAAAGATTATGAGCTTTGGAGTCAGAAAAACCTGGGTTCGAATATAGACACTGCTGTTTATCTACTCTGTCAGCTTGGAAGTCTTACTTGGCTTTTCTGTATGCTTCTTCTACAAAATTAGAGATCATACTTTTGTTTCAGAAATATTGTGAAGATTATATTATATAATACATGCAAATAACTTCACATATTGTAGGTGCTCAAAAATCCTATCATTTTTTTAAAAGATTTTATTTATTTATTTGACAGAGACAGCCAGCGAGAGAGGGAACACAAGCAGGGGAGTGGGAGAGAAAGAAGCAGGCTCCTAGCAGAGGAGCCTGATGTGGGGCTCGATCCCAGAACGCTGGGATCACGCCCTGAGCCGAAGGCAGATGCTTAACAACTGCGCCACCCAGGCGCCCCCCAAAATCCTATCATTATTAATATTATTATCAATGTACACACAGTTGGGAAAAAGTCTAGGTAGAACAAGTTAGGAATAGCTTTTCAAATGAGTTGATCTTGAACTGATTCTTGAAAGATGAGAAGAAATAAATGAGGCAAGAAAAAACAGATTATTCCTGGGCAAAGGAAAGAGCACATGTGCTTTGGGAGGTCATGGGAGTTCGTGGCAAGTCATTCTGTTTGGCTCCAGCAAAGTAAAAGCTACCTGCAGGAGTCATTAAGAGAGCAGATGGAGGAGGGAGTGAGCTCAGGGGCTCCTCTGTCTGTATGTTCTTTCTTCCTTCTGTACTTAACGGGACAGAGGGCACTTCAGTGATTTCCTGACCTAATAACCAAGAGTTCTTTCATTTGGAGAAAAATATAAGGTCATATTCTTTTTACACACATATTTTCAAACTTTGAAAACTATTGTTGGTAAGAGGAAAACAAATCTATTAGTGAGTGCTGTGTTCTGTATGGTTTTCCCTTTAGAGCTACATGAGAGCTAATTAGGGAGAAATCTTTTCCTTAAAGTAATGTTATCTACTTTGAGCACTGCAATCCTGTACTTACAAACAGCACTAATTGCCAGTGGTATCTCCGTGGAAGTAGCCCATGCCTTCATTATCCTTTTGTACTATCAGTTGGGTGGTGCAGTACTTAATTCCACCTTCAGGCAACTAATGCATTGGATTAAGTATTTGAGAAGTTAGTTCTAATATATTACATTTAGGAAAAATAATCCTTGAAACAATCCAAGCCTCTTTCTTCCTCCTTCCCTTATAGCAATGCTATGCCTGATTCCTTACATGATGCCAGCCATGAGGAAGGAGCAGGTGGGGAAGGCTCTTCTCTAAACACCTTGCTCTTGAAGGTTTACCAGAAGGCAGCTGATAAAGAAGGAAAGTTAGTGTATCAATGATGCTTTTACATACACAATCAATTCATTCCACCTAATGTCCCTTCAAGGTGTGCATTCTAATCCTCATTCAACAAAGAGAGAACCAAGGGTCAGAGAGACTGCAGTATGTCCATGGTCACAAAGATGGTGGTAAGACCGGTATTCAGACACAAGTTTGTCTAACTCCAAAGCTGGTGTTCTTTTCATTACCACAGTACTTTATCCTTTCCCTGGCTGTTCACAACTTACAGTATTTCATCAATTATGAGACACTTTTTCTTTTTTCAACGTTATGAGCCTTTCTGAAAAGGACATACACAGTGTGCTACAATTGCTGTTAGCAAAAGAGAAGTTGTAACTATATGTCATTGCCTGTGTGTGCACAAATTTGGGTGTTGTTCTTAAAGCATGATTTGATAATTGCAGTCTCTTGATGTTTTTACCACAACTCACTTAAGGAACATTTAATGAAAGGATGAGTCTTAGTTGTTTTCGGCAAACCTTCCCTGATACAAGGTAAAACCAAGAAATCGCTACCGTTATAACATGTAGAATGAGAGTCTGGGGCTTGGGATAAAATCACAAAGAAAATATTAGAGCACTTTTCAGAAATGCTGCATCACCAGTGCCTTTGATGGCACAAGAACATTGTACAGAAAAGCAGTAATTAAAAGATTCTTAAAGTTATTCAGAATAGTCAAATTGGTTTTGCTCATATTGTTATTGTATTTTTTGCTTGCATTACTATTTTCCTTTATTTTCTCATTCTACAAAATTGCTATATGCTAACAATCTACGTTCAAAACACCCCAGACAGTCCTCGGATCCATTCATGAGTTTGCTGTCTCACTTTCGCCAGATGTGTTTCCCGGAACAAGGTCTGGCTATGACAAAACTAGCCACCATGTTTTTGAGATCCTATTGTCTTCAGGTAGTGCGCTGCAGCATAAATAATATCCTCTAATCCTAACAGTCTTGTCAAGTAGTTATTATCTTCCTGATTTTACAGAAGAGGAAGTAGGAATTAGAGAGGTTATACAATTTGCCCAAATTCATGCCACTAGGGAGAGACGGGATTTTTAACCCATGGTTTTGAGACTTAACAATCTTGCTGTTATGCATTACATTCTATTACTTTTCAAATATTTTCTGGACATGACACTAAAGGTATAGCACTTTGCAGAGCACATGCAAGTACTAGTCAGTTTCTGGCTAATTAAATAACAGATTTCTGTTTTGCCCACTGAAGGAAGAAGGCAAGAGTACCCAGAGCAACAGTGAGTGATTAAGTAAAGGCTCCCAGCCTTTTTATAGCACAGGGGGATCAGGCAGACTTTGGAATCAAACACACCCAGGTTTGAATCTCTAATAACCCACTCATGGATTGCAAAAACTTGGCAAGTCATGTAGCCTCTCAGAGTCTCATTTTTATGTAAAAAGGGTATGATAATCACAAGTCAGCAGGGTTTTTGATTGCCTTAGAAGAGATGATGAATGTGAGTTTGTCACACTTAGCACACTGCCTAGCACAAAGTCACCATGGGGAGACAGTTCTCTTTTCCCTTTTCATAGAGTTAGTTTGGGGCTGAGGATCTCAGTCCAATTTTAGTCTTAGTCCTTTTTTTCAAGAAAGTTAAACTGGCTAAGGAAAATTATTTTCTATTTGTTCTGCTCCCAAACTGGGTGGCACGTGTAATCTTTTATTTATTCAACACATATTCATTCAGCACAGTGATAGGCCATACAATGTGCTGGGCAGCAGTATAAAAAGAAAAAAAAGCAATAGCTTTGACATCAGGATGTTTTGTGAGGGCCCTGGCTCCTTCACATGGTATAATTGTGGACAATCAGCTCATTTTTTTGAACCTCGCCTTGTTTATATAAAGTGAATGATGGTGTCATTTTTCCAGAGCGGCTGTAAGGATTGGGATAGATAATCAAAATAAAAATGTTTTTCATTAAGAAGGAGTTAGTGTAATAGCTAGTTCCTCTGACGTTGATAGTCTTGGTTAGAATCAAACTACCAGTTAGAATCAAACTAGTTTGACTAGTTGCAAACCAACTGATCATATGTTGGCAAATGCTTAACATCGGGTTCTCTGGGGGTGTGGGGGGGAATTCTCTGGTGTGGCATTTGATGATTTCCGTGGTGTAAATCTTTCTAGGCAGCTCCAGTGCACCATTGACCACTGTTTCTCTTGTCTGATCTTGACCGCATGCAGGCCTGTCCCTTGATTTGCCAAGTAAGGTAGCATATTTACAGGTTCCAGGGATTTGAGTGTGGATACCTTAGGGGCCACTTCTCTGCCTACCACAAATGGCAACCATTTATTATGCTTTCTGTACATTACCTTATCCTCTCAGCAACACCGTTGTATACAGACTCTTATCCCTAATTTGCAGATGAAGAAACTGTGGCTCAGAGAGGTGAACTTGCCAAAAGTGACCTAGCCAGCCAGTGTCAAACAGGTTTGAGCTGAAGTCATTTAATTCGCGAGTCTGTGTTCTTATCCACCTCCCTCTGCTGTCTCCCCTGTCAAGGATTCAGTAAACCAGCTCCCTGGTTTTTAGCAGAGAATTTCCATGGAAACAGTCAGATTGCTGTGGTGGTGGTGGAGGGGGATTTATTCTGAGGTGCATGGTGTGATTTAGAGTGGATGCGAAAAGTAAAAATTGATTTAGGTGGCATATCTGGTTAGTGGTGACCTCCCCACCTCCCCACCCAGTAACCAGAGTAAATCCACTAAGAGTGTTTCTAGTCTTTTGCTAGGGTGATTTCATGAAGCTTTGTCCACTATAGTCACACAAAGAAAAACAAATGTAAAAAAAAAAAAATCAGTGAAAATTAAATGAATCCTCTCCAAATAGCTGTATTGGAACTCGAAGCTGTCTTACAGAACAATAAATACAGGGAAAATAGAGTAAATTCCACCTTTAATCTCAGCCAGATTTATTGTCATCTTGGGGAGAAAGGGAAAGCTTACAAAAACCATGCCTTGTAAAGCCATTTTCTGAAAAATAAACCAGACACTCCTTAAGAAAATAGGTTTACTTAGTTTCCCTGAGAATGGTCCATGATGCTGAGATTCTATGGCCAACAGGAAAAAGTGACCACGACAGAGAGACCAAAATGAGTGTAGCTGTAGAGACATCTTGTTTCATGATCACATCCTATTCTAATTGCTCCTTTACATTTCAGACCTCACCCCCCATTGTATTTTGAGGACAGGAACTAACTTACTCAGTTTGTATCCATATCATGTAACCTAATGTTTAACAGGAAGTATGTGCTTCATCAGTGTTGGTAGAATGCAATTGAATATTACATTACCCTGGTGGAGTGGTTCCCAAATGTAATCTGTGGATTGGTAGACCTAAAATCACCAGAGGAGATCTGAAAACTACAGGTTACTCCTATTTATCACAAAGGTTCTCAAGTATAAGATCTCCAATGGAGCCCAGATGCTTGCATTTTTATAAAGCCATACAGGGGATTCTGAAATGCACCCAAGTTTTAGAACCAACAGTTACTCCTATACACAAATCCATAGGCAGCATGCTAGACTCACATTTGACAAAGTCACATTTGAGTTAATATCCCCTGTGAACAAGTATAGGAAGTATTTCTTTCATTCATTATGGGCCTCCTATGTGCCCCGAACTGGGCCAGGGAAAGTCAGGAATACCAGAATGATGACCCCTATCTCTGAAACATAAAATTATTATAGAAGACTAAGGATATCTTTATGACTCAAATCTGTCTGACTGTCTTAGGAAACTTCAGGTAATAATTTGTGTTAAAGAGGGTGGTTGGAAAGTGTTGATTTGGTTCAAGGGCAGTGCAAATAAATGTATGGCAGGAATGGAAGATTGGTGCCAGTTACCATTGACAGTAATGCTGCCTTGCCAGACCCCAGCCAGCCCTGTGTATGTTGATCCACAGTGTTCTTGCTATGGATGTTGAGGCAGGAGCAGCAGCATGAGCACCACTCACACGATTTGGCTGATATACTTTTAGCAGGAGCAAAACTACAGTTCTGGCTTTTAATATTGAAGTGACAGGAATGTGACCACAAAGCCAGAGCAGAAAATGGGGGAAACCAGAGCAAAAAAACTTGATGGCAAAAAGAGCTGACTTACGGATCTCATAAGAGACAACCCACCAATAATTCTTAAATACCTACAACCACAGAGATATTGTTGTCATTAGAGTCCTGTTCTTACTCATAGCATGGCTAGAAATACTTTGGTTATAATGAAACAATGAGAATAACAAATATGTATAAAGAAAAGGATAATAAACACAATACCATGTGACATGATGTAGTCTCTAAATTCAATATGAGTTTATGCCCAGAAGATAAGGACGAAAATAAAAGTAATGTGAACCAGATAAAAAATAAAAGTAGAAAGACAAGGAAAAGACAATGAAAGACCCAGAACTGTTGTATTAACAAGTGGACAAACATCCAATACTTTAGTGCCTAGTCTGGAATCTGTCTTTTAAGCCAACACTCCTTCCATAAAATATGGCTCAATAAATGGCCTGAGCTGCGATCACAGGGCAGAAGGGACAGTGTTTTCCCTACATAGCCTGCAGCATTTCCTTCCCCTCAGTGTAGTCTAGGCACCAGTGTTCTTATGCATTGAGGATACCATTAAAAAAAGAAAATATCCCTGCTTTATTTTTCACCAGAGCACTCAATGCTAGTTGATATTTTATTAGTAATTCATTATTTTCAATTGTCTGAAATAGTGCCCTACACAAAAATAAGCTCTGTGAGGGAAAGGAGCTTTCTTGTTCACCACCCTATTCTCAATGCCTTTTGTAAACCCTACTCATCAACTATTAGTTGATGAAGAAATGACTGAGTGAAAAATATGAGTAGGCATAAGGTGATTAAGCAGGAAATTCTGAGTTCCTTTTGAACTACTATCTGGGGGGATAGTTTATCGAAAATAGAACCTAGAAAGAATAGTGTTGCTGGTCATATAAGATATATACTTGCTGTTTCACATCAAACAGAAAATGACTCTTCACACCAAAATGGAATATAAAATCTCTCAGCTTAAAACAATGTATTAATGTAGTCTAGGCTAAATGTGGTAAAAATACACTTCACAGTTTAGCCACTTAACACAATAAAATATCTTTTCATATCACAGTCCCTTGAGTGGTTCTCTATTAGCTGTGACTTGGGGATCTAAGGTCTTTCCATCTGTGGCTCCACCATCTTGAACTCTTTCTTTTCAAGGTTTTAAAATGTGGATAGACAGAGCAGGGAAGCTGTGTGTGACATTTCATGGCCATTACTTGAAGTGAGGTACATGGCTTCCATCCATATTCCATTTGCATGGTCTCATTGAGTTGCAAGAGGCCTATACATTATAGTCATCTTGTGGGCCAAAGAGGAAGATTAAGTGGTTTGTTGAGCACATGGCATTGTCTTATGTTTTATTTCCAACACTGAGTTTAAAAATAAGAAGGATGGTGGTATTTCTAACCATAGCCAACAGGTATAGAAAATATAGATGGGAAATAAAATAGTCCAAAGAAATCCTTTAATAAAGATCCAATAATCAGATATTAATTAATTCAGTCACTAGGTATATATGAAATTATTACTGTGTATTACTGTTCCCACTCTCTAGAAGGGGAGATAAATGAGCCATTATGAAGTAAGATAAGTGCTTTGATAGAGAAAAATAATGCAGAAAAACTAAAATAATATTTAAAAATAATAATTACTAATATTTTGAGCATTTCGAGCACCTTAAAGATATTATTGTATTCATTTTTTACAATGCTAAGACATAGACACTGTTACTATTGTTTTATGGATGGGTGAACTAAGGCTTAGAAAAAGACAGCAACTTGCTCAAGGTCACACAGTAATTAATGCACTTTGCTTAATGGAATAAGCAATGATTAGCCCTGGTAACGAAAGTTTTTCAAAATAAGAACTGGATGGTTTTGCCCCAGAATAAAAATAATGTAAAACTCTCAGGAGAAAATCCACATGAGATAAGCATTGAGACTATTCTACAACAACACAGAGATTCTCACCGGCTCCTTAGTGAAGAACTAGAGGCGACAGCAGAACCGGTTATACATCCCCTCAGTCTGCTGCACAGAGCCCTAAAAATAAAGCTCCCAGAGTTCTCATTCTAGAGTATGGGTCCTACCTTTTTAAACAAGTCTTTTTGGTTTTTGTAGTCCCAACTTAAAAAATTTCACTCACTGCAGAACTCCTCTCTCTTCCTCCCACTCTCTCTCTCTTCCTCCCTTTATCTAATTTATCTTATCACCCTTCCATCCCCCCTCCCTTCCTAGAGAGAGAAGTGAAGCAAAGCAGAGGGAAGCAAAGCAGGTGCTCCTTCTGAAATCTGTCCCTTAGGCTAGAATGTGCTGTGCCCTGGCAAGGTGGTTACATAGCCACATAAACAAGAAAATATTTGTGAATGTATACAGTCCTATTGCAAGTAAATAAGAAATTTTATGCTCAGCTCAAGTAATTTATTGTTTTAGTGATTGATGTAGGAATTAGTAAACAATGTAATTTATATTTATGATATTCTTAATATAAAACCCATTATCTTTCCATGGTAAAAAAGCAAAACAAAAATAGCTAGAGTTCTGCCTTTCTTTAATATGACCTGCCTCCCCACCCTTCCAACTCCTTTGCCAGAATTTAAATTCCTAGGCAATGTAAGTTTCCTACCGAGGCAAAAAAAAAAAAAAAGAAAAAAAAGACAGATTCAATAATTGCTCTACAAATTAGAGAAACCAGCTAGGATAGGATATTCAACTTGGATATTTTCCATTGCAATAACGTGGAAATAACCGATTTAATGAGAATGGCATAACGAGGCGGGGTAACAATTTCATCCTTGAGCCAAAGTCTCATTTTTCTCTCCATGGGATGGATTAAAGAGGTGTATTGAGCAAGGAGCTCACCTGGCGAACCACTGTTTTTGCAGATGTAAGTGGCACACAGCTGGCTTTAACTGCTGTGATTTGCTTCCCTGTATGTGGTAGTACATGAATTAAAGAGGAGCTAAAACTGGGGAGTGGGAAATACAATTTTTAGTATAGCCTCACTGTCAGCAATGGGAATTGCTTTTCTAACACTGAGATTATCCTTGATGAAAACATTCTTCGACATGTTCAACATTGCCTTGGGATAAATTCTTCCAGAAACCATGGAACGCTTCCTCATCATTTTGCAGTTTTATGGCTTTTTATTGTCTACTTTCTGGAATGTTATGAAGCTTATGCACAATCCTCTGCTGTTTTCTGAGTGGCATAACCAGGGGGTCCACAAGTAAGAGACTGAGATCGTTTAATTCAAATTAAATACTTCTTCGAGCATGTGTGAGGCGTTGGGGACACAAGAACAATTACAATTTTTAAAAAGCAAAGTCCAGGTTTTAGTCAGGCAAAATGAGTCCTTAGCCTACCCCCACCTCATGCCAGCTGTGGGATTGTGGGGAATTTATTTAAATTCTCTCAGGCTCAGTTTCCCTCTATGCAAAATGGGAATAACACTTATTTGCATCATGTATCAGGATAAGTAATGCATGCAGAGTGTGAAACAGAGTAGACACCACAGTATGGAGCTGTTATAATAAACACTGGTCAGGAACTCAAAAAGAGTATAAATATAAAATTAGTGGAGAATCTGGGAGCATAAGATTATGTAGGAGGAGGAGAGTGTGATTTCATGGCTACTACAGAGACCTGGGTGGTAAAATGGACCTCACTGAGGATATCAGCTGTGAGGATGAAACTACTTTAGGAAGTCCACACTGGTAGCCAAGAGGAACTCATTCAGTAAGGTTGGTGGGGGAGAGAGAGGAAGAAGATGAATTGGGCTACATACTTATGACTTGTCCATTTTTTTCTATGTCTATTTCTATGAAATTGTACTTAAAAATGCCTGAGATTTTTTTATAGACTAACTCATGCTGTTTATTGGAAGACACTAAAAAGGACTTAAAATGCGTATGTGTTTGTGTATGTGTGTGTACACCACAAACTTCTGGATCAAGTCCGAAATCCAGGCACATAGCACATATTTGGGGATTTATTTAGTAAATGCAGTCTTTTCTCACGTGAAGGCTGACATCGTACCTAAGCTGAGCTAGCTAAGTTCTGATCCCTGCTTTACTGGAGCTGATAGCAGAAGGTGGGGAGGGGTTGTTGAGAATGGATCACAGTCTGCCTCTTTGGAATCTAGACATTTCACAGCTTGTCCTGAAGGCAGTCAGAATACACAATGACATGTTTTGACAAACAAACAACAAGCTTGAATCATATTTGGACCCTCAGGTGAAATCAACCAAACACAAAAATGGTTTTCTCAAAATTGTTTAGTTTAATTTTTACATATTACATATTAAACCCAGTGTTTGGATCCAGATTAAAGTTTGGAACAAATGGAATAGTTTGTACATAAAATATGGTTATCAAACCATTTTAACATTTTGCATAATAAAGTAAAACACAACATAATGCTATGAATGGTATAAAAATTCAATTACATAATACAGGATTGAATGGTTGCATTACAAATGAAAAACCATAATTTTTATTTGGTCTGAGCAAAAAGTACAAACATAGAGACTATGATCGTCATTCTATACACAAACACCAGACTGAGAAAAATCCCACATGATTTTGAGGCTGTCACTTTCAAGAATGTGAATAACAATCAGTGCCAAATAAGTATTTACTTTAAAAGGCTAAATTAGTATCACAGCTAATCTAAACTAAAGCTATTAATTTTATAAAGGTCTAAACTGGCTTGGGCAGTGAACAGGAGCCATTGTGTTACATCTTTGCTTAAGTTATTTTCCTTCTGCAATTTATGTGGGCATTTTTTTTAATGTGGAATGTTATTAGCAAATACAAATAGGATGCTATCTTATCTCAGAAACACAAAAAGAAAGACAAGAATAAAGAAACATGAATGGCCAAAAAAGCCAGAGGAGCCAAAGCCCATAGTAAAGAAAAGTGTTGGGGCCCTGGTGAAAATATGTGTGTAGACCCTGCCATGATTTATTTTTTATGATTTTTTTCTATTTGACATAAGGCATTAAAAAAAAGCTTGAATTAGGAATAGATGTGAGCATACAAGTTGTGTCATAAGCACAAAGCCTATTTTAACTTAGGAATAGATGTGAGCATACAAGTTGTGTCATAAGCACAAAGCCTATTTTAACTTTGGGTTACAGCTGTTTTCTATACCCCTGAATGGCAATGTTTCTGACCCATTGTGACAATGACTCATGGAGGATGATGTTCATATGTTTGACATTCTGAGCCTATACAGATTTCTTCATGGAACTGTAAAAGCTTTTGTGAGGAAGCACAATAAACAGCCTCATAGAAATCTTTTCTTTTCAATGAAGCACTCATAAAAAATATTTATTGTCAGCATGTGAGCAATAAAATCAGTACCAAATAAGCATTTACTTTAAAAGGTTAAATAATACCATGTCTAAAGTTATTAATTTTAGAAAGGCCTTTTTTTTTCCGACTTCTGTTCCACAGGTATTATTAAGATGAAAAACTTTATATCATTTCAGGAAAAGCACATAATTTATTTTGTTAAAATTATGATGGATAGAATTTGACCTTTTTGAAGATTTTATTTATTTGAGAGAGAGAGAGAGAGTGAATGGGGGTAGGATCAGAGTGGGAGGGAGAGGGACAAACAGACTCTGTGCTGAGCCTGATACAGGGCTGGCTCCCAGGACCCTGAGATAATGACCTGAGCCAAAACCAAGAGTCCAATGTTTAACTGCTTAACCAACTGAGACACCCAGGTGCCCCAGAATTTCTGACTTTTAACCCATATTATGTGGTACTCATTTTTTTCATGATATTAGCTCAGTCTATTTGCCTTTGATTTGGCAATAGGCACATGTTTTTGTGAATTGAGTTACAGAAGTATCCTGCACACCTCCCTCACTGATATACATCAAAAAATAGGTGTGTAGGAATGCAATTGGTTGGCTGAGTTGCGTAGATGGGAAGGTTGTAGGTTATGAGCTATTTCCCACTCAAGAAGGAATAACAGAATACAAACTATTGTGAAGTTATTAGAGATAACTAATGTATCCCAATGGGTTTTTTTCCAGTAAATCCTTCACATATATTTGCCTTTAAAAATCACTGAAAACAGCAGAAACATATACCTAATATAAACTCTATAATAATAGCACTCTAACATTGCTGCTGTGGTATGTCCAAAACTATAAAACTATTGTATTTCCAAAGAGAATTGATACTTTTGTCAATTCAGTCCTGCTTACAGAAATTTTGTAATAGAGTGAGCAGGGTACTAATTTGGGGTAAATGTTCATGATTCACATTGAGGCTCTCAAGGTAAGTGACTGTGAGTGGTCATTTGATTTTTTAAAAAAGATTTATTTATTAGAGATTGAGAGTGCGTGCTCAAGTGAGGGAGGGGCAAAGGAAGAGAGACTCTTCAAGCAGACTCCCTGCTGAGCATGGAGTCTGAGGCTGGGCTCAACCCCAGGACCCATGAGATCATGAACTGAACCAAAACCAAGAGTCATTTACTTAACCAACTGAGTCATCCAGGTGCCCCATGATTTCTTAAGAAGATTAAATGAGATGCCATGTTAGGTGCTTATCCCAGTGCCTGGAGCATAACAAATCATTTTAAAAAATAGTAGCTGCACAATAGTAAAGGACAATTTGCCACAAGAATGTAAGTTTAAGTAATAGTGTCATTTAAAATGGTTGCTTTTGTACTTTTACTTTCCTGGATTCTGGTATGAGTAAGAACAGGATGGGACAGTGGAAAAAGTGAATCAACAATGATGTCTCAGGTTTGGACTCACTTCAGTCTGTTCCCAGTGGGGAGTTCTGAAGTATGAACAGTCTGACAGTCTTGGTTTCCACTTGGGACAGTGGAGGCAGTCTTTGCTACCCGGCCCCAGGCACTCAGTATTGGCCACAATATAATGATCCAAAGGAGATGGGACTAGGGTGGGGAGCATTGCTGCCTAGTAGGGGGCAGTTCTCCTGAGAAGAAGGCAATACTGGAAGCAGCTGGGGTGGTGTGTACCAGCCAGTAAAGGAGATATGGGCAGAGCACCAACAATAGGGTCTCAATGACTCCCATCCTTCCTCAGTGGGGGCTACTCAGTAGCAGAGAAGACTTCTTGCAGAGTATATGGCCCAGGTGTATACCTACCCTCCAAATTATCCTTTCTTTTCTTTCTCTCTCATTTTTGCTCTCTCCCCCTTCCCTGATCTGGATCACTTTTTAATTTCTATTGTCACAGTCTCTGTGCATAATGTTCCCAATTTCCAAATATTCCATGTCATATTGGTGTTTTCGTTGTGTCTGCCCTGACATGTCCACTGAGGAGGGTTTCAACATCTGTGTCCATAATTCAAGTGTTTGGCCTTTTACAGTGTGTGGCACTGCAGACTGTGCTGGGTAAGGCAACGTAACTTGAGTTTGAGGCTTATCTCTACTACTTACTAACTCAGTGAACTGACCTCTGGCTTTTAGGTTCTTCATCTGTAAAATAGAAATAATAATGTCTGCTACCTCTTAGAATTCCTTGATAATTCAATGAGCTAATATGTTCAAATCAGCCAGGACAGCATCCATACAGGATGGGTACTTGGTTAAATATTAAGTATTCATAGTCACAAAGTACAGAGGCTGCCTTTTTCAACTTCAGACTCTATCAATTATGTTTTCCATTCTCTGGTTATTACCATAGCTCCAAATTGCCATTGACCACATTTGTGCAGTTCGCAATATAAGGTCCAATTCTTCCTCAATGTCAGGAAGTTTACTAATGTCTTCTGCCTATAAACAATTTCCAGAAAAGCCTTAAGAGTGTTCTCTGTTGCTATACTAAAGAGGTTTGGTTTTCAGCAAGGCAATGGATGACTTTTAGACCAACTGTTGCCTAAAGGACTCTTCATCATTGGAGACCTTTCTTTTTATGGCATTGTTCTTTTTAATCTCATATCTACTGTCTCCCAAACTCCAAAGACCGAGACTAAAATTGCCTCATAGAGATAAAATTTTCATCTTTAAAACTAATGTGTACCCCTGTCTGGCTACTACAGTGCTCATTTAATCCTGAAAATTATCCTGAGACATATGATCTCCGTTGACTTAGAAACTAAAGCTTGGAGGGATTCAATTCACACAAAATGTTGCAAAGCAGGTTCTGATTTATATTTACTAGCTGTGGACTACCTGAGCTGCCCCAACATGCTACCCTATGGACTCTTCCATCAAGGTTCTGCGTGGGAGAGATGCCCAGGCCAGATTCTAAAGCATTGGTTGTGTCTCATTCCTCACCGAGGCTTACACTCAGAGGAAAGTAGTTATTAGTTAGTCTCTTCTGTTATCTAAGCAATTAGTTACTTAGAATTATCTTTTTAGTGAGTAAAGATAGGATAAATATCACTTTGTAACTAAAATATATTGTCCTGTCAATGATCACTGGATCCCTGATTCCTCCTCCATTTACATCTTAAACTTCTGGAGGTTTTCACAGAATGAGCTGGGTAAAGTGCTCTGCTGTAGTGGTGGCTCAGAAGATTGAACCACTTCATAATGGTGACTCTGGGCAGTTGTCAGACCTCACCATGCCTCTCTTTCTTCTTCTGTCAAATGAAGGCTAATAATACTGGCTCTTTATAGGATTATGGAGAACAAATAAGATATGTATAAAAGTGCATATTTAAATGTCAGCCACTATTATTATAGATGGTTCTAAGAAGATAGAGGGAAGCATGGTTTGTGAATAAGTATTAACTAAAGCCTTGCAGTGTCTTTGGATAAATGGAAGAGTCATGATTTTAATAAGAAAACTATTAGACAAATATGTATGTGGGCATTCTATATGATGATTGGGCTGGATTCTTTAAAAATGTCAATGTCATTAGAATAAAAATGTCAGGAACTTTGCATTAAAGGATACTAAAGAGGTAAGACACATAAATTCTGTGTGTGATTCTTTCAACTGGATCCTGGATTTTAAAGGGAAAAAAAAAAAGATGCAACAGTGATTCTCAAACTTGTATGTAGTTTAGGATCACTGGGATCCTGTTAAATGAGTAGAGTCTGAGGTTCTACAATTCTAACAAACTCCCAGGTAATACAGTTACTCAGTCTGTAGGCTGCACTATTGGCAGTAAGGGCTAAATAGACAATATTGGAACAATGGGGATATTTAAATATAGGCCACATATGATTACATAGTATATCCATGATAAAGTGCAATAAAGGTTTTGGGCATACATGGGAGAATGTAATTATTTTTAGGAGATCCCTGTTGAAATACTCAGTGTTCAGATATTATGATATGGGAAACTTACTTTCAAGTGGTTTGAAGGGGAAAAAAAAACATATGTGCATGTGTGGGGGACAAATGGGGCAAAATATTAACAATTTGTCATTTTAGTTGAAGATCTGTAAGTTTGAGATTTCTCAAAATGAATATATTTGATAAGATAATATGGCTCCCCTCCATGGTAATTTTACCAATTTTTCCAAGATATTCCTTTTCTCATCCCATCTCATGGTAAAACTTGAAACATCTTTACCTCCACACATCTGTCCCTGCTCAATTAGGAATCTACCCCAGAAGTTTTTCTTCAGAGTAGAGGGTCTATCTTCTGAGCAAATTGATTTATAGTTATTTCTGTTTGTGAAGAAACACAAGTCAAGAAAGCCATAGAAAGTGATGGTGATGAAGGTGACTCAGTTGGAAAGGTACTGCCCATTGCACAGCATCAGTGCTTGCCAGAGAGATTGCCACGAATTAAAGGCAATGCACATCTGGTGACCCAGAGATCTTGATATTTATTTCTTATGGAACTCTTTTCTCAATATTCTGGTGATATTCAGTGACTCTCAGTCTCTCTTCCTCCACCCCCACCCCTTTTAGGCTTTGGATTCAGTTCTTTTTCCAATGTGGTTTTCAATTCTGGCTCCACTGTTTCAAATAACTTTCTAGATGTACTCTCATGGCAACCTTCAAATGTGCACTATAGTGCCATTGACTACAGTCACCATGCTGCACCCCAAATCATGATCTATTCATTTCAAAACTGGAAGTCTGTACCTCTGGATCCCCTTCACCCATCTCTCCCACCCTCTGCCCCTCTCCCTGTGGCAACCACCACTCTCTTTTCTGTATCCATGAGTTTTGTTTTGCTTTTTGTTGTTGTTGTTTTTTAGATTCTACCTATAAGTGAGATCATAAGATGTTGGTCTTTCTCTCCTTGACTTTTTTTTTTTTTTTTGCTAAGCTTAATATCCTCAGGGTCCAACCATGTTGTGGTAAATGGCAGGATTTCCTTCTTTTTTACGGTGAGTATCTTTCTTTACTACAGCATAGTGAGTACTTCCAGGTATTGACTCATCTAGCATCCTTTTTTTTTTAAGTAATGAAATCCAAATGACTTGGAATCTCCTCCACAACTCTTCAGTGTTATTCAAAATGACCCATTTCATCCCATGAGCATGATGGCTTTTATTTAATTTAGAAGAAAAACATTATATTCCACTTAATATTAGTCAGATACAATACAATGTTGAAACTGCTACCATTTTCCTGCCACCACCATGAATGAACCTACCTGGGAATGGAGCCAAAGTAAGGAAGCAGAGCCAAGAAGTAGATGGAGAAGAAAGTCCTGTTGACCTAATGTCAATCCCTGAAACAAGATGTTTGTGATGCCAGCAAGAAGTAGCCCTGGACTTTATATGAACCAATAAATTTCCTTTTTCTGGCTACACCATTTTAGGTTAGCTTTTCTGCGGATCACAATCAAAAGATATCTTACTAATGCTGATAGATACCTAGAAGTATAAGTGTCAGACTTGGAGGGTATGCACAGTTAAAATTATTATAGATATTGACAAAATGCCCTTCCATAGACTCAACCAACTTAAAACACAACAAACCCCTCTCCATCAAAAATATTATAAACAACTTTATCTTTTGACAAAATATAGTAAAAAATAGTATCTTTTTAAACTGAAGTATCTGATAAATAGGTAGGTTGATAATTTTTTCATGTATATTTGACCATTTATAATTTTTCTTCTGTGGCTTTACTGTACATACATTTTTCCTGTTTTTTATTAGATCATTTATGTGATTTTCAGATGGTCTTCACATATCCTTTATTATATAAGGTGAATGTATTTTCTTCTAAACTACCCCTTTTCTTGAAATTTTATTTATGGTATTCTCATATAGATGTTTTAAAATTTTACTAGTGACATCTGTCAATAATTTTCTCTGTAGTTGATACATTTTTTTAAATCTTGCTTAGAGGTTCTTCCTAAAATCATAACTTCTAAAAAAAATCGTATTAACTTCCTTAATTTTTTTTAAATTTTATTTGATTCTCAATTGTTAAATTTTAATTTACTATTTTAAAAAAAGATTTTATTTCTTTATTAGAGGAAGAGAGAGCACAAGCAGGGGGAGCGGAAGAGGGAGAAGCAGTTTCCACTGAGCAAGGAGTCCTATTCAGGACTCCATCAGGCCCCTGAGATCATGACCTGAGCCCAAGGCAGTTGCTTAACCATCTGAACCACCCAGGTGCCCTACTATTTGCTTTTTAAAATATTAAAAAATATTTTTTTAAGTTTTGTTTTTTTATTTATTATTTTTTAGTATAGTTGATGTACAATGTTACATTAGTTTCAGGTGCATAAGATAGTGATTCAACAATTCTATAGATTATGTTATTTCCAACACAAGTATAGCTACTATCTATTGTTGTATGCTATTAAGATACCATTGACTATATTCATTTGGTTGTATATTGTGAGATAATATATAATAAATAACCAATTGTGCTACATACTATCTGTTAAATAGTTCATTCTTTAAATAGTGATTTGAAATGTCATTTTCATCATCTGTTATGTTCGTGTATGTAAGTTTGTTGCTTGATTTTATTCTGCTTCACTAATCCACCTTAATTTTTTCCTTTTGAACTCCATTATAATTTCATTAATTATATCTCTTGTTTTATGACATATTGCCGACATTGGCTTATGAATTACATGGCTTCATTTATTTGGTTGGTTTGACAATTTAAAAAACATCTGCAAACCCATCACTGAGGACTTTGACGATGACCTACAAAATCCAGGACTTTGACAATGACCTGCATCTAACTACTTGGTTATCTTCTTCCAATCTCTTTTTTTTGAAGTTTTTATTTAAATTACAGTTAGATAACATAGAGTGAAATAGTAGTTTCAGGTGTACAATATTATGATTCAGCACTTCCATACAACACCCAGTGCTCATCATGGCAAGCATACTTCTTAATCTCTATCACATTTTTAATCCGTCCCCCCTCCCATCTTCCTTCTGGTAACCATCAGTTTGTTCTCTATAGTTAAGATTCTGTTTCTTGGTTTGCTTCTCTCTATTTTTCTTCCCCTTTGCTCATTTGTTTTGTTTCTTAAATTCCATATATGAGTGAAATCATATGGTATTTGTCTTTCTCTGACTGACATACTTCACTTAGCATTATACTCTCTAGCTCCATCCATGTTGTTGCAAATGGCAAGATTTCATGGCTGTGTAATATTCCATCATGTCTATTTTATATATATACACACCACCTCTTCCTTATCCATTCGTCAGTTGATGGACACTTGAGCTGTTTCCATAATTTGGCTATTGTAGATAATGCTGCTGTAAACATCAGGGTGCATGTATCCCTTTAAATTAGCATTTTTGTATTCCTTGGGTAAATACCTCATAGTGTAATTGCTGGATCATAGGGCAGTTCTATTTTTAACTTTTGAGGACACTCAATACTGTTTTCCAGAGTGGCCGCACCAATTTGCATTCCCACAAACAGCGCAAGAGGGTTCCCCTTTCTCCATAGCCTTTCTTATACTTATTATTTCTTCTGTTGTTGATTTAATCCATTCTGAGAGATATGAGGTGAAATCTCACTATAATTTTGCTTTGCATTTCCCTGATGATTAGTGATGATGAGCATCTTTTCATGGGTCTGTTGGCCATCAGGATGTCTTCTTTAGAAGAGTGCCTATTCATGTCTTCTGCCCATTTGTTAACTGGATTATTTTTGGGGGGGCATTTTCTCAATTAACATAGCTTCATAGAAATTCTTATATCTTATAGGGAAAGTGTTATTTCCTTCTCTTATTCTTTACTAATATTTGACTATCCATGGCCCTATTCTTCATCTAAAAGTAAATTATATCCTTTCCTTGTCAAATGAAATATTTACCTACTGGACTGAAATATAGCTTGCCACCTACTTCAGTCAAGTATGGTAAGCCTTGATGATGATTTCATGACATAATCCAGTCCCCATTTTATGTAGAAGCAGTTGTTCTCAAGTTATACTCTACTGGAAACAAGGGATTCTAATGATAAATTTGAATTATTTCAATCATTCCCAGGTGTGATGAAAAATGTTTTTCAATAAATTTATCTAAAACTTTTGATGTTTGTTATTATTTTCACATACTAAAATCTATATAAGATGTATTAGGATAAGTGTGCCTAGTTGCTGAAACAAATCACCTCAAAATCTTATTGGTTTAAAATAATAAAGTTTTACCTTTTGCTCATATCACCGTCCAATGTGAGTTGGTGAGAATTGTGCTCCATGGAGTCCTTCAGGAATCTAGTCATATCCATGTCATGTAACCTCCATCTTTAACATAACATTTCAGCAGGACAGGAGAAGAGTATGTGATGAATCATCTAGATGGTCTTATGTGTCAGTCATAGAACACATCACTTTCACTCAATTCTATTGGCCAGAATGAAGTTTATGATGCCAAATTTACTTCTAATGGTAGGATATGCAACTCTCCTGTTTGACCAGGAAGAAAATGAAATAAATTTTTTAAGTTTATAGCACTTTCTCTGCCACAGATGATAGCTTATGTATCACAATGTATGTTTTTAATTGTTTTAAGTTTGTATTTAAGTGCATCATGGTGTTTTATAAAATTACAATGGCTTTTAGAAAGCCATTAGTTTTAAAAAACTTGAGGAACACTTAAGTAAATGTTGGAAAGATCTGTGAGTGTTTTACTACCAATTTTGTATTTCCCTATAGAAAATATATAGATAGTATAGACAGAAAAATATAAAGATAGAGCTGCTGAACAAATATGCTGAGGCTATACTAATTCACTAGTAGAACTATTAGAATTATTCATGTTTGTTTAAAAGAAAAATGTAAAAAAAAAAAGAAATCTAAATATCTATTACAACTGGAAAGCAGAAGTATTTTCTACATAGGAATAAACTAAATTCTAACACCTGCATTCCTATTTTTATTTCGTAGGTTAGGTGTTTATTTTATAAAACACCATCATATAATTTTTCTTCTCTGATATCTTTGAAAATAGGTGGTATACACCATTATTTATGAAGTCATATTTTAAAACTTCCACTTCACTCTACATTCTCTATTCTCTACATTAACTTTAATGACTTTGAATAGATCAGATTGAAACTGTGGTTTACAATAAATAATACTACCAATGTAATGACACAAAAAATTTTTTTAGTCCTTAGTAACTGTGAGTGATGCTGACATTACCACTGTTCTGAATTGATTTATAACTTCAGTAAGCCAGTAGAGGTCTACAGGGGTATTATTGAAATGGAAGAGGAAGAGATTATTGAAGAAAAGGAGATCACCAAGGAAACTATGCTTTTCCCTGGATATTTCATCCAAAGACTATGGAAATATTCACATGCACTGAAAAAACCATGAAAACTTTTAGGACTGATTACTCTAATTTTGATGAAATCTGGGAGTCTTTAGAGCACCAGAACAATACAAATTTTCTCTGCTTACTAATAGGAATATTTTCTAAGGAAAAATAGAGGGAATCTTCAGTCCAAATTTTAATAAGCTTATATTTTAAGGGATCTCAGCAAGTCCAACAAATGCATAAAATGATCAAAGAAAAAATTTTACACTATAACTTTATGTATTAACTTTTCATTTTTTACATAATTAAGACATGTTTGTAAACAAGGTGTTTTATTTTTGATCAGTTATTTTTAAAATCAATATTGGTAATTTTATGGCACAAAATGTACCTTTTAAACAGAAGTCCAATTATAAAATTTTGCTACTAGGAGGAAAATATTTCACTTATGGCTTTACTTGTGGTTGCTACACATGGAAAATGTTAACAGACTAAGAGACACTAACTTTAATAATTTAATTTTAATAAGAGGCAGGTTTTAAAATTTACCTCACAGTTGTTACAAGTATTTTTGTTAGACACATTCAATTTTGTTATGAAATATGTCTTAAGAAGTCAATTTCAGGTAAATGTATAGCAACAGGATCTGGATTTTGGTTAGTGTCAAGGTTTGAGATAAAGGAATCTTAATGGCAGAAGGATCACTGAGAGATCCAGGGGTTTCTGAAAAGAAGACAGTAGAAGGACAACAAGGTATTGGAGGAGATCATCAAGAGGACATGATCGCAAGTTGGCCCTCAGGTTAAATCTGGGCAATAAGAAAGTCCTCACTGTCTCTGTACTTGGAATGTATGCTCACTGTTTCCACAGCTGGAACCATTTTTAGGGACCCAACCTTGAGAGAGATTGAGACTATCTAGGTGGTACATGCAACCAAACCCTATTAAGGCCTCTATAAGGCCTTGTCAGATTCTGGTGAGTGGATGCAAAGATCTAATTGTCTTGCTGCTGCCCATGACAAGCCTTGTATGTCAGTTCTCTTGCTTATTAAATCCTACCAACCTGGAGTTCGTCTCTCTTTGGTCTCTCCTTTCCCTCTGTATACAGGGGCTAGTTTGAAAAACCAACTGACAGGGAGAGAAACAAAGTAAGACTGTATGCTGTTCTATTATATGCCCCTCCTCCTAACCCTCAATGGTTATTAATTGGGTATGTAAACCATCTTATCTATTTCAGCAATTTTTGATTGTAGCCCTGTGAAAAAGATATAAAATAGATACTTTTTAAAGATTTTATTTATTTATTTAAAAGAGAGAGAGACAGGAAGAGAGGGAACACAAGCAGGGGCAGAGGGAGAGGGAGAAGCAGGCTTCCTGCTGAGCAGGGAGCCTGATGCGGGGCTCGATTCCAGGCCCCTGAGATCATGACCCGAGCAGAAGGCCGACACTTAACGACTGAGCTGATATAAAAGATATTTAATGAAGGGATGGGGAAAGAACATTTCATTTTATGTTGAAATTTGCTATTAAAATTGAAATCTCTTGCCTTGCATTGAACCATATCATGTCTCAATTCAGGGTCTTTAGGATCAATTTTAAGAAAGATGTATTAGCCAAGCATTTAAAGAAGAGTTAATATCTACTCTGCTCAAACCTTTCCAAAAAATAGAAAAGGAAGGAAAACTTCCAAATTTATTCTATGAAGCCAGGATTACCCTGATAACAAAACCAAATACAGACACTATGAAGAAAGAGAATTACATGTCAATATCTCTGATGAGCATAGATGCAAAAATCCTCAACAAAATATTAGCAAACCAAATGCAACAATACATTAAAAAACATCATTCATCATGATCAAGTGGGATTTATTTCCAGGATGCAAGGGTGGCTCAATATTCACAAATCAATCAATGTTATACATCACATCAATAAGAGAAAAGATAAAAAACATATTTCAATAGCTGCAGAAAAGGTATTTGACAAAATATAACATCCATTCATGATAAAAACCCTCGAAAAAGTAGATTTAAAGGAAACATACCTCAACATAATAAAGGGCAGATATGAAAACCCCACAGCCAACATCATACTCAATGGTGGAAAATTGAAAGCTTATTCTCTAAGATCAAGATCAAGACAAGGATGTCCACTCTCACCATTTTTACTCAACATAGTACTAGAGGTACTAGCCACAGCAATCAGACAAGAAAAAGGAATAAAAGGCATCCAAACTGGTAAGGAAGAAGCAAAACTTTCACTATTTGCAGATGATATGATACTATATATAGAAAACTCTAAAGATTCCATCAAAAAAACTGCTAGAACAGATAAACAAATTCAATAAAGTCTCAGGATACAGAATCAATACAGAAATCTGCTGCATGTCTATATACTAATAGTGAAGCACCAGAAAGAGAAATTAAGAAAACAATCCCATTTACAATTGTTCCAAAAAGAATAGAATGCCTAGGAATAAACATAACCAAGGAGGTGAAAGACCTGTACACTGAAAACTATAAAACATTGATGAAAGAAATTGAAGATGATACAAACAAATAGAAAGGTATTCCATGTTCATGGATTGGAAGAACAAATACTGTTATAATGCACATACTATTCAAAGTAATCTGCAGATTTAATGCAATCTCTATCAAAATGCCAACAAAATTTTCACAGAACTAGAACAAATAATCCTAAAATTTGTATGGAACCACCAGAAGACCTCAAATAGCCAAAGCAGTCTTGAAAAGGAAGAACAAAACTGGAGGTATCACAATCCTAGATTTCAAGATATAGTACAAAGCTGTAGTAATCAAAACAGTATGGCACTGACACAAAAATAGACACATTTCTTTCAAGTTTTTATTTAAATTCCAGTTAGTTAATATACAGTGCAATATTAGTTTCAGGTGTAGAATTTAGTGATTCTTCACTTACATACAACACCCAACGCTCACCACAAGTGCCCTCCTTAATACCTATTCCCTATTTAATCCATTCCCCCCACTGACCTCCCCTCCAGTAACTCTCAGTTTGTTCTCTATAGTTAAGAGTCTGGTTTTTGGTTTGCCTCTCTTTGTTTTTTCCCTGTCTTCATCTGTTTTGTTTCTTAAATTCCACGTAGAAATGAAATCATACAGTATTTGTCTTTCTCTGACTGACTTATTTCACTTAGCATAATACTCTAGCTCCATCCAGTTGTTTCAAATGGCAAGATTCCATTCTTTTTGATGACTCAGTAATATTCCACTGTACATATACCACATCTTTATCCATTCATCAGTTGATAGACATCTAGGCTCTTTCCATAATGCTGCTATAAACATGATGATGTATACCTTCAAATCAGTAATTTTGACACATAGATCAATAGAACAGAACAGAGCCTGGAAATAAACCCATGATTATATGGTCAATTAATCTTCAAAGGAGGCAAGAATATGCAGTGGGAAAAAGACAGTCTCTCCAACAAATGGTGTTGGGAAAACTGGACAGCAAAATGCAAAAGAATGAAACTGGACCACTTTCTTTCACCATACACAAAATAAACTCAAAATGGATTAAGGACCTAAATATGAGACCTGAAACCATAAAAATCCTAGAGGAGAACACAGGCAGTAATTTTTCTGACATCAGCCATAGCAGAATTTTTCCAGATATGTCTCTTGAGGCAAGGGAAACAAAAGTGAAAATAAACTAGGGACTACATCAAAATAAAAAGCTTCTGTTGTGCCTGGGTGGCCCAATTGGTTAAGTATCTGCCTTTGGCTCAGGTCATGATCCCAGGGTCCTGGGATTGAGTC
Organism: Ursus americanus; assembly: GCF_024610735.1. Classification (NCBI taxonomy): domain Eukaryota; kingdom Metazoa; phylum Chordata; class Mammalia; order Carnivora; family Ursidae; genus Ursus; species Ursus americanus. Next base: position 21,204,421 of record NC_142142.1, on the reverse strand, counting down.
CTGCATCAGGCTCCCTGCTCAGCCAGGAGTCTATTTCTCCCTCTCCCTCTACCCATCACCCCTACTCATTCTCTCTCTCTCTTTCTCAAATAAATAAATAAAATATTTTAAATAAATACATATATAAATAAATAAATAGCTTCTGCACAGCAAAGGAAAAAATCAACTAAACTAAAAGACAATAAGAATGGGAGAAGATATTTGCAAATGACATAGCAAATAAAGGGTTAGTATCCAAAATATATAAAGAACTTATACAACTCAATACCCAAAAAACAAATAATCCAATTAAAAATGGGTCAAAGACATAGAAAGACATTTCTCCAAAGAAGACACACAAATGGTCAACAGACACATAAAAAGATGCTCAACATCACTAATCAGGGAAACACTAATCAAAACCACAAGATATCACCTCACACTTGTTAGAATAGCTAAAATCAACAACACAAGAAACAACAGGTGTTGCTGAGGATGTGGAGAAAAAGGAACACTTGTACACTGTTTTTGGGAATACAAAATGATGCAGCCGCTGTGGAAAATAGTATGGAGGTTCCTCAAAAAATTAAAAATAGAATTACCATGCAATCCAGTAATTCCACTACTAGGTATTTATCCAAAAAATACAAAAAGACTAATTTGAAAGATACATGTGCCTTTATGTTTATTGCAGCACTATTTATAATAGCCAAGTTATGGAAGTGACCCAAGTGACCACTGATAGATAAATGAATGAGGAGGAGGTGGTATGTATAAGCAATGGAATATTACTCAGCTGTAAAAAAAAAAATGAAATATTGCCATTTGCAGCAACATGGATGGATCCAGAGGGTATAATGCTGAGCAAAAGACGTCAGTCAGAGAAAGACAAATACCATGATTTCTCCGATATGTAGAATTTAAGTAACAAAATAATGAACGAAGAAAAAAGAGACAAACCAAAAAATCAGCTCTTCACTATAGAGAACAAAGTGCTACCAGAGGGGAGGTGGGTGGGAGATGGGTGAAACAGGTGAAAGGGATTAAGAGTACACTTAACTTGATAAGCACTGAGTAATGTATAGAATTGTCAAATCACTATATCCTATACCTGAAAATAATACAGCACTCTATGTTAACTATTCTGGAATAAAAATTTTAAAAAATTAATAAAATTATGAATGAAAAAGGAGAGGTCACAACCAACACCAATGAAATTGGAAGGATTATTAGAAACTTTTATCAACAGCTTTATGCCAATAAATTAAGCAATCTGGAAGAGATGGAGGCCTTCCTGGAAACCTATAAACTACCAAGACTGAAACAGGAAGAAATCGATTTTTTAAGCAGGCCAATTAATTACAAAGAGATTGAAAAAGTGATAAACAACCTTCCAAAAAACAAAACTCCAGGCCCGGACGGTTTTCCTGGGGAATTCTACCAAACATTCAAAGAAGAAATAATACCTATTCTCCTAAAGCTATTTCAAAAAATAGAAAGAGAAGGAAAGCTACCAAACTCATTCTATGAGGCCAATATTACCTTGATCCCCAAACCAGGCAAAGACCCCATCAAAAAGGAGAATTACAGACTGATTTCCCTAGTGAATATGGACGCCAAAATCCTCAACAAGATCCTGGCTAATAGAATCCAACAGTATATTAAAAGTATTATCCATCATGACCAAGTGGGATTCATCCCTGGGATGCAAGGGAGGTTCAACATTTGCAAATAGATCGGTGTCTTAGATTTTATCCAGAAGGAAAAAGCCAAAAATCATATGATTCTCTCAATAGATGCAGAAAAAGCATTTGACAAAATACAGCATCCTTTCCTGATTAAAACCCTTCAGAGTGTAGGGATAGAGGGTACATTCCTCAATCTCATAAAAACCATCTATGAAAAGCCTACAGCAAATATCATTCTCAATAGGGAAAAGCTGGAAGCCTTTCCCTTAAGATCAGGAACACGACAATGATGCCCACTCTCACCACTATTATTCAACATAGTACTAGAAGTCCTTGCAACAGCAATCAGACAACAAAAAGGGATAAAAGGTATCCAAATCGGCAAAGGAGAAGTCAAAATGTCTCTCTTCGCAGATGACATGATACTCTCTATGGAAAACCCAAAAGAATCCACTCCCAAACTACTAGAAGTTATAGAGCAATTCAGTAATGTGGCGGGATACAAAATCAATGCTCAGAAATCAGTTGCATTTCTATACATGAAAACGAGAATGAAGAAAGAGAAATTAGGGAATCCATCCCATTTACAATAGCACCAAAAACCATATGTTACCTTGGAATTAACTTAACCGGAGGCGTAAAGGATCTATATTCTAGAAACTACAGATCACTCTTGAAAGACATTGAAGAAGACACAAAAAGATAGAAAAATATTCCATGCTCATGGATCAGAAGAATTAACTTAGTTAAAATGTCCATGCTACCCAGAAAAAACTACACTTCCAATGCTATCCCGATCAAAATACCGAGGACATTTTTCAAAGAACTGGAACAAACAGCCCTTAAATTTGTGTGGAAACAGAAAAGGCCCCGAATTGTCAAGGAATTGTTGAAAAGGAAAAACAAAGTTGGGGGCATCACGTTGCCGGATTTCGAGCTGTACTACAAAGCCGTGATCACAAAGACAGCATGGTACTGGCACAAAAACAGACACATAGACCAATGGAACAGAATAGAGAACCCAGAAATGGACCCTCAGCTCTTTGGGCAACTAATCTTTCATAAAGCAGGAAAAAACATCCAGTGGAAAAAAGACAGTCTCTTCAATAATTCGTGCTGGGAACATTGGACAGCTACATGCAAAAGAATGAAACTTGACCAATCTCTCACACCATACACAAAGATAAACTCCAAATGGATGACAGACCTCAATGTGAGACAGGAATCCATCAAAATCCTAGAGGAGAACATAGGCAGCAACCTCTATGACATCGGCCAAAGCAACCTTTTTCATGACACATCTCCAAAGGCAAGAGAAACAAAAGAGAAAATGCACTTGTGGGACTTCATCAAGATAAAAAGCTTCTGCACAGCCAAGGAAACAGTCAAAAAAAAACTAAGGCAGCCCACGGAATGGGAGAATATATTTGCAAATGATACCACAGATAAGAGACTGGTATCCAAGATCTACAAAGAACTTCTCAAACTCAATACGTGAGAAACAAATAAACAAATCATAAAATGGGCAGAAGATATGAACAGACACTTTTCCAATGATGACATACAAATGGCTAACAGACACATGAAAAAATGTTCAAAATCATTAGCCATCAGGGAAATTCAAATCAAACCCACACTAAGATACCACCTTATGCCTGTTAGAATGGCAAAAATTGACAAGGCAAGAAACAACAATTGTTGGAGAGGATGTGAAGAAAGGGGATCCCTCCTACATTTTTGGTGGGAATGCAAGTTGGTACAGCCACTCTGGAAAACAGTGTGGAGGTCCCTTAAAAAGTTAGAAATTGAGCTACCCTATGACCCAGCCATTGCACTACTGGGTATTTACCCCAAAGATACAGATGTAGTGAAGAGAAGGGCCATATGCACCCCAATGTTCATAACAGCATTGTCCACAATAGCTAAATCGTGGAAGGAACCGAGACTCCTTTCAACAGATGACTGGATTAAGAAGTTGTGCTCCCTATATACAATGGAATATTACTCAGCTATCAAAATGAACGAGTTCTCAACATTTGTTGCAACATGGATGGCACTGGAGGAGATAATGCTAAGTGAAATAAGTCAAGCAGAGAAAGACAATTATGATATGATTTCTCTCATCTATGGAACATAAGAACTAGGAAGATCGGTAGGGGAAGAAAGGGATAAAGAAAGGGGGGATAATCAGAAGGGGGAATGAAACATGAGAGACTATGGACTCTGAGAAACAAACTGCAGGCTTCAGAGGGGAGGGGGGTGGGGGAATGGGATAGGCTGGTGATGGGTAGTAAGGAGGGCACGTATTGCATGGTGCACTGGGTGTTATAAGCAACTAATGAATCATCGAACTTTACATCAAAAACCAGGGATGTACCGTATGGTGACTAACATAATATAATAAAAAAATTTTTTTTAAAACTTTAAAAATAAAGATACATTAGGACTAAGAACAAACATCATTTTCGTAAAAATATTTTGCTCAGGATCTTTTCAAACAAAATTTCTTTTCAGTAGCAAATTTGCCTTAATATTGTTATTTCCAACAGCAGTAAAATGGGGCAAAAAACAACAACAAAAAACCCTGAAATGATTAGGAGGCCATGTCTGTGAATTTCAGAGGTCAGCCAACCATTCCAGGTGGTAGGGTTCCCCAGAGGGACTCAGGTTCTGTGCAATGGTTGAGTTCTCAGAAGGATCCAGGCTCTGTGCAGAGCTACAAATGGCAAAGTTAATCTTGGGATTAAGATATGGCAACTTCATACTCACATGGATTTTTAAATGTAGAAAATGGAAACCACCTTCCCTTTCCAGCAGTGTAGCTTTAGGTTTTTTTTTGTTTTGTTTTAACCTGGTGTTTTAATGCTATTAGGTTTAACTTGTGTTCATATGTAGGTAATAACTGGGAAAGAGGGAGGTAAGCAAGTGACCCAGATAATTCAGCCCAAGGAAACAAACAACAAAAACACTTTACCTCTAAGTATCAACTCCTCTAGCCATGAAATGTCATCCTAAACACTGTGTAGGTAGTCTAAAGGCTTTGTGAATTGTGGGAAAAAGTAACTTGTGCTTCAGTTTCATATAAAATAGTATGGCTTCCATGATGTGGAAATCAGTTCAGTTCATTTTCATTAACTTCTACTCGGCCATGCTAGATCCTGAAGATCCTGAAGTCAGCAAAACACAGCCTCTACAGTCAAGGGGTTTACAATTTAGCTGTGGGGCATTGGGGAAGGAAGACAGGCAAATAAATAGGTATCCTCAGGGTAAGAGATACCAAATTCAGTCTCACAAGTCATCTTATTATTATTTTCAGTTGAAGGAGGTGTAGGAAATTTCTGTAAAACACCATCTTTACTTTTTCCAGAGGAAAGGCTGGAGATGCGTAGTATGTTAGTCCATGTGCATCCTGCTCCTTCACCTCCAGATCTGAAGCTATTGCTCCAACCATGAAATGCAGACCCTCAAAACTAGATTGGTTTTAATGGGTATGTTTGAATTTTACCAATAGTGATGAATGTTCACACAGCTCAATGAAATGGACAAGCCCTCTGATGCTCCAGAATCAGGTGAGATGTGTTTTGGAAATCAGTTGAATCATTAAGCTAAAATTCTTAAGATTAAATACAAAGCATGGTGACTAACATAATAAAAATATTATTAAAAAAGATTAAATACAAAGCAGTACTTTTAACACTTTGATGGCGGGGTGCAGGCATTAATTGCGTGTCTGTTGGTATGTGTGTGTTGGTGCTGGCCTGGATCATTAGAAGTTAATTCTTCAATAAGTTTTTGGTACCAAATTTTGGGAAGGGGAAGAAGAGATTAAGAAAATAAATATGTGGGGGCGCCTGGGTGGCTCAGTCATTAAGCATCTGTCTTCAGCTCAGGTCATGATCCCAGGGTCCTGGGATTGAGCCCCACATTGGCCTCCCTGCTCAGCAGGAAGCCTGCTTCTCCCTTTCCCACTCCCTCTGCTTGTGTTCCTTCTCACTGTCAAATAAATAAAATCTTAAAAAGAAAGAAAGAAAGAAAGAAAGAAAGAAAGAAAGAAAGAAAGAAAGAAAGAAAGAAAATACGTGGTGTCTAAAATATTTTGACGAGCAAAGACTACAAAATTGAGCGAGACTTTGAGCCACCACAAAGAAGCAGTTCCTAAGGGGCTTTTGTGCATTCCTTACTACCTCTCCCCCAACACCCTGACCGCCCCCCCCCACACACAGACACTTCTTTAGGAGGATTATTTGTGGAAGAAGGGAATTATGGTTAAAAGCAACAGAGTTAGGGGGTGCAGTGAGGGAATTGGAACCTCTATGTTTATGAAGTGTGCATACGTGTGTGTTAAAGGGAGAAGCAAGGAAAGAGACTCCTTTTTCCATTTCTAGGAAAAATCAACTATTATAGGATGATTTCCCTGGGGAAAGAGACTAGAGCAGAACTGATAGCATTTTGCTGAATCAGTGTTTCAGTGATTTACTTATGGTTTATTTTATGAAGACTTGCTATCTTTGCAGACAAAAAATTAAATTGGTTGAGTAAGTTATTGTGCTAATTTTCAAAGATTTTAATGTAGAGTATGTGTGTGCATGTGTTTGTGTGTGTGTGTGAGTGTGTGTGTGTGTGTGTGTGTGTGTGTGAAAGAGAGAGAAAGAAAAGATATGTGTATTTAAAAGGAGGTGCACAGTGAGGCAGAACTTTTTTTTTTTTAAAAGAGCTATTTTTCAAAAGAAGAGCCATTTAAAAGATGCTTGCTGGAGCACCTGGGTGGCTCAGTCTGTTATGCGACCAACTCATGACCGCCCAGGCCATGATCTCAGTTCAGGGTTGTGGGATTGAGCACCCTATGTCGGGCTCCGAGCTGAGCATGGAGCGTGTTTGGGATTCTCTATCTCCTTTTCCTTGTGCCCCTCCCTGCTTGTGCTCTCTCTCTCTCTTTCTCCTTTCTTAAAAAAAAAATACAAATACAAAATTTAAAAATTAAATAAAAGATGCTTGTTATTTCTGTTGATGATGGTGGCATGATCAAGCCATCTGTGACCAGAATGTTACTGGTTTAAGAAGGTCATCATCATTTAGGAAGGTCCTTCAATTGTTAGAAAGCAAAGCAAATACCCACATATTGGCTGGGTGGTATGCGGGCATGAACAGGATCATTTTTTGGCTTTGAGAGAGTCTAGGATTTAAATCCTGTTTGAAGGTGAAGTTCCAGGATACTTACTTATTCCTCATTTATTTGACCCATCATATCTTTTCAGGGAAGTTTCTAGAAGGAAAGATGGCAGGATGGAGATTATTTCTTTTTGAAGACTTAAGTTATTAAGCACTCTGGCTGGCTGGCAGGAAAGGACAACAAAGCTTTCCAAATGATACTCATAATAAGGAAGGGGTAAGCTATCTGGGTTCAATATCAAAACCTACATTGTTGTAAGGAGGTAAAGTGCATGTGGCTGGTGCTAAGACCCCTTCTGACACAGCACACTGACACCATAAAGCGACCATATAACTCATAGTCCAAACCAAACCAACAGCTCTTTGAAAGTAGTAGTATGAGGGAAGATGACTATTAATAATAAAACGAGGAAAAGAGGGATAAACGGATGCTGTCCTGGGCAAACTGGGGTACAATCCCCTAGAAATTTGAGCCAGATTGGTGGGATAGTCTATCTCTGTTGCTACTGCACTCTTTGTGGTACCCAAAACTTTGTACCAATGTATGGACTTCCTGATTTCAAATGAATGCTCTGTGGTGGTAAAAGTCATGATACTGGGTCCTTTTGATTTGCTGTAAAGAATATAAAGTGCTGCTGGGACTTGAGTAAGCCCTGGTGTGAGAAACTGGAACTTATTCCTGAGCCCAGAGTGAAAAATACCTATCTTATAACTGATGGTCTAGAGATACAGGGCCATTTTTATTAGCAGGAAAGAGGACTTACAAGTTCAGCAACATTATGTTGGAATCAATGTTTGACCATGTGAATCAAAGGTTAAATTAATGATAAAATTGCATGTTACTGTGCAATTAATTAATACCTCCTTTTCTTCCTAAGGTATGCACTGATTTTCTGATAATCTGTTTCTAAATAATCCAAAGCTTTTTCAGTCTCCGGTGTAGACCTGATGAATTGGTGCCTTGGTTAAGCTCTACTGTTTTCCCTGGCTGCCCAGAGAGATAAGACACTTCAAAGCTGTGTGAGCATGAAATGTTATTGCATACGGAGCATTCATTAGCATGTGGAAGAAAGGCATTTCTAAATTTGGTGTTTATTAAGTCTTTTTTGTCTGGATCTTGTGGAGAATATAGGCATGTGAATGAACATATTTTGCAATTTTGAATGGGAGATAAATAGAATGATAAATTATAAATAAAAGTAAAAGCATAGATTATAAAAGAGATGATGTTGAGATAATTAGACTTACTTAATAAAGTAATTTTAATTGCCATTCCTTTCTTGCTCATTATCAGAAAGACTACTAACTTCCAACATTTTTCGGAGGAACAACTTGTTTTTTCTGTTATTATAAATCATCAGACCTGGGAGTTGGGAGAAGGGGGGCCACGGACCACAGACTAACTTTAAAGATACACCTAGTTGAGTACAAAGAAGACTCTGGTCAGAAGCTGGGAGAGGAAATTGGATGCCAGCTGTCCTTTTGTACCTTCTCTACCCCTGTTTCTCTGAACTTGCTAAGTAGATGGTGATTTATTCCCCAGGATGGTAAACCTGTAGATTAGGGGTGGGATAGGAAGGTGATGAGTCATATTTAGGTTAAAAGTGCAAATAGGTGTAAGAAATTGAGGTTATACTTTTCTGTTTTAAAAAAAGTGGAAAAAATAAAGCAAAGGTAGGAAATTATTATAATAGAATAAAGATCTATTCAATTTAATTGTGTACCTTGATTTTTAGAGACTTATTTAATTAAAGACTGTTGGCCTCTGATTAAGGTTCTCAAGTCTTCTTTTTCTCTTAGCTCTTTTATTCTGGCCTACATTCTATCCTTTAGGGGAAGTAATATATATGTATTTGCCTCAGGACATTGACATTGTTTATTGTTACTCAGTGCAAAGACTGGTCTTTTCCTCCTCTGAGTCTCCATTTCTACCCCTTGATTTGTGGCTGGTTGATCGGGTTAAATTGATAGTGTAATAAGATGGAGGAATTTTTTTTTAAATCCAGTATCCAAGCATCCTATATAGCCTTATCCTGCTGCAGCCCCCGTGTATCTACTCCACACTCCCACCATCCCTCCTCTACTCACCTCCTATAGGAAACATGCAGTGATGTCCCCAGGGGAAGCAGACTCAGAGAAGACACTGCCAATGCCACAGTGAAAAACCCTAGCTCGGGAGTTCCAATGTTGGGTAAGAAATTCCATTTCTTCAATTGACATAAGACTATTATTCAGCTTTTCTGTTTCCTTTTGTGTCAATTTTCATAAATTTTATCCTTCATAGCATCTGTCCACTTCATGTAAGTTGTCAAATCTTTAGCCCAAAATTCTTTTATTCTTTTAATGTGGAGAGTCTGTGGTGACAAATCCTGGAGATCAAATGTTCATTACTGAGGTTGCTGGTTTGTATTGTCCCTCCTTTTGTCACAAAAATTCTAGCCATAGGATCATTAATTCTGTTGATTTTTCTCAGAGCACCAGATTTTTACTTAGTTATTTTTTCTATTATCTATCTCTTTTTAATATAGTTTATTTCTGTTCTTTATTAGCATACTTTTACTTTGTTTTTGCTTTTCTAGTTTCTACAGATGGAATTTTACACTGATTGTAAATCTTTCTTCTTTCCTAGTATCTACATATTAAATTTTCCACTTACTAGCTTTAGTATCCCCTTACACATTTTGATATATTGTAATTTTTAAAAAGATTTATTTATTTATTTTAGAGAGAGAGAGAGAGCATGCACATATGTGAATGGGGTGGGGAGAGGGATAGAAAGAGGAAAACAGAAACCCAAGCAGACTCCATGCCAAGCATGGAGCCGGTCACAAGGCTCAATCTCACAACCCTGAGATAATGACCTGAGCCCAAATCAAGAGTCAGACACGTAACCTCACTGTGCCACCTAGGTGCCCCGATATGTTGTATTTTAATTATATCAATTCAAAATATTTTGTAAATTTTCTTGTAATTCAGTCTTTGATCCATGAATTATTTGAAAGGTGTAGTTTAATTTCCAGATAAATAGGGTTACCTCAATATTTATCGTTATTAGGTTCTAATTTAACTACATTGATATGAGAGAATACACTGCCTAACTTAGATTCTTGAAGTTATTTGTCTTATTTTATACTCGAGAAGATGGTCTATCTCAGTGAATCTATCATGTGTACTTGGGAAAAATGTGTATTCTTCAGTTATTGGATGGAGTACTCTATAAATAAAATTAGATTAAACTGGCTCATAGTGCCATTGAGATCTTTTATGTCCTTGTTGAGTTTTTACTTAGCTGCTCTATCAGTTGCTCAAAGAAAGTTGTTAAAATCTACTTTGATGAAAAAATTATCTCCCATTAATTCTCTCAATTTTTGATTTGTGTATATTGTGGCTCTGTAATTAAGTACATAGACATCTTTAATTGTTATTTTTTCCTCATTATTTCTCTTAGTTTTATAAAATGTAATCTGTAGTATTTCTTTTTTTTATTAGAGTCTATTTTATCTGATATTAGCATAGCCAGTCTAGCCTTCTTTTCCTTACTACTTATATATCATGTTTTTTTTTTTCATCCACTTACTTGATACCTGTCTATGTCTTTATATTTTATGTGTGGCTGTTATGGCAGCATATAGTTCAGTCTTGTTTTTATTCATCTGTGAATCTCTACTTGTTAATTGGATATTAAAACCAATAATGGCTTATGTAATTATTAATATAGTTGGGTTTAGTCCTAACATTTCCTTATTGTTTTTTTGTTTCTATATTCTCTCCTTCTTGATTTTTTGGGGAAATATTTTAGTATTTCATTTTAATTATTATTTGACTCTTTTGATATGCGTGTGTGTGTTTTGTTTTATTTGTAGTGGTTCCTTTGTGGATTATAGTATACATACCTCACTTTTTACACTCTACTTACAATTTCTTCTAGCATTCCCTACAGAAAAGATCTGTTAGTGACAAATGCTCCTGATTTTATTTCATCTAAAAATTTCTTTCTCTCACCTTCATTTCTCAAAGATATTTTCATTGGATATATTGAATTTTACTTCAACAATATAGTTTTCTTTCTTTTATCACTTTAAAGGTTTTGTCTTCTGGCCTTGATTCTTTCTGATAAGAAATCAACAATCATTCAAATCATTGTCCTCCCATAAATAGCATGTCATTTTTCTCTATATGTTTTCAGGACTTCATATTTGAATTTTAAAAATTTGTCTATAATGTGTCTAGTGTTTTCTTTGGATTTATACTTTTTAGAGTTCACAAAGCATTTTGAATCTATAAACATATGTCTCTTAAGAGATTTGGGAATATATCACAAAATATATATGTATATATATATTTGCTCTTTTACTTTTCTGGAGCTCCAAACATGCATATATTAGAGCTTTGATATCTCATAGGTACCTGAGGCTCTGCCTAATTTTTTTAAATCTTATCTTTCTTTTTTATTTTTAGGATTTTATTTATTTGAGAGACAGAGTATGTTGGGGAGGGTCGGAGAGAGAAACAGACTCCCCATTAGCAGGAAGCCTGACGTGGGCCTCAATCCCAGGTCTCTGGGATTATGACCTGAGCCGAAGGTAGATGCTTAACCAACTGAGCCATCCAGGTGCCCCTTATCTTTCTTTGTTATTTCTACTGTCATATCAATTTTGCTCTTGAGTCTATCCAGTAATTGTTTTTATCTCAGATATTAAATTTTTAACTTTAAAATTTCCATTTTTAAAATATTATTTTTATTATTTCCTGTTGAGATGTCTTATCTTCTAATCCATTGCATGTGTGTGATTTCTTTTTTGTTGTTTGTTTGTTTCTGACCTTGTGGAGCATGGTGTTGCCTTAAAGTTTTGAAAACTCCAGTATCTATTTTTGTCATTTTGGTGTTGCATTCTTTGCTTGTATGTGTGTGTGTGTGTGTGTGTGTGTGTGTGTGTGTGTGTGTGTGTGTGCTTTTTTGGGGGGTGGGGGAGATGGATCGCATTTTCCTGATCTCTTATATGTAACATAATTTTGGATTGTATCAGACTCTATGACCTGTTATAATCTTCTGCAGAACGTTGGAAGTTTTATATTAGCAGGCAATCAACAAAGGAGATTTAGACCCTAAGTTCCGTCCTGCCTCCTGTGGGTGGTGGTTCAAACTTCAGTTCAGTTCTTCAAATCTTTGCTATGCTTGTTTATAACTATTATAGGAATGCATGATTTGAAACTTATGCTGAGACTTGTAAGGTGATCAAAATCTCAGTTTAATTTTCAAAACTTTTGCTGCACTGGTTTGAATCTGCCCAAACACCTGTATTTTAGAAGTCAGGCTCATGTTAGTGGTTCAAATCTCAGCTTAATGATCTAGGTCTGTGCCACATTGGTTTGGGGCTGTCAGTGCATGTTTGTTCAGAGTTTGAGCTAAGGTTTGCCAATTAACTTTAAATTTCCCCATACATGCAAAGCAGATTGATTAGGTTGAAAATAAACTTTTGCTTTAGATTTAGTTCTAAGTTAGCCATTTATAGATGCAGAATTGTAGAAACTCAGTGATGAAAATGGCAAGAATACCCACTGAAAATTAAAAATTAAAATTAAATTTATTTGAGGAAAGTAAGGAATCTAACATAAATCTGAGAGGGAGTTCACCATAGTAGTTAAGAGCATAGGATGTGGGATCAGACTGAACTGGAGTAAGGCTCCAGATCTCCTACAATCCAGCTCTGTAACCTTACGGAGATTACTCAGCCTCTCGGAGCCCCGATTACCTCAGCTGTAGTGGGAAGAATGATTCCTCTCTCATAAAGTTCTCATGACAGTTCCATATCTTTGTGCAAACTATTTAGCATAGTGCCTGACACACATAGAGATTTCAGTGTATGGCGAGAAAATATTAAAGACACACCTGAAACAAGTTGTAATAATGACAGTGTTATGGGTTAGAAAAACCTTGAATTAAAAATGAATATCTACCTTTGTATGTTTTAGTTTCCATATACATCAATTTAAAAGAGTAATCCCTGTTCTTTTGAAAGTATTCCTGTGGGAGTCAAATGCAATAATCTATAGGAAAATGTGTTGATAACTATAGTGCACCATATAAAATGCAAAGGAGTACTGGTAACTTTGAATTTGATGGGACATTGTATGAAGGGTAATGAGCAGAAAATACATAACACGTGCAATACGTGCTCTCCTTAATACCCATCACTGGCCTATCCCAGTCCCCCCCGCCAAGCCCTCAGTTTGTTTCCTAGAGTCCATAGTCTCTCATGGTTCATTCCCCCTTCTGTTTACCCCCCTTCATTCTTCCCTTCCTTCTCCTACCGATCTTCCTATTTCTTAAGTTCCATAAATGAGTGAAACCATATGATAATTGTCTTTCCTGCTTGACTTATTTCACTTAGCATAATCTCCTCCAGTCTCATACATATTGATGCAAATGTTGGGTAATCGTTCTTTCTGATGGCTGAGTAATATTCCATTGTATATATGAACCACATCTTCTTAATCCAGTCATTGGTTGAAGGGCATCTCGGCTCCTTCAACAATTTAGCTATTGTGGACAATGCTGTTATGAACATTGGGGTGCATATGGCTCTTCACTTCACTACTTCTATATCTTTGGGGTAAATACCCTGTAGTGCAATTGCTGGGTAATAGGGTAGCTCTAGTTTTAATTTTTGAGGGACCTCCGCACTGTTTTCTGAAGTGGCTGTACCATCTTGCATTCCAACCAACAATGTAGGAGGGATCCCTTTTCTCCACATCCCTTCCAACATTTGTTGTTTCCTGCCTTGTCAATTTTTGCCATTCTAACTGGCGTAATGTGGTATCTCAGTGTGGTTTTGATTTGAATTTCCTTGATGGCCAATGATGTTGAACATTTTTTCATGTGTCTGTTAGCCATTTGTATGTCTTCATTGGAAAAGTGTCTGTTCAGATCTTTTGTCCTTTTTTTGATTTGATTATTTGTTTCTTGGGTATTGAGTTTGAGAGTTCTTTATATATCTTCAATACCAGCCTTTTATCTGTAGTGCATTTGCAAATATCCTCTCCCATTCCATGGGCTGCCTCTTAGTTTTTTTGACTGTTTCCGTGGCTGTGCAGAAGCTTTTTATCTTGATGAAGTCCCACAAGGGCATTTTTTCTTTTGTGTCTCTTGCCTTTGAATATGTGTCATGAAAAAAGTTGCTGTGGTCGATGTCAAAGAGGTTACAGCCTATGTTCTCCTCTATGATTTTGCTGGATTCCTGTCTCACATTGAGGTCTTTCATCCATTTGGAGTTTATCTTTGTGTATGGTGTGAGAGAGTGGTCAAGTTTCATTCTTTTGCATATAGCTGTCCAATGTTCCCAGCACCATTTATTGAAGAGACTGTCTTTTTTCCACTGTTTTTTCCCATGTTTTTTCGTGCTTCATCAAAAATTAGTTGGCCAAAGAGCCGAGGGTCCATTTCTGGGGTCTCTATTCTGTTCCCTTGGTCTATGTGTCTGTTTTTGTGCCAGTACCATGCTGTCTTTGTGATCACAGCTTTGTAGTACAGCTTGAAATCCGGCAACGTGATGCCGCAACTTTGTTTTTCCTTTTCAACAATTCCTTGACAATTTGGGGCCTTTTCTGGTTCCACACAAATTTAAGGGCTGTTTGTTCCAGTTCTTTGAAAAATGTCATTGGTATTTTGATCAGGATACCATTGAAAGTGCAGATTTCTCTGGGTAACATAGACATTTTAACTATGTTTATTCTTCCGATCCATGAGCATGGAATATCTTTCCATCTTTCTGTGTCTTCTTCAATGTCTTTCAAGAATGATTTGTAGTTTCTAAAATATATATCCTTTATGTCTCTGGTCAAGTTAATTCCGAGATAGCTTATGATTTTTGGTAAATGGAATCAATTCCCTAATTTCTCTTTCTTCAGTCTCATTGTTCGTGTATAGAAATGCAACTGATTTCTGAGCATTGATTTTGTATCCTGCCACATTACTGAATAGCTCTATAAATTCTAGTAATTTGGGGGTGGAGTCTTTTGGGTTTTCCATATAAAGTATCATGTCATCTGCGAAGAGAGACACTTTGACTTCTTTGCCGATTTGGATACCTTTTATCACTTTTTGTTGTCTGGTTGCTGTTGCAAGGACTTCTAGTACTACGTTAAATAATAATGGCGAGAGTAGGTCCTTGTCGTGTTCCTGATCATAAGGGAAAGGCTTTCAGTTTTTCCCCGTTGAGAATGATATTCACTGTAAGCTTTTCATAGATGGTTTTTTATGAAATTGAGGAATGTACCCTCTGTCCCTACACTCTGAAGGGTTTGAATCAGGAGGGGTGCTGTATTTTGACAAATGCTTTATCTGCATCAATTGACAGGATCATATGGTTCTTGACTCTTTTCTTGTTGATGTGATCATCACACTGATCGATTTGCGAATGTTTTTTCTTTAATGGTTTTTTATTATATTATGTTAGTCACCATACAGTACATCCCCGGTTTCCGATGTAAAGCTCGATGATTTATTAGTTGCATATAACACCCAGTACACCATGCAATACGTGCCCTCCTTACTACCCATGACCGGTCTATCCCATTCCCCCACCCCCCTCCCCTCTGAGGTCTTCAGTTTGTTTCTCATAGTCCATAGTCTCTCATGTTTCATTCCCCATTCTAATTCCCCCCCCTTCTTTATCCCTTTCTTCCCCTACCGATCATCCTAGTTCTTATGTTCCATAGATGAGAGAAATCATATGATAGTTGTCTTTCTCTGCTTGACTTATTTCACTTAGCATTATCTCCTCCAGTGCCGTCCATGTTGCAGCAAATGTTGAGAACTCGTTCTTTCTGATTGCTGAGTAATATTCCATTGTATATATGGACCACAACTTCTTAATCCAGTCATCTGTTGAAGGGCATCTAGGCTCCTTCCACGATTTAGCTATTGTGGACATTGCTGCTATGAACATTGGGGTGCATATGGCCCTTCTCTTTACTACGTCTGTATCTTTGGGGTAAACACCCAGTAGTGTTTGATCATAGGGTAGCTCAATTTTTAACTTTTTAAGGGACCTCCACACTGTTTTCCAAGTGGCTATACCAACTTGCATTCCCACCAACAATGTAGGAGGGATCCCCTTTCTCCACATCCTCTCCAACAATTGTTGTTTCTTGCCTTGTCTATTTTTGCCATTCTAACTGGCGTAAGGTGGTATCTCAGTGTGGTTTTGATTTGAATTTCCTTGACGGCTAATGATTTTGAACATTTTTTCATGTGTCTGTTAGCCATTTGTATGTCTTCGTTAGAAAAGTGTCTGTTCATATCTTCTGCCCATTTTTTGATTTGTTTATTTGTTTCTCGTGTATTGAGTTTGAGAAGTTCTTTGTAGATCTTGGATACCAGTCCTTTATCTGTAGTGTCATTTGCAAATATATTCTCCCATTCCGTGGGCTGCCTCTTAGCTTTTCTGACTATTTCCTTGGCTGTGCAGAAACTTTTAATCTTGATGAAGTCCCATAAATTCATTTTATCTTTTGTTTCTCTTGCCTTTGGGGATGTATCATGAAAAAGGTTGCTTTGGCTGATGTCGTAGAGGTTGCTGCCTATGTTCTCCTCTAGCATTCTGATGGATTCCTGTCTCACCTCGAGGTCTTTCATCCATTTGGAGTTTATTTTTGTGTATGGTGTGAGATAGTGGTCAAGTTTCATTCTTTTGCATGTAGCTGTCCAATGTTCCCAGCACCATTTATTGAAGAGACTGTCTTTTCTCCACTGGATGTTTTATCCTGCTTTATCAAAGATTAGTTGCCCAAAGAGCCGAGGGTCCATTTCTGGGTTCTCTATTCTGTTCCATTCGTCTATGTGTCTGTTTTTGTGCTGGTACCATGCTGTCTTTGTGATCACAGCTTTGTAGTACAGCTTGAAATCCGGCATTGTGATGCCCCCAGCTTTGTTTTTCCTTTTCAACAGTTCCTTGGATATTCGGGGCCTTTTCTGTTTCCATACAAATTTAAGGACTATTTGTTCCAGTTCTTTGAAAAATGTCCTTGGTATTTTGATCGGGATAGCATTGAAAGTGTAGATTGCTCTGGGTAGCATGGACATTTTAACTATGTTAATTCTTCCGATCCATGTGCATGGAATATCTTTCCATCTTTTTATGTCTTCCTCATTGTCTTTCAAGAGTGATTTATAGTTTCTAGAATATAGGTCCTTTACATCTCTGGTTAAGTATATAGGTCCTTTACGTCTCTGGTTAACGATTTGCGAATGTTGAACCACCCTTGCATCCCAGGGATGAATGCCACTTGGTCATGATGGATAATCCTTTTAATGTACATTTGGATCCTCCTAGCTAGGATCTTGTTGAGAATTTTGGCAACCATATTCATCAGGGATATTGGTCTGTAATTCTCCTTTTTAATGGGGACTTTGTCTGGTTTTGGGATCAATGTAATACCAGCCTCATAGAATGAGTTTGGTAGTTTTCCCTCTGTTTCTATTTTTTGAAACAGCTTCAGGAGAATAGGCTTATTTCTTCTTTGAATGTTTGGTAGAATTCCCCGATGGAATCCATCAGGCCCTGGATTCTTGTTTTTTGGGAGGTTTTGATCATTACTTCATTCTCTTCATGATTACTAGGTCTATTTAGATAATCAACTTCTTCCTGTTTCAGTCTTGGTAGTTTATAGGTTTCCAGGAAGGCATCCATTTCTTCCAGGTTTTTTAATTTATTGGCATAAAGTTGTTGATAAAAGTTTCTAATGATCCTTCCTATTTCATTGGTGTTGGTTGTGATCTCTCCCCTTTCATTCATAATTTTATTAATTTGGGTCCTTTCTCTATTCTTTTGAACAAGTCTGGCCAGTGGCTCATCGTTCTTATTTATTCTTTCAAAGAACAAGCTCCTAGCTTTGTTGATCTGCTCTATTGTGCTCCTGGTTTCTCATTCATTGATCTGTGCTCTAATCTTGATCACCTGCCTTCTTGTGTGTGGGTTAGGCCTGTTCGTCTATTCCACCTTAGCTTCTTGAGGTGAGAATATAAAAACTGCATTTTAGATTTTTCTATTCTTTTGAGTGAGGCTTGAATGGCTATGTATTTCCCCCTTAGGACTGCCTTTGCAGTGTCCCATAAGTTTTGGACTGATGTGTTTTCATTTTTCTTGGTCTCCAAAAATTGCTTAATCTCCTTCTTAATTACCTGGTTTACCCAATCATTCTTGAGCAGGATGGTTCTTAGTTTCCAAGTGTTTGAGTTTCTTCCAAATTTTTCCTTGTGATTGAGTTCCAATTTCAAAGCATTGTGGTCTGAGAATACGCAGGGAATAATCTCCGTCTTTTGGTATCGGTTAAGACCCGTTTTGTGACCCAGTATATGGTCTATTCTGGATAAAGTTCCATGTGCATTCGAATAGAATGAGTATTCTGTTCTTCTGGGGTGTAGTGTTCTGTATATATCTATGAGGTCCACCTGGTCCAGTATGTCATTCAAAGCTCTTGTTTCTTTGTTGATTTTCTGCTTAGATGATCTGTCTATTGCTGAGAGCAGAGTGTTGAGGTCCCTACTATTAACGTATTATTATCTATATGTCTCTTTATTCTAGTTAAGAGTTGGCTTGTGTATCTAGCTCTCCCCTGTTGGGGGCATAGATATTTATAATTGTCATATCCACTTGTTGGATACATCCTTTAAGAATAATATAGTGTCCTTCTGTATCTCTAACTACAGTCTTTAGCTTAAAATCTAATCTGTCTGACATGAGAATTGATATCCCAGCTTTCTTTTGAGGTCCATTGGCATGAAAAATGGTTTTCCATCCCTTCACTTTCAGTCTGGGTGTATCTTTAGGTTCAAAATGAGTCTCTTTTAGACAGCAAATGGATGGGTCATGTCTTTTAATCCAATCTGCAACCCTGTGTAATTTTATGGGAGAATTTAGGCCAGTCACATTGAGACTGATTATTGAGAGATATATTTTAATGTTGTCTGTGAAGTCTTTGTTTCTATAGATTGTAAATTTCTGTTCTGTATCACTCCTGGGGCCTTTTTACTTTGATAGAACCCCCCTTAATATCTCTTGTAGGGCTGGAATTTGTAGGTCACAAATTCCTTCAGTTTCTGCCGGTCTTGGAAGGTCTTTATCTCTCCATCAATTCTGAATGACAACCTTGCTGGATAAAGGATCCTTGGCTGCATGTTTTTCTCAGTTAGAGCTTTGAAAATACCCTGCCAACCCTTCCTGGCCTGCCAGGTCTCTGTAAACAGGTCTGATGTTATTCTGATATTCTTTCCTCTGTACGTAAGGATTTTCTTCCCTCTGGCCACTTTCAATACTGTGTCCTTGGATCTAATATTTGCGAATTGCACTATGATGTGATGTGGTGTAGGTCTGTTCTCATTGATCTTGGGAGGGGTCCTCTCTGCCTCTTGGACATGAATGCTTCTTTCCTTTGCTAGATTAGGGAAGTTCTCAGCTACGATTTGTTCAAATATCTTTTCTAGACCTCTCTCTTTCTCCACCCCTCTGGGATGCTGATGATTCTGACATTGGAATGCTTCATTGAGTCAGTAATCTCCCGTAATCTACATTCTTAAGATTGGATTTTTTTGAGCCAAGTTTCCGATTTTACTTTCTCTTTTACCATCCCATCTTCCAATTCACTAATTCGTTCTTCTGCCTCATTTACCCTGGCCATCAGAGTGCCTAGTTTAAACTGCATTTGATTCATAGCATTTTTAATTTCTGCCAGATTCACTCTCATTTCTGCCCTTAGAGTTTCTATATTCTCGTTAATATTTTCATTAATATTTTTTCAAGCCTACACATCATCTTGACCATTGTTACTCTGAACTCCATTTCTGACAATTTGGTTATATCCATATCCATCAGTTCTGTGGCAGAGGCCACAGTCTCTGTGTCCTTTCTTTGCTGAGGGTTTCTCCTCCTCGTCATTCTGATGAGGAAAGGTTGCAGGGATGCACAGAGCCCAAATTATTGACCAGGACCCAGGCAGTGTGCACTTGTTCTTTAGGGACGTTAGGGATGTGGGCTTCTTGATTTTTCAGGCTGCCTTCTGGGGGAGGGGCCTGCCATGCTGATACTCAGGCAACCCTCTTTGGGTAGAGTTGCCCCAGCCCCTGTGATTGGGGATAGGGATGGGCACAGTGTGAACTGGTATTTCTGGGCTTTTGTTCTCTTGCAGCTTTCCCTGACAGTTTTCTGTGCCTCTTTTGATAGAGCAGCAGTGGTTGTATCCTAGCCTCTGTCTCAGAACAGAGAGATTGCAGTCTGCTCTCCACTGAGCTCTCCTGGCCACTTTAACTCTGTTTCCGTGGGTGCTGCTACAAACCCCGCAGCATCCTGGGATGTGCACCCCAGAGGGACTCCCCCAGCCCTCACTTCCAGGGCTGACACATCTCTGTCCTTTGTGCTTCTAACACTGCCAGCCGCCGTCGGTTTCTTTGCGCGCTCCGGAGCTCCCTGTTTCAGTGTGGTTAATGATTGTTCTAGATCACCGGTTTTCCGTCTCATTGCGTGCAGGCTCCCGAGATCCTGGTTATAGTCTACTTCGAGTGTGTGCTCTGGAGCTCTGGTTTTCAGTTTGGACATGCGCGTGCTCCTGAGCTCCCAGTTTCAGTCCAGTTCCAGTGAACGTTCCGGATCTCTAGTTTTTAGTCTGGTCGCACACACATTCCCGGGCTCACAGTCTCAGTCTGCTTTCTCCCCAGTGTGGTTCCACAAGTCTGGCGCCCTCCGCAGTGCAGGTGGCTACTGCTTCCTGGCGCCCAAGTGTGATGGCTCCCTCCCCCTTCCATTTATCTTGTGATATCTGTGCACGGATTCAAGGCTCCCCACTTCGTATCTCAATACTCAGCGCTGGAGATGTTCATTTGTAGAGATCCAGATGTATCTTCCTACGTCTCAGGCTGATTTCGTGGGTGTTCAGGATGGTCTTGTAGATATCCAGCTTGATTCAGGGGACCAGCTGAAAAAAGTGTCCCCTACACCTCTGACATCTTTTCCCCCCACCTCTCACTTAGCATAATAATCTTGAGCTCCATCCATGTTGTTGTAAATGGCAAGATTTTATTCTTTTTGATGGCTGAGTAATAGTCCACTGTATGTATATGTATACACACACACACACGCTCCTCAAGAGTAGTGTTCCTTCTTCCTTGCTATGAGCTCTCAGTACACATGCCCATGAGCAAAGTTTTCAGAAGCATTTCAGGTGGAACCCCCTGGCCTAGGTGAGGCAGCAGATACTGAGTATTCAGCTTCTCAGGAATCAACACCTATGAAGCAACACTGGCACATAATTCCTGCTTATCTAGAGAGATATGTGGAATCTCTTAGTAACCTCACTACCCATCATAACTCCCAAAGAAGGAAAACTGAAGAAAAAAGGAATTGAGGTGATTCTCCCTGGAGACTAGCCAATAAAACTTTGTATGAGGAGAGAAGTTGCAGATTGTGGCTATTGAAACATATGTGAACTAGGCTTCTATCGGAAGATGCTTCCCTCGCATCTGGCCAGCATGGAATTGGAGGGGTGAACATAATTGGGTACAGCTGTCTACAAAACATGGGGGCATCAACATAAGCTCTGTGGTGCCCACTTCTCAGTGCATCTCGCTAGGGCCAAATGAGGAGTCTAAACAAGGAATCTGGGATCTGAGAAAATAATAAAATGTTTGTGGACCTCATGGGAGGGAATGGAACTCCAATAGCTCCTAGCTAGAGCCCCCACTCTGCCTATTTCAGCCAACACACTCTCCTACAGCTTGTTTCCATGGCTGCAAAGCCCAGCCTGGCCAAATATAAACTTCCCACTGAGACAAATCTCATATCTTTTATGAAAAATGCCTTTCAAATGGTAGTGGATTGTGGGATGGCCGGGGTGGGGGGCTACTGATAAGGGCAAATTATTTTGGCCAAGGTGGAAGATTGTGTGTTATGAAATAGGGTCATTTCTAGAAACGTAAAGTTGAAATAGAGATAATATGCAAAAGTAAAGTAGAAAATAAAGAACAAAATAGTTTTGGTCAAAGAACTGTTAGCACATTCATTTGTGTAGCTCACAGTTTGTCACAGTTTTTGGATAAGCATACCTTTAGAGATATTTATGTCACACATTAATTTTCCAGATACCAATCAGGAGTTTCTCTCTGAATTGTTCAGTGAGAATGGAGTCCCTCCCCCACCCTCCCTGCCAACTGCAGTTGAGGCTGCTTTGGGCTTAGGATGTCAACACATGAGGGGACCTAAAGCCTCTTTGAACAGCTTTACTTGGACTCCAGGATTTCAACTTGACTCATGTGACCTTTCACCCAAATTTAGCACAAACAATTCAAAATTTTATTTTTTCCTTCTCTGTCTCTTTCTCTCTCATTAACACAGCTTAACAACGTTTCATTGTTTCTTCTGTGGGGAAATTCTTGACCTTCACTAGGGCTGCAAGCTCCCACATCATCTTCTCCCTCCACATTACTTACTCTGGTCTAGTAAGCTGAAATTCCTTATTCTCTTTGGAATAGCCCCCTTAATACATTCTTCTTTGTTCATCCATGATATTTCTCAAATCTCACTTTAATAGGACAGCAAAAAAAAGTAAGGTTATTCAAAGATAATTTCGTCCTTCAGCCTCTGAGCCTTATCAGCCTCCCTTCCTTTGACAAAATGTATCAAAGAACAACAAAAAGAAAGGGAAAAACAAATGGAGGAAGGAAAAGGTAACACATAGCCAGGCAAATCTCAGAGAACAGAGAACTACTTTTCTAATTCATTCTTCAAATGTCCTGTCACAGAAAGCAGAAGTAAGTTACACGTGAGGTAACCATGCATCCAGTGTTGCCCAGGACATACTGGTTTATGTTTATCCTCACATCTAATCCCATTAGCACCACCTTTTATTCTCCAAAGTGTCTAGATTTGTTCAACTATTGATTAGAAGAATGTGAACAAAGTCAAATTGCACATTCTGATCATGACCATTTCTGGTCTTTGGGAGGCCTGGTCTTCAGACAAACCTCCAAACTCAGAAACATTCATCAAGAAAATGTGTTCTAGAGAGGGAACATTCACTTGTCTTCTGGAAGGGATCCCATCTGGTGCCAGAATACTTATCAGGCAGCTAGACTTTACGAACAAAACCAAGCCCAAAGAAGAGATCTCTGTTTAGGCCATGTGTGTGTTTGAGGATGAGTGGGTGAGAAGAGTGCGGATTTGGATGTAAACAAAGTTAATGCAGTTTAGAGAAAAGGGGAAGGGCTTTGGAATCAGGCACATATGAGCTGAAGACCCACTTCTACTTATTGGCTGTGATGCAAACTTCCCAAGCAAGAGTTTCCTCATCTATAAAATCAAGCCAACAAAATGGGGACAAAAATATAGATCTTAGTGTCACCTGGGTGGCTCAGTTGGTTAGCAATTTACTCTTAGTTTAGGCCCAGGTCATAATCTCATGGGTAGTGGGATGGAGCCCTGCATCATGCTCTGTGCTCAGTGAGGTGTCTGCTTGGAGATTCTCTCCCTCTGCCCCTCTCCCTACTTGCACACATGCACACACTCTCTCTTTCTCAAATACATAAGTAAATCTTTAAAAAAATATAGATTTTAGAGGCGTTATAATAATTAAATATAAAGTATAAGGACTTGAACAGAATAATAATGATAGCTGACATTCTTTAAATGCTTAGAATGTACAAGGTACTATTCTAAGAACTTTATATTAATTCATTTAATCCTTATGAAAACCAAAAGAAGATAATCCACTGTTAGCATTTTACAGACAATGAGCCTGATGTTAAAAGTAACCAGGTGGTCAAGAATGACAGAATCAGGATTTGACCCAGACAGGCTGGTTTCAGAGTCGTTCTTGGTCTAGGGGTTAAGCATGACCTTAGTCACTATTCTTTACAGTTGTTCTCTGGCAAGCAAGCAGTAAATGTTGTTAATATGGGCAAGGAAAAGAAAATAAGAAGTTGTAATAAAATGAACAATGTACACAAATAGTTTAATGTGAACCACCCTATATAGATAACTGTATAAAAGCTCTAAGTTGGATTGCCATACGCCTTACACATGAGAAACATTTATATACATCATTTAAATTACCTTTGATGGTAATGACATTTTAGCACATTTCTCTCTTTTAAAACTCCTAAAAAGTGCATCGATACGAGACAGGAACTCTTAAAATAGACACATCACTGGATTAAACTATAACTAATTATGACCTTAATTTAGGATCACTATAAAATATTGTAAATATTCTTTCCTTTCAGGATGCTGGACTAATGATTCTCTGTGTGTAAGACCTCTGTTATACTGAATAAACATGTGGGCAGTCCTTCCATTGGACTTTGTAGAAGGGATATCATCCTGATGATCACTGAGCAGTGCCCCACTCTCTGACCTTCAGGAAACCAGTGACCAGTTAGTTAACACTTAGGCACTTTAGTTCTATGCTATTTGTTTACTCTAAAACCAGAGGCTGATGCCAACTTCCCATGTTTCTCAATGTCACCAAAGGAGGAAGGGAGCTTATTTCTTTTTTCTAGTTCAAATCCCCCCAAAATTTAGTAATCCCTCCAGCAATCACCATCCATTTTCATTTGTAATATCCAACATCTCTCTAACTCTTCCTTATTTTTATTTTTTATCACTTCTCTCTCCTCTTCTCTTTTCCTGTCTCCTTTCTCTCTTCCTCTTTTCATAAAGATAAGAATCATTTCTAGTCTCCAGCACAGGCTTTTTTGAGCAAAGGAATTTGCAAGTTATTTTCCTATTTCCTGGGGCCCATTCTCACCAATGACATTAGGTAGGCTCACTGGACTACATAAAGAAGCATACCCTTGTTCTTTTTGTTTTCCTTCTCTGTACTTTTCAAAGCACTATGACATACATCACCATGATCAACCTGACAGAAGCCATTTGAGGTACTGGGACATTTCTCTGTATGGGCCAGATAAAGATTCATTCTTGGTATATTAAGAGTTTGGTCAAATTTCTGGCATTAACTCAGTTATCAATAAATTATTATGAATGGATTATGCTGGAGAAGCTTGCTCCAAATTTATTGGTGTCCAAGCCAGATATATCGTTCATCTTCTATTTCATTGTTTTTCTCATACATTATATTAAGAAGTTTTATTCAAATATATATCTCAGATACATAAAAAAAATCCTGCTGCTACTTGTCACTTAGAAACTTTGATAGTTTTATCATTGTCTATATAAAGTAAATCATGTAATTTTACTCATTTTACTCAAGATGATCTTGGTAACATGTAATTAAGGAAACAGCTTGGCTAGTTTGGTAATTCTTTTTCACTGAAGAACAGTAATCGAATGACCAGACTGTCTATAATTAGAAAGAAACCAAGTATAACCTATAGTCTGGGATTCTTATGCTTGATAACCACAGGTCAAAACCCAAACATCCGGACCACCATCTGCCTGAATTGTGAGTTTTCTGCAGCATCTCTAGTCATTTAATTAACAAGGTATTTATTGTGCATCTTCAACTGCAAAGCTTTGTATGACATAGTTAGAGATACCAACAAAGGATAAGACCATGGTCTTTGATCAAAACACACACAACAGAAATCTGTTAAACACACTTCAAAGAAAGAGGCAGAGACAAAAGCACCAGGCATTCACTTTCTAATAGCAAAATCTATGAAAGCCATTAAGTGGAGGAGCTTTCACTAGACTGTTGACTAGACAAAAATATTCCATTTTAACATCTCTCTAGTGTCCCATGGATAGTACTACTCTTTCCCAAAGCAATGCATCATAGTGATTAGAAACATGGGCTTTGGGCTATGCCTTTTGTTGGCTGACTGAGATAGAACAGGTCACCGGTAAAATGGACAAAATATTAAAATTTGCCAGCATTGTTATGAGGATTAGCAGGACAATGACAGTAATGAGTTTTACACAGTGTCAGCACATAGTAAGCACTCAGTAAATGTTAGCTATTTTTACAGTTAACAGAAGATGAGTTGGCAGAACTATTTCAGGATGTCATATGTTGTTTCCATAGTGTAGGATTTGAATTAAAACAGAGAAATATGAAATGACAAATGCCCACCAGGAGGTTCAGACACACCCACATCATTGGCATTTTCCTCATTCCAGAAAAGGTTTATGCTAGCCAGGATGCTTCTCCATGATAAAAGAAGAAAGAACACCAAATTTTCTGGGGATAAGTGAATTCCTCTCAGGTATTTTCCTCTCTACAGAAAAAGTCAGGTAGCTCAGAGCCACATCTTTACTGGTTGAAGAAAGATATACCATGGATTCAAATTCATGAGTGAAAGATGATTACTGTTAATAAGTAGCTACTGATTCCTGAGTCTGGCTGTTGCATAAAATGAGCTCAAGTATTTCTTCCTATATTTAATTCACTGGGAAGTGCTGGACACATATCACAAGGTATTAAGCAACATTCATACATGGAATATTCAGCAAGTATTTATTGAGAATTTGATAAGTGCCAAACACTGATTGCTTAAGAGAGGTAATTTGCAGAAAGATCAATGCAAAAGAAGGTTAAAAAAAACCTATTAATTTGTAATCTTAGATGCCATAAAGATCTTCAAATATACTTGTATATATACTTAATATTTCATATTTTCATCACTGCTTTCCTCTATGGGGAATGACTATCCAACCTGGTAATATGGGAAGTGCAAAAACTGTAGTCAAAAATTAGTTTGATAGTAAGTACTAACACTGTCTGTATGACCTGGAGCAAAAGTCTTCATTTACTTGGTCCTCAGTTATACCATCTATAAAATTGGGGAAATAATGCCTGACTCATTTAGCTCCAATAAGGGTTGAGTCACAACCATTGGCTAGTACAAGTTTGAACCTCAGTAGTAACATTAGTAAACATTAGTTTAACATTAGTAAAGATACTCATTAGTAAATATTAATTTAATTTGGTCCTCTCTTCAGTTATACCATCTTTCATGGCACTTCTATCTTTAATCTTTTGCTCAATACTTGTGACTGATGTAGGTGTGCTCAGAGGGACATTCCAGAGTTTTTAGGTCATGCCTGCCAAAACAAATTCCAGATCAAGCTTGATGCCTCTATTGGAAGAACTGATAACAGAAAAATCTAATTCTTTCAAGAAAAATGTATTAGGGGCCCACATTATGCTGGGCTAAAGATAAAAATGTGCCTCCATGGGCTCATGGACAAGTGATACAACACTTTAAACAAGGTATATGTGTTCATATGGGGAAAATGTATGATCCTATGGAAGTATATACAAGGCATTCCAAAGTCAGTTTTGAGTTCAGGAGTAAAGTGATCAAAGAAATCTTGCTAAAAGAGAATAAGGAGAAGAATAGTAACAATGATCATTTACTGAGTGTTTTTAGTGGTTACTTGGCTATTATGAGCATTTTGTAAAACTTAAATTTGTTATTCTATACAATATCTCAACGAAGAGGATTCAATCTTATACCCATTTTATTGATGAAGGAGCTAAAGTACAGATTTCGTATTTTTATAATGACACATCTAAAAAATGAGGCCCTGAGATCTGATATCTAAATAGAAACTTTAAGTAACTACTTAAAAGGGGAATTTTGGGAAGAGGGCCAAAGGATGTTAGGCAAAGGAAATCCTGAATACAAAGGCATAGAGGCATCACAATAATAGAAATTAAATGGTGGTGGTCTGGCAGGAACTAAAAGTGGGACTGGGAGAGAGAAGAGGTAAAATCTCAGAGGGAGGCAAAGACCAGATACCCAAGCACTAAATACACCAGGCAAAGAAGTTCCCATGCTCTAGAGGGCCATGGAAAGCCAGTGAAGGATCTAAATTGTTGCCAGAACTGAGCTGCAGAGTACTAGAGACAAGATTGGAGGAATGCAGTCTGCAATCAAGGAGAAACAAGTAGGATTTTGTGATGGCAATTTTGGATACAAATGATGATGTGCTGGCCTAGAGTTACAGCAGAAAGGATGAGAGAAGTAGATGGGGCAGATGACTATTTTAGGTAGTTGAGTCAACAGCAGATGGTGATTAATTGAATGAGGAATTTGAATGAGGCAGTAGTCAAAAATATCTCACAGGTTTCTGGACTAAGAAACCAGGTGGATAGAATTTTCATTTGTTGGAAAAGAGAATGCTAGAGAAAGAACAGATTAAAGAGAAATGAATTGAGTTTAGTTATGCAATTGCACAATTATCTGTGCAACACCCAAAACTGGTTTTAAGTGGGATTTTTCAAAGATGAATTTGTCTGAAAGGTTCGTCTTTCATAAAATGTTAGTGTACAGAATTTTCTCATTTATCACTTCTTTTATAAGGGAAATTTCATTATTGTATAAACATTCCCACATCATCATGGCTGAGTATTATGTGGAACATTTGAGACTTGTTGAAGGAAAAGAGCAAGTTAAAAGCTATATTTGGTATCCTGGACCTAATTCTAATGTGGAGAATAAATGTCCAGATGTCCATGGGGAAATTCAAGCATAAGACCAAGCACTGGATTACTGTCTGAACACCTATTGTGTGTGTATTAGTTTGCTAGGGCTGCCCTACCAAAGTACCACAGACTGGGCGGCTTAAACAAAAGTAATTTATTTTCTCACAGTTCTGAAGACTGGAAGTTCAAAATCAAGGTGTTAGCAGCATTGGTCCCTTCTGAGGGCCCTGAGTAAAGGATCTGTTCCAGGACTCTCCATCTGGCTTAGAGATGTCTTCTTCCTGTGTTTTCACATTGTCTTCCCTCTCTACATGCTTGTGACCAAATTTCCTTTCTTATAAGGATACCAGTCATGTTGGATTAGGGCCAAACCTAATGATATCATTTTAATTTAATTATTTCTGTGAAGCCCCAATCGCAAAATATGGTCACATTCCAAGGTGTTAGAGGTTAGGACTTCAGCACATGACACTAGGGGCAGGGAAGATACAATTCAGCCCATAATAGTATATTTGATAATATGCCCTAAGCCAGAACTGAATATGGAAGGAGTGATTCAAGGAAAGCAGAGACAATAGGGAGTTCATTCCAGAGGTTTCAGAGATAGTAGTCACAATATCCAGGATCCAGACCAGTGGTGACAGCCAGCATGCCCAACATTCAGTGCCTTTAATGGTGACAGTGGCAACTACATGGCCTAATTCCAGCTGGTGTCGGAGGTAGGCTTGCTTAGTAGTTCTTCTGGCTACTTCTTCCTGCTTGGAATCCTTGGTTTCTGCCCATTTTATTAGCTTAGTTCTCCAGCTTTTCTAGGATTCTAAAAGGCACCCAATGCTTTACTTTCTTTGATTCAATTAATCAGATATGGTTTCTCATGTTTCTAACCTAAAACCCTGACAAGCATTCAGAGTTCCTTCTACACGTTGAATTAAGACTTAACGATCTTTTATAGTACAGGAGACAGAACAGACTGCAGAGCCAGCAGATCTGGGTTTAAGTCTTGGCTCCATTATTTGCCAGACACACGGGCAAGTTTCTGAAATTGAGCATCGGTTTCTTCATAAGGAAATTGGAAATCATAATATAGAACACCAAATATTTATTGGGAACCTATCAAATTCCAGGCACTGTTCTGGTATTTTATATACATTATGCCATTTGCTTCTCACAACAACACTTTACCATAACTAGTATTATTATTATATCAGTTTTTAGATGAAGAAAATGATGCTCTATGCCAATGACTCCCCCAATGCTTGCCCTAAACCCAAGACCTATCTCTTGAGCTCCAAGTCAATACACCCAACTGCCAATATGACATTGCAAAACTAATACATAAAAAAACCTAACCCTTGAGCTCTGATTCCTTCCCTGATACAAGAAATGATGACAGTCAATTTTCTCAATCCTAAAACATTCATTATTATTGAGAACTCACCTCCCCTACTTCCAATCATAACTAAGTCCTGTTTAGTTAGCCTCTGTGTTAGTGTTCTTTTGCTACTATAATAAGTTACCAAAAATTTAGCAGTCTAAAACTGCACCCATTCTCCCAGTTCTGAAGGTCAGAAATCTGGGTACAGCATGGCTCAGTTGGTTCTCAGCCTAGAGTCTCACAAGGCTAAAATCAAGATGTTGGCAGGGATGAGTTTCCTTCTGGCAGTTCTGGGGATGAGTCCTTTTCCAAGCTCATTAAGACTGCTGGCTGAGTTCAGTTCCTTGTGGTCACAGGACTGAGGTCCCAGTTTCTTTGCTGGTTGTCAGTTGGGGGCTAGTCTTTGATCCTAGGGATTGACAGCATTTCTTCCCATGCTTTGCACAGGGTCCCTTTAACAACAGTGGCTCCAATACCCCCTCATGCTCCCCATGCTTTGACTCCCTCTGCCTTCCAGTTCTGCTGCCTCCCTCTGCTTCCAGCTGGAGACAGTTCTCTGCTTTGAAAGGCCTTATATAATTAGATTGAGTCCATCTGGATAATCCAGAATACTGTTCCCATCTTAAAGCCAGCTGAGAAATAACCATAATTGTGTCTGCAAAATCAATTTTGCCATGTAGTGTAACATATTTACAGATTTTGGGATTAGGGTATGACTTCTTTGGAAGGACATTATTTTGCCTACTACATTAGGCAAACAAGTAAATATTTTATTACACATAGAGAACAGCAGTGTTACATATTAAGAATCATAGACTCTGAGCTGGACCCCTTGGGTTCTTTTACCTATTGGCTGTCACTTTGGACGTTACTTCACCTCTCTAAGCTTCAATTTCTTCACCTGTAAAATGGAAGTAATAATAGTGTTTACCTCATAGGATTCTTAGGAAAATTAAATGCATCACGGTATTAAAGAATGCCTATGGTTTAGAACAACATCTAGTACCTAGTAAGTGCTATGCTTAATCTTGTCTACTATTATGAATTGATACTTAGCATGAAGGGAGAATGTGTCTCATAAGAAACTGGTGGAGGGATAGGGTGCCTGGGTGGCGCAGCGGTTAAGCGTCTGCCTTCGGCTCAGGGCATGATCCTGGCGTTATGGGATCGAGCCCCACATCAGGCTCCTCCGTTGTGAGTCTGCTTCTTCCTCTCCCACTCCCCCTGCTTGTGTTCCCTCTCTCACTGGCTGTCAAATAAATAAATAAATAAAATCTTTAAAAAAAAAAAAAGAAACTGGTGGAGGGGACCAGTTTTCTAATGAGCGGTCAACAAAAATCTCCTTAAACTCAAAACTGAACAACGGAAGCTATAGAGTGACATGACTTGAGTGGCAAATTTTAGGTCACTCTGACAGCTCTATGGGAAGGGATTGGAAAGGGCCAAGCACAAAAGCAGAGAAACTGGTTAGAAGTCTATGGGAAAAATGCACATGAATGACTGTTTGGGGGCAGTGAAAATAAAGAGAATTGAATAAATTTGAGATATGTTTTTAAGGTTGTGTTAGTCTGAATAATGTCCTCACACAAAGATGCCTGTACCCAAATCTCTGGAACTTGTGAGTATGTTATGTTACATGGCAGAAGGACTTTGCAGATGTAAGCAAGGTTACTGACCTTACTGACCTTAAGATGGGGAGAATTATCCAGGTAGGTCCAATCTAATCACATGAGTTCTTACAAGGAGAGAACCATCTCCAGCTGGAAGCAGAAGACTTCAGAGGGAGGAGGCATAAAGAGGGGTCAGAGATTCCAAGTTTGAGAATGGTGTGGCAGGCTATTGCTGGCTCAGCATCAGAGGGGCTTATGTGTTAGGACTGGAGAGAGACCTGGAGAAGTTCAGGGAGGCCTCTAGTCGACAGCCAACAAACAAATGGGCCTTGTTCCTACAGCCACAAGCAACTAGAATCTTCCAACAATCTGAATGAGCAGGGAAACTTATTCTTCCCAAAGCCTTCCAAGAAGAGCCCAGCTGCCTGATACCTTAATTTTGGACCTGTGAAACCAGGAGCAGAGACACCAGATGAGCCATCCTGGATTTCTGAACTACAGAACTTTTTTTTCAGGTCTTTAATTTATTGTTTGGTTTATTTTAAGCCACTAAAATTTCTCCTTGTGGTAATTTGTTATGGCAACAATCGGAAACTACTGCATTTATATATTAATATCAGTTTCCTTCCTAGATTGTGAGTTTTATAAGCATAGGAATTATTCAGTTCAGCACTCTATCCTGGAGACCTAGACCAATGTTTGGCATATAGTACGTGCTCAATAAGTATTTTGTTGCAAAAACGAGACAACGAAAATTTATATAACTTGCCTAAGGTCACACAGTGTTTGAACCAGGCCTTGAGCTCATGTCAGCATACCATATATAACATGCAATTGTTTTGAATACTGGAGAGCATATATAAAGTCTCTGACACAGAGTTGACATTCAATAGCTATTAAATCCGCCATTTCCTCTTAATTATCCTGACCCCACTTCACACTGTACTCATTATACTTCTGGCTAATAGTAATGTCCTAATGGGCTTCACTGACTCTAAGCCTTAGCTCTTCCAATTTCCTGCCAGATTAATATTCCACAAACACATTAGGTGAGACGATGTCTTTGCAAGAACAGGGCGAACTGTAAAGCCTCCGTGTTATTACTATATTATATCTGCTTCTCTACCAGATTAAATCTGTTGAGCCAAGCTTGCAAGGCGCTGGTCTCACAGCTACTTTCCCTGTCCTTCCAGACTTATTTCTCCCTTCCTCAGTATGCACCCATCATGCAAGTCTTTTGGAGAAAGAGCCATGAGTCACTATTGCCCTACACCTTTGCTTATCCCCTTTCTGGTTTCCCTTTCTAAATATTGCTTCAGCCCCAGCTTTAAAGCCCGCCTCCTCCTCACCCAGTTTTCCTTAACTACACCATCCATTGCTGCTCTCTTCCTCTAAATTCCCACAGTACTGAACTCTGATCCATATTCTTTTGCATGTATTTATTTAATCTATTCCACACTCCTAAACTGAGTGCCTTTGACATAACAAACATTGTGCTTGCCATAAACTGTGACCTTTGCTCAATACTATTTTGGATATGGCTTTTGGCTGGTTGGTGAGTGTAGGTATGAATCTTGTCTTGCCAGCTCTGCAGTAAAGCCCTCACAGAGCCGCCTAAAGAGCTAAGTGCTCAGGCTCTGGAGTCAAACAGGTTGCATGCAAATCCTACGTATCTCTTACTAGCTGATTGACCTTGGGCAATTTCCTTAATTTCTCTAAAACTTAATTTCCTCATCTATAAAATGGAGAGAATAATGGTATGCTTCACTGGGTGGTGGTTGTTGTGGGAAATAAAAGGAAGTAATTCATGTAAAGCTCTTAAGATATTCTCTGGCCCAAAAGTGTTTGATAAATATTATCCACTGTAATTTTGTATTACTACTTTAACCACTACTCTGTATCTTCCATAATGTTCATTACAATGCTGAGCACATAGTAGGTGTTGGATAAATATCCTTCACTAAATAATTACTACTAAATAATAACTATTATTAGTATTTTAATAAGCTAAATTACATGATTAATCTAGCAGTGGAAAATCAGAAGGGAAAAAAAGGGTTCAAAGGATTTTCCACTGAACTGAGCATTCTATTGAAAGAAACCAAGAATTAATTTTGGAGATGAAGATAGCAACAAATTATTCCAGTGTATATCAGTCAAACTAAGGAACAGGGAACTCATAATTACAGGGTAATTTTATTTTTTGAACATTTTAAATTATTAAATTGTGCTTTCAGTAAAAACAAAATTCCAGCAATAGAGCAAGGAGGTAATAGGACTTTTATCCTCCCCCCTCATGATTCCCACTGCTCAGGGGTACCTACTATGAAAAGTTTGTCTGATTTCCCCCAAATTTTCTATGTGTGCCAGTCCTTCCCTTTCTAATCCTCTGTTTCCTTATTCTGAGAATGAGTACAATACAACTTTTTTTGTAATTTTTGTTCCAATCATTTAATAAGGTACACAATATTATAACTGAAGTTAATTGGAGAACAGTATAACTTTATAGGCATAGAGGCAAAAGAGCAGAGATTTGTCAGAGTACTTTCAAGGTGAATTGGAGATTAATTCTCATGAAGGTATTAAGTCTCAGATATATCTTTAAAAATTATTATAGAGCATGCTCTTTCCTAAATCCATTTAAATGATTGCACTGTTCAAACAGAAGGTTGTAGATGAATTAGCTTTTAAAAATGTTTGTTGAGAAAGAAAATAAATATGTGCATTTATAATCATTCATCATGAAGTCAGCTTGCCAAATTTAAAGCATGTTGTTTGGTAATCAGAAAAGCTGAAGAACAAATTGGGGAAAAAATTTACAGAAAGAGGAAATGAATAAGCAACTATTGGAGAACGGGTAACAGAGGAGTAGATGAGGAAGTAGAGCCTGGAGGCCACACCTGTGTGTGCAGGACCAGCCCCTGCAGTGTGATAGTCCAGCACTCGCCATCTGAGCAAGAACAACCTAGTGAACTTCCCCTGGCCGCTGCCTCCACTGGCCGAATACTAGATGGAGAGATAAGGCACTGCCTTAGCTTTCATTTTCTACCACGTATCTTCAGCTCCTCTTGCCTGTTTTGCCCTCTGCATGTCTACTTTGTCTCTCAGTGTCATATGATAATGATAATAAAGTCTGGTGGTGACAGCAGTGATGATGGCAGGAGTTTAACTCCAGGAGTATGAATGGCAGGCTAAGAATTTACATATGCAAGAAATGTACCTCTATTTTATTCCTCTGCATCCAAACTGAATTGCTATTCCAAGTGGCAATTCCTCCAAGTCTATTTGAGATTTCAACTCTTTCCCCAGGGCTGTGTCTGTGTTATCACACACAGTGCCAAGGCAATGGGGTATGGGTGGGGTGGCCTTTAGGATTCATCACTCTTTCAACCCAACTTTTATTCCTGTCTGTAGATCCTTCTAATATTCCTAAGCCATCTGGGAATAAAAAAAAAAAAAAGAACCTCCCTGGTGCTCTCTCTCACCCTTTACCATTTCTAAGACTCTGTTGGGTACACAGGAGATCTGCTGCTGCACCTGCCCACGTTGGAGGCACCTGGGAACTCTGTGAGCTGTGTTAGACCCCTCAGGTTAGGCAGCAGCCTGTGGTATGCTCAGGAGGCAGCAACAGCCTCTCAAGTTGTTCTCACACTTTGAATATTCAACTTCTCCTTAAAACACATGTCTTTAAAGTCCTCTTCTGCTTCCAGCTGGAGAGAGTTTTACGAGTTCTCTTTTTAAGGGTTCATGTGATTAGACTAGACTTCCCTGGATAATTCAAGGTAATCTCCCCATTTTAAGGTGCATAACGTTTGTTACATCCACAGAGTCCCTTTTTTCCATGTACATAATCCCAAACTCTAGAGATCAGGGTATGGACATCTATGGGGTATGGGCGTGATTACTCAGGCTACCATAACCTACAAAATCTACTTCAAATATGTTCATTTATCTTTACCTCCATTGCCCTGAACAGTCTTTCATATGGATGGTTTTCATAGGCTTCTCTGTTAACCTGTTTTTGTTCTTGCCCTCTTCCAGTGCCTTCCCACAGAGCAGTCAGAGTGATCCTCTAAAAATGTTACTTGAGTCCTGCCACTCTATAGCTCCCATTATTCTGCAGTCTAAGTTCCTCATTCTGACCACAGGGACTTGTGGGCTCTGACAGCCTTCCCCAACCCCCAGGATTTTTTTTTTAACTCACTCTACCCCTTTCTCACCAGGCTGCAATCCCAGTGACCTACTTGGAGTCACTCAGATCTATGAGTGTTTTCTTACCCTGATCTCTGCGCGTCCAGAATTCTCTGCCTGGGCTACTTCCTCCATTACGGTACCCCTCTCTACAGCCTGCCTTAGTGGTCTCCTTTTTTTTCAGTTCTGCAATAAAAAGAGCTTTATGTGGGCCACCATTAAGAAAATTGGTCCACATCAGTCTGGGATTTCTATAGCTCTTTCTCCCTCGTGGGGAGACCATGTCTTGAAGGCAGCATAAAAATTTCCCCTTACCAAGGGCCCCAATTTTACTCTATCTTGTCCTTAAAGTTTTCCCTCCCTTCCTGAGTCCAGATGCTGTCTATTTTCCATAGTGGGATGCAGAGTTCTGAGACTTCGTGTTTTCTGTCTTCCATGTTTCTACAGGACTTATGCTTTAAAAACTCCAAAGTACTTTCCCCTAAGTTTATTAGAACATCCCTCCCCTGATGCAATGGATGATATGGTCCACAGATCCATGAATAAGTTACAGGGCAACAAGTTTGATTGAAAAATAAATCCGTTAACATTTGAAAATATCATCCTGACACTATGATAAAAGTCATGAGAAATAACTACCATTCACAGAGTACTTATGTACCTATAACTGTACCACTAAATTTTACAGGTTTTTTAATCTTCAAAATAGTCTGTGACATAGGTGATGTACCATTTTATTGATGATTAATCTGAGATTTCAATAAGCTAATATAATGTTATTTTCAACGATTTCTAATCAGAAAGATCATTGGCTCCTTTCTGGCAAAGGTGTTGATTTTTTTTTCTCCACCTACTTTGGGCAATTGTCTGGTTTTGTTTGTTTGTTTGTTTGTTTGTTTTGCTATAGGTCTTACAACCCTCTTACACATTAATGACTTTTTCTCTTGGAATTTGCAGAAAAATCTTGAATGCTTCCAGCTTTTCCCATGTATAGCTATTCCCCATCAAACATATTAGGACAGGTGGTTAAGAGTACAGTTACCACGCAGCATTTAGGGAACTTAGAAGACCTGAGTTCAAGGATCATAGAGAGACAGGATAAAACAGTGATAATTAAGCAGTCAGTTCTCCAGGAGGGAAGTCATGTCCAAATCTAGGAATCTGGGGACATTGAGGATCAAGAATTATTTGAAAGAGCCAGAGAGATAAAGGAGACAAGCTGAGGCAATGCCTTTTTTAGGTGTAGGGATCTTCAGAGGGATTACTCAAGGTGTCCCACTTAGTATCATCTAGTCCTCAAAGAGCCTTGCTTCTATATCCCCAAGGAGTGTCCAGGCTTGATACTAACCAGGCTGAATTCTCTGAGAATATTCTGTGGTGCAGACTTTGTGTGATTTACAAGTAGAAGCTTTTGGATCTAAACAAAGAGTCATAAGGCAGAGAATACTTCTCCTACCTTTACTTTCTTAACCTGCTTACGTGTTTTATGCTGGCAAGGAGGGGTGCAAACCCACTATCTGTAGCATAGATGGGAGATAGTCATTTATCTTAAAAATTTTTAACTGCCAAGCATACCTGAGTGGTGATTTAAAAATGGATATCTGCCTTACGTATCCAGATGGAACTAGTTCAAATACCTAATAAATATAACAGTTATTAATAATGAATGAACAAGGCATTCTGAATATCTAAGCAGCAACGTGAAAATTTTGGAAACTCCAAGCATGCTTTCTAACAGTTTTAAGAATTATTTTGGGACTTAACATCAAATCAACAAAACTATCTCTTTTCATAATGTTGAAGTCAATGATTTTAAATATTTTCAATGTTTTATTTTGGAAGAATTTCGATTTACAGAAATGTAAAGATAGTACAGGAAGTTCCCATATATCCCTCACCCACTTCCCCTAATGTTAATTGTAAATTACCATGGTACATTTGTCAAAACCAAGAAACCAATATTGGTAAGTTACCTCAGCTCCAGGCTTATCATCAGTTTTTCCACTGCGGTCCTTTTTCTGTTCCAAGTTCCAATCCAGGACACCAAACTGCATTTAGAAGCTGCTGGATTTCAATCTCCTCTTTTCCCTCTAGAAAGCTAACTATAGCAGACAACCTATTTCTTCATTTCGTAAGGTGCAGTTTTGAGCAGTTTCTATATGTTGCTAGAACTTGTTTGGAAAGAAATGCATTCAATCTGCTGATGGGTTTTGTCTGCAGCTTTTCAAATAATTCTTGTCTCCAGGTGAACTGGTTATTTTGGTAGTGGAAAGACAGACTGAATGTCAGATTTTCTGAGATAAGTCAGTATATGGCAGCAATATAAATTTAGGAATTTTTTATTTCCTGATTTAGGCTAGAGCCTCTCACATTGTTCCTAAATCAACATTACCAATGCTTCAGATTCATATATTTTCAGCCTGGTGTCAATAAAAGAAAGAAAAAACCATGGCTACATTTTTTTATTATGCTTATGTGTTAGGATATTTCCTTAGGGGTAAATAAAATTTAAAGCAATCTGACCAATCCTGTCACTCTCAATTAGGTTCATATTTTCCATAGAGTATTTCTTAAAATGTTTCCAACTAAAGACTACTAATGAGAGAGTGAATCCAACTCAGACCCTTGAGATTTGGCAGCTTGTTATAAGAGCCTTCCAAGAGTTAAAAAAAAAAAAACCTTTGAAGTTTTTAGCTTTGACTTAAAATTCATATAAATTTTTCATTTTACTCCATGATATATTCGCATTTGTTTTCATCTAAAATTAGTGTTTTAAATTATTTACTCACAAGTCAAAACTGAGTTCTATTTATCCTGCGCCTTCAAAAACCACCTTGTACACTGAAGGTTGGGGGTGTGTGGATGTCCTTTCTTGACGAGAACAGCCTGTTGATGGAAGTCCATGCTAGTCAAAGTGTTTATTTTATCACAGTCCCAATTAACCTCTTCAACCAAATCTCTTCTTACAAACGATATCATGATTTCTACTCATTAGAAAAATGTCTTAATTTCAGGACTTAAGTCTTCATACTTCTGGACTAATAAATGTATGGTTCCTTCTGTCTTCCATGTCCTCCCCACTTTATTCACCTACCAAATCCTGCATATGATGAAGTTACTGATGCAGGCCTTGAAGTCAGGGAAACTGGACATCTGGGTCCCTTCTAGACCAACATGGAGGGCAGTCTTTACCATGTGGTCATGGTATTTAAACTTCTAGCACTTCCCCATAATAGCCAAATGGCCTTGAACAAAAACTTCACTAAGGCTTAATTTCCAACAATGTTAAATTGAGATTGAGAATAGTAGCTATCCTTCAAATTTATCACGAGAATTAAATGGTATGGTGCATGTGAAGCATTTAGCTAACTGACCCATTGTCACAGCTCAGTTATTTTATTACTCTATTTTAAGACTCAATTCAAATCTCATTTCTTTTGTAGAGTCTTCCTCCTTTTTCCATGGAGAATTAATGGTCTTCTTTTTTGGGGGGGGGGCTGCATTTTTTTATTTAAAAAAATTTGTAAAGACGATTGTCATAGGTAAGTCATCATATGCTTTTAAATAATAAGTTTATAAAACAGCAGGTGCGGCATGTGTGTGACAGAACCGTATTAACAGTGGAATGTTTTCTTTCCACACCTCTGTATTTCTCAAACTTTCTACAATCTTTTTTAACTTTAGAATCTGAAATGAAGAAAACAAGGTAATACTTTCTAACCATCCACATTACATTCATTTTTATCAAAGGAGCACATGCACATAGTTCCCTTTCCTGCCACTCCCTATCTACTGAATCCTGATCCCCAAAGCATATCATTTTCAGATCTTTTCATTGTTTCTCCTATTGTATGCTTTGATATTTCTAAATAACATGCATATGTTGTTCCCTCAGTTTTCCATCTTAAACCTCTATGGGCTTTCTAGTATGGGCAGTCTTGGACCACTTATCTCTTGAGCCACAATCCAATTTCCCAATATCTTTCTCCATCCTCTCAATATAGTTATATCACAGGATTTTTCATTAAATCATTATACCACATTGTTATTATAACTATGTTAAGTATAATTCATAACTGTACTATGTAGTTTATTATGTTTATTTTGTATATTTTTGTTCCCTGGAATTGTTTGTTGAAAGATTATGTACCTATCATTGCTTCTTCTCAAACTCTCCCATGAAAGAGCCAATTAGTTCTTAAAAACAAAGGCATCCAATGGTCCATTCCCCCTACCCCTTTGGAGATATCTTTCCTTAACCCCCTTGTCCTTTACCTTACTCAGGACTGCTTCCTTTCTAGGCTTCTCTCATGGACTGAATTGTGTCCCCGTAAAATTCATGTTAAAGCCCTCACCTCCAGTTCCTCAGAATATGACTGTATTTAGAGGTAGGGCCTTAAAATAGGTGATTAAGTTAAAATGAGGTCATTAGCCTGGGCCCTAATGCTATCATTACCCTTTATTTCTACCTTTGTTTTTTGAATCCCCAAATTTTATTATTATCTGTAGTCAGTGTTTGTTGATACATAGCCACATACTTACTACTTT